>NC_139625.1:25503692-25786192 GCF_964638095.1 Poromitra crassiceps | reverse complement strand
CTGACCTGTCAGGTATGTGTTGTGGGATGACTTGATGAAGTAGTGGGGGAGGGGCTGGGTCATGTCGTGACACTTAGCCAGCCTGTCCTGTATGACGACTGAAGTCTCTGACCCCATCAGGTAGAAGAGGAGCCCTTCTGGAGAAATCTGACCTGCAAATGACCAACACATGCATATTAAAGACTTGCACCATGACTTTCCCCTTAAATGTCCTCTTAAGTAGCTTCAAAGTTAGAACATTCTTTCCAAACTGTACAACAATGTCACAGACATATTCTGCATATATCTTCTTGCAACACCCAATTGAAGCTACAGCTGCTTATATACTGAAACATCCCAACCCATGATGCAATTTTCTATGGCTGCACCATTACAACAAATGGAGAGGGGGGGCATCTACAGTAGATGCTTGTGTACCATTTTATTCACGGCCCTGTAGTTAATCCTATTGGAGCTGCAATTAGCCAGCATAGCCTCTAGTGTTCTGTGGACGAGCTACTCCCTCCACTACCCGCTGCAAACCCCCGTCCCCCGCAAACCCACTCCCTGCCCCCCCCCCCCCCTCGTTTTTCTTGTTCTTTGTGTCTGTTAACTCCTTACATTTAACAACAAATGTTGATGTATTGTATAATATTCAAGTGTGCCTTTATTTCTATTCAATCTAGTAATAATGTTAAAAATCTTAATTTGAGTATAGAAGGTGATACCCATTCGTGTGTTGTGTTTGTCCCTTTATGTTGTTTGTTCAGAGGACCGCAATGGAAACAAGCCTATGCTTTATGTAGGGCTTTATTGTGTTTTTATCCTCGGTGATTGTCTGTATCTGTATTTGTGTTCCCTGTTTCTTTGTTGACATTCACCAAATAAAGTCAATCAATCAATCAATCAATCAAGCTTGACATATTTGATATCTTTGGAAACCTTAGGATCTCGACTAGAAGTTAAAATGTAAAGTGCTGTGGGTTTGAACCAAGCTTGGCTATGAAATGTGTTTGTAATGAGGGACCTTAGCGTGGAAGTAGTTTTACTGTAAGTGTAGACACAATGCAGTTACAATGTAGTATAATGAATTTGTCCTGCATGTCAGTCCTTCTACCATCTTACATCTTACACATAAATTAGCAAACCTACGTATGTATCTCTGTTTCATTTTCCTCAACCAGCGTCAGCCTGACAGCATTCATATTTGGCACAGGTACCAACTCAATCGGCTAAAATGACTAATTAGTGGCCAAAATGAGTGAACACAGGTTTCAGCACCATGGAGAGCTGCATTCGTTTGCTACTGAAGGAGCACACCTGAGCGGAGCTGGAATCAGCCAGGGAACGAAAGCCCTCTGGGGAGAGAGAGGTCAACTCTGTGAGCGAGGCCTGACTAAATGGCCAGTATTGTGTCTCCAAAAATGTCATCAAGGCGTCTCACCTTTGTTGGAGTTAGAGGAGGTGGGCTCATATTTGTCGATCAGAGCCTTGATCTGGTCCTGCCGCAGACGGGGAAACAGCTCCTCGTTCAGTCGAGAGTCCCTCTGTTTCTCGTTGAGGAACTTGGAGAAGTTGTCCTTGGTCATGTAGGGTTTGGTGGTGCTGGGAGGAGGCACAGTGAGCCGTGACAATCACATCATCACCGCACTTAACGCTGCCTGCCACCTGAGCCTGTGCACTGCCAGGTAGCTACTGCATAACTGGAGACCCTGACTGACCAACCATGAGGCGAACATAATGTCATTTGCACCCGATCTCTCTGGCCTTGTACTCCCAAATTGATATGTGTGAAGCAGCTTGTTCCATGCTTTATGGCTATAAATATTAGCTAAGCTGTTGAGAACAGTTCAGAGACTTTCGGTGAAATAGCTTAGGTGCTAGGTGCCTGATGGATGGAGCTTGCCACATAGGACAATGCAATGAATAGAAACACACCATTTTTGGAAATAAATTCAGTTAATGATTTCTTGATTGGGAACTTATCCGATGCTCTCTAAACTGGTACAAAATAGCAGTCTTGAACATTTAAATGCAAGGATAAAGGCGTACTATGCAGGAATGCTGTTTGTAAACACAGCATTCAGACTTGGCCCCTCCTCCCTAGCTCAACAACACCAGAAGAGCACACCCCCTGCTCCTGACCGCAGTTGCTAATTGGTAGTTCCGAGTCGACCACACCTGTGCACTGTTATTGGCTGGGGGCTACACGCCCCCTGCCCAAAAGTTACAGCCCAGGAAAGTTCCTAGACCAGGAAAATAATAAGAAAATACACACAGAGGGCAGGGTCTCTGCAGATTAATTCACCACCACACACTTCTAGTGGGTCATAAGTACGATTGAGAGGGATTTATTTTAAGAGTCTATCAAAAGTTGAGAATATCAAAAAAAATATGCTGCATAGTATGCCTTTAACCAAATGTTAAGCATGATATGTAGGACAATCTTTGGGAGACCATGATGAATAGAGGATTACTGAGCCACAGCATGCGATGATAACTCACTAGGAAGTGAAGATCTCGCAGATCTCAGGCCGAGGGCACAGGTGTGTCAGGAAGGACTTGAAGGCGGTCTCAGTGAACACATCAGGCTTCATGGTGTCATGCTGATATGTAAACACACAATATCAAACAATCAGACTCTATTGACCACTGCAAAGATATACAGTAAGCCCAAACCATGGGCCTTATCTCATTTATGTAGGTGGAGTGTTGAATTATAGCTTCATATGTGTGCGGGGAGTCGGGGGACCTCCTTTATTCACTGAACACTCAAAAACTCATGACATATCAGGGCATTGAGGGAGGAAGTGGCAGAAATACAGTAAACAAGCTTGAAAGACAGATACATTCATGGTAGTGCTGTGATGAGCGACAGACAGCCAGAAGGTGGTGGTGGTGGTGGTAGTAGTAGTACTAGTAGTACTTTCTAACCTTTCCTTTAGGGAGGTGAGCTGAGGCGAGGGCACTTTCCACCCTCTTCTTATCGGCTGGAAACATCTTGTAAATGCTGAGAAAGCGAACACAGTGAATCATTGAGAGTGTCCAAATCTAAATACTGAATACTGTCTGCTAGCCAACACTCCACAGGTTTGTGAGTGACCCACTTTTTTACAGGGATCTTGCCATCCTTGTTGGTCTGGAGAGAGATGCGGACGTACCTAGGGTTGATCACACAAGTAAAACAGGGGATTAAAATTACACGTGATATTACAATATTATGTTATAGCTATCTTATCACTGTGTAGGCAATTGTTCACTTACATTTTATCCAGGAAGACTTGTCTGCATGCGTTGTTTCTTGCAGGGTTGTAGGCAACTGCAACAATGTCACTTGCCCAGTTCTACAGTGAATTTAATCCAAAGACATAAACCTCAGTACCCAAACCATTTTATAAAAGCCTTTAGCTCAACATAAAACCCACCACTAGAGGGCATCAACAGAATCAGTAAGAGAGCATGATGCATGTTGCCTTTGAACAAAGAACAATTCTGATTTCATTAGATTTGATTAAATCCGGATATTGGAGTCATAAAGTCCAATAAAGACTAAATGGAGTCGGGACAGAGGGTGCCTTGTTGGGGGGGGGGGGGGGGGGGGCACAGGCTCATTGCACGCACACTAGCCAATGGCCTGTGACAGAAGGGAGAATAGTATCGGGTGACAGATAAGGGAGTGCTATAGTGTCAACAACATCACACAAAGGGGAATGTACAGTGGTTTATTACCTGCGTCACTTTCTCCTTGGAGGCAAAGAAGTTGTGATAAGTCAGGTTCACCATGTCTGGACCTGAGACAATGGTCAGGGTTTTAGCCAGATGGTTGCTGTCTGGGAAATCCAGGTTGAACACATTGCGGACCTTGGGGTGCTGTGAAGGGTTAAATAAAGACAATTAAATTATAGTCAAGTCAAGTCAAGTCAAGTTTATTTGTATAGCCCTAATTCACAAGCATGTCCCAGAGGGCTTCACAGAGAATATGTCTAGCTAATTCTAGCTGACACAACAGTAGCAAATTACAGAATAAAGATAACACATTGAACAATTGATAGAGAAATATAGAAATATAGGATAGAGCAGAGGAGAAAGCAGGAGAAGGGAGGAGAGCAGGGGGATGTGCGGGAGAAGAGAGCAGGGAGAGGGAGGAGCTGGGGAGAGAATGGGAAATGTGGGGGAGGAGAGAACGGAGAAGGAGAGGTGGGGAAAGTAGCAGGGGAAGGGGGAAAGAAAGAGAATGGGTGCCATGCTTTAAAATGGAATGGATGCCATGCTTTAGAAAAGTGGAGGGGGGAGGGGGGAGGGGGGAGGAGGTGGGGAGGGGGAGCAGGGGGAGTATGAGAGACTATATGGAGAGAACAGGGAAAGGAGGGCTAGCTGACACAACAGTAACAAATTACAGTAGCAATAATAACACATTGAACAATCATATGATAGAGAAATATAGACACACATTTTGCAAACGGACATATGTCGATTTCTTAGCAACCAAACTATGCTTAACTTAATTTGCTGCAAGCCTTTAGTAGTGAATCCCTTTGCCAAAAAACACATGTTCACATATAGAGCTTATGGGTGCCTCGCTTTAGGGTAGAAGGGGTGCCATGCTTTAAAATAGTGGCGGAATAGTGGGAGGGGATAGAATGGGTGCCATGCTTTGGAGTAGAATGGGTACTATGCTTTAGAATAGTGAGGGAAGGGGGAAAGAGGAGAGAGCAGGAGAGGGGAGGAGGGAGGGAGAGCAGGGGGATGTGGGGGAGGAGAGAGCAGGGAGAGGGAGGAGGTGGGGAGAGAATTGGAAATGTGGGGGAGGAGAGAACGGAGAAGGAGAGGTGGGAGGGTGCAGGGGAGGGAGAGCAGGGGGAATGTGAGAGAGGAGAGAGCAGGAAGTGGCAGGGAATGGGGAAAATTGGGGAGGAGAGGAGGAGGGGAAGGAGCAGGGGAGGGGAGAAAGAGGAGAGAGCAGGAGAAGGGAGGGGGGAGAGCGGCGGGATGTGGGGGAGGAGAGAGCATGGAAAGAGAGGAGGTGGGGGGGTGGGAAATGTGGGAGAGGAGAGAACAGGAAGGGGGAAGTGGGGAAGGAGCAGGGGAAGTGGGAAAGAGAAAGAGGGGGGGGGGGGGGGAGAAGATCAGACAAACTGACTACTCTAGACATTAACCAGAACTAACTAGGACACAGGGGATCTAGCTAATCTACAGCCTAGTCTGTAGATTATATACTGTAAAATATATAATCTAATATCTAATGAGATCTTTGAGACATTCTTGTAATAATGGGCTGTATAAGTAAACTCAACTTGGTTCAAAATATGGGAAAAATGTATGACTCATTTAAGTTTTTTTTTTTCTTTTTCCACATTTTTCTACCCATTTTCTCCCCAATTGTACTTGGCCAATTCCCCCTGCTGTACCGATCGTTGCTCCACCCCCTCTGCCAATCTGGGGAGAGTTGTAGACTAGCACATGTTTCCTCCGATACATGTGCAGTCGCCAGCTGCATCTTTTCACCTGACAGCCAGGAGTTTCACCGGCAGGACGTAGGGCATGGGAGGATCACACTATTCCCCCCAGCTCCCCTCCCCCCGAACAGGTGCCCTGACCGACCAGAAGAGGCACTAGTACAGTGACCAGGACTCATATCTCACCGGCTCCCCACCCAGACATGGCCAATTGTGTCTGTAAGAACATCTGACCAAGCTGGAAGCACCGCTCCCGGGACACCTGGGAGCAAACGCCCAAACATGCAAATTTGCTGACCAGGGCATGCAAAATATGTGCATGTCACACACACACGCACACACACACACACACACACACACACACACACATGCATGCACACACGCACGCACGCACGCACGCACACACACACACGCAAACACACACACGCACGCAAACACGTACGCACGCACACACACCCAAGAAAAAACCCAAGAGCAGAGAAATGGTTTAGACACCATACATCTGCTACAGACCACCAATCATGTCTATTGTTAAGCTCAAAGCACAGAGCTGAAGCCAGCACCAAAGCTGCTTTCCCAAAAGTCCTCAGGGGCCCCTATAAGAGGATGTGCTGGCTTCCAAGTCCTCAGGGGCCCCTAAAGAGGATGTGCTGGCTTCCAAGTGCACCCCAACAAGGATGTTGCAGCACTCTGTGCCTCGAGGGAACACATTTCCCCTCTGAAGCCTCAGTGGGGGGTGGGCTGCATGGGGACGGCTGCATACTGCAACTCTCTGTGGAGGCCGGCGATGGGTGGGAGCGAGGAGTGAAATGGAGCTGAATCTCAAACTGTTAAACTCAATCAGGTCTTGACAGCTGGTAGAAAGGAATCAAAATAAAATAAAAAATGCTGTGTATTTATGTTTGTTTATCTGTAGGCTACACACATGCATGTGACTGCATGTGTGTGTGTGTGTGTGTGTGTGTGTGTGTGTGTGTGTGTGTGTGTGTGTGTGTGTGTGTGTGTGTGTGTGTGTGTGTGTGTGCGCGAGTGTGCACGTGTGTGTGTCCTGGGTGTCCATTGCCATTTTTGCAATGCAAATACACCAGTCCTACTAATGCATTAAGTCGTGCATCAAGTGCATGGAGAGATTTTGACAATCAGGGAGACGACGAATACACCATTCACCCATCAGACAGCAGGGAAAGCTTAACTGCATTAATACATAATAATACTCACTTTAGGAAGTTTTGCATATTTTCCTGTCCTGGTATCTCTGATGGTGGCAACATCCAGGAATGTTGTTTCCTAGAAACAAGAAGCATAAAAATCATCTCCAATACATGTAGACGCCAATCCAAATATGGACTGAGATTCAAGTCATCTATTGGCAGCATTAAAAGGCTATGGGACTTATTTGGTTGGTGTGAAGAATATTTGATTGTGAAGGTTTGGAAATGCTTCACTGCTTTTCAGACTAATGTACTGCAAACCAGAAGGTGCCTCGATGAGAAAGTGAGAAAGAGGGGGGAGAGAGAGAGATAAAGAGAGAGGGGGAGAGAGAGATAAAGAGAGAGTGAGAGAGAGGGGGAGAGAGAGATAAAGAGAGTGAGAGAGAGATAAAGAGAGAGTGAGAAGAGAAAAGGTGGATCTCAACCGAGTTTGCATCACAGGGAGAGTTCAGCTGCACAGGATGGTGCTGGTGCAGGTCCCACATCAGCACCAATCAATCATCTCCACAGGCTGCTGGGAGCAGGAGGCGCAATGCAGCTCTCAGCAGTCCAGATCCTATTCACATGTGTGCACATTACTGTTTAACTTTACTGCAATCCAGATCCGATTCACATGTGTGCACATTACTGTTTAACTTTACTGCAATCCAGATCCGATTCACATGTGTGCACATTACGGCTTAAATTCGGTTACCTTGCTTTGGTTGGTCCAGTAGATGTAATAACCTTTAGAATCCACCTTCATGGTGACAGGGATCGTCTTTGTTGAATCCTGGTTTTAAGTGAGGGAAATCAATTTATTACAGTCCATCAGGTGCATTATACCTCTGTTATAGAGCTGCATAATGCTGAAAATGTTGAATGATGGTAATTTGTATTTTCCAGTAACTGAACATCAGTGACAGAAGTTTATCACACATAAAAGTTACTTAGTAACATCTCAATTGTGGAATTTTACTGAAAGAGAAAAATACATTTCCATATTACTCGTCAGGCGATGCAAAATGAGTCACTTTTAGGATTGCAGCACAGACTTGATGAGCAGTTTACATGGTAATTCCTGGATTGATTTTCAATAATCAGTGCCTCCTTGAATGAAGCAACCATTTTCTATCAATATCTACTCACCTCTGACCACTTGGTGAACCTGTCTCCTTTGACCAAGTAGTCTTTGACCTCTGGAGGCTCCAGAGTGTATCTTTTCTTCATTTTTCTGCCCTTATAGTGTGATCCTTTATTCCAGTGTAATATATCCAATACAGATTTATATAACCATCTGCCAGCTTACCCCTCCATCTCTGTCCAAAGCACGCACTGAACAGGACTTCAGCTGATAACCTGAGACTGTTCAGAGGACGCACCCCAAGAAATATGCATTGCAAATGAAGGTGACAATAAAAATAGGTAACATGACTAAAGGTGGATGTGCTGCTGCAGAGCTGCCTAGAGTCAGGACTCCAGATTGAGCAAATTGTGAAGAAAGGGTAGACCACTGAACACAGTTTCAATGTTCATTTAAAGACGTGGTTTTCACAGTTGTCCTCCTTTGATTTCAGTTCCCTCTGTTACTTAATTCCTGCTCCATTAAACCTGTTTAAGTTTATGGCTATCATCAAAACAACCAAACTAAAACGGAAGGGAACAGCGATGCAGGGGCCGGCTGGGCCTCTGACAAACTATGGATGTACAAATTTGTTTATGAATGGTTGGGGGCAGGACTCGATAAGCCTAGGCTTCTTCCGGCCCCTTTTCAAACAGTTTGCTCTTTATTCTGTTGGAGTTTACATATTTTTCCTTTTGCTGAAGTCTATTGGACTGTTAATGAGGTTTACTTGTTTTTCATTTTTATGTATTGTTTTAACTGTTTGAAATACATTTTTTATTTTTTATTTTTTATAATAATCATTACTCCATTTAGCTTAGCTGATTGCTTCCTTAGATGTTATTACAGAATCTAAATAAACATCTGCATTATGGAGCTTCATATATACTATTATTCACTAAACAGCAAATCATCTCCATTCAATGCTGGACAACGTGTATGCCTATTATTTTGCTAAATGATACCGCAGCCACCAGGGTCATAATTAAAGTGTCTTATGTTATTGGGACGACGGGGGGAGTGACTGCTGAAAGATAGTTTCAACAGAGTCTCCCTGCCATTTGGATATCATGCAAATAAACCTTTAGACCGTGCAATATTTAATGCAAATAGCCAAGCATGCACAAGAGCAGTGGCACCAGCTAAATCACGACACACTCAGTTTATGTGGGAAAGACCCATTTGATTTTTGCAACAACCCTTTAGCACTTAACAGGGAGAAATGCAAATATTTTCCATGAAATTTTCTCAACCATGATCAATACATGTTATGCTGTCATGCAGGGATGCCAGGAAGAAAAAACTGCTTCAGCTCATCACCACCTCCCTTCCATATCCACCATTTTGGGAAAGCAGTTAAAATAATCCTCTAAACACGTCTTTGTAAAGCAGCCATCATGCTCTTTGCTGATAGCTACACTGTGGAATAGCTTAGTTTTGTAACTGCCAGATACAGAAATGCACCGTTACTCCTTCAGGCCTCCTCTTTGTAGGGATCATATACAATGAAATTCATGTTTATTGACATTTCAGTGAGGATTTTGTGATACGAGAAACTTTCTCTTTGGCCATTGCAAAATGGTTAGATGCGGGGATGTAGCGGAGGTTACAAATAGACAAATAGATGACAAATAGAAAATATCTCTCATGTCATGAGTAAAAGGCAGAGGTGCTGACATTACTAAGTAACTCATCTACTAAACATATCTCTCACTGGTAAATAGCCAGTGGAAAACAATACTAATGAACTAAACTGAAAATGTGGAAGTAATGTTACAAAGCAACAACTGAAAATTGAGCTTCTTTCACGGTTGTAGGCTGGTGACAAAATAAAACTAAAGATGATGTGGTGATGGGGAGCCGAGCCACAGGCCTACACCTGAAAAGACAGGGGGGGTACACCTGGCAAAAGGAACACACAAATAGGTTCTAGCAGGGGCAACTACATAGACATGTACAAGTGAGTCCATATCTGAAACACTTGCACCTTCCTGTACATGCCTTGGTGCACCCACATTTGGTCAACTCCCAACAATTCTCCGCAATAGGTGGAAGAGGAGTCCAGAAGATTTTCCACTCCTCATCCTGTTTCATCCATCCCCAGTCGGATGGGCTCTGCATTTGTGGCTGTCGCTTCAATGCCTGTCCCCACACGTATCTGGCCTCATAAGATGCATGTTTGGCATACTCTTTGAGTGCTGCTTGAGTTGGTGGGATCAAGTCATATGGTCTTTGCTTTCTGGCAAAGAGATCAAGCCTAGCCTCGTTTACACTACAGTTGTGACATCACTGGACCTGTCATACATTAGCTAGTACAACAAATCTCTCCAAAGCTTGCATGTCGCTATCATCCACCGCAGAGGGGCATTCGCTGAGTTTTGCAAATGTGTTTGAGACCTCATCACACACCTCCCATGTTTTCCAGGCAGACTTCTTTGATTTGCCATGAAAGGCTGACACAATATCACAACCACTGAAGGCATGGAAGAAGATAATACCACATGTTTTCTATGGCTGAAACCACATCATGTATTGGAATCGATCTTATCACCCATATGTCATCATCATCACCATCCATATATCACCAGTGTGCACTGGTAGTGGAGATATTCACTCTTGTCTAATGTACCTATAATCAATAAATCAACACAACTGTATTTTGATGTTGTGTGTTCTTTTTCATAACATAGAATTGCTTTAGCATCATCTAAAACATATAAAATAAAATGACACTAAATCCTCTGATGAAAAAAATCCAATATTTTTATATGAGAAAGGAGATTTTTTTAAAGGATGCAGTAGGCGACCATCTTGTATCACCAACTAAACAATTACATCACTTAACTGCTCCACTAAGGTGGTGGCCATCTTGAAAATGGCAGCCATCTTGAAATTTCAATTAAGTGACCCATGGAGACTGCTCATGCCAATTGTCATGCTTGTATCACCATGATTATATCACTTATGCTCCCCTGATAGATCAACAAAGCATCTTAGTCATGATTTTACCATTACAGTGGCCATCTTGAAAATGGCCGCCATCTTGACATTTCAAGTGGCTGGTAGCATTTTCTTGTCAAGTGACCCATGGAGACTGCACATGCCAATTTTCATGCTTGTATCACCAACTGAAATATATCACTTATCTGCTCCACTATTATAGCATGAAAGACAAGCAGAAAAATGTATAGGATGAGTCACATAAACAATGTTTCTGCTTACAAATGGCCCAGGTCAGGACAACTTCAAACAAACAAAAGTGTGAAGGAAAAACATATGGATGGATACAGTAGGCTATAAAACATGTAGAACTAAAATAATTAAATGTCCTCTAGCAAGTTTTATAAAAAAAAACAAAAAAAAACGAATTTGTTATTAAAATTGGCTAATTAAAAGCAGTCTGGGCAATTATACAATGTGTCCAATGCTGGCAGATCTAGTGTGGTGCTTATGTCTATATTAATCTCTGCGAAAAAAATCGTCTTGTGTTTTGTTAATGGCAATATTTCTAATAAAGGCATAAATAAATGTTGTTGCTGCTTCTGTTTATTAGAAATACTGAATTATGATCAGCAACTGAGGTCATAGCTTGGTCAAAAGTTCCCTTCTAGCAGTGTTTGTTCACCTGTATGAAGGACCAACTCAGGCGCTGTCCATTGTGCTGAAATGATGGGCTGCTAGCCTGCTGCTGACCAAACAACAGGTCAGAGCTGATGCCAAATCAACTGTCTTTATTACTAGCTATCAATTGGGTTGAGTTGTCTTATGTAATAAGATACAGTACTTCCCTACTGATTAGTAGACTGAGTCAGAATTCATCACGGGACTGCACATGATTGGCCCACATCTTCTGACTTGGCTGCAGACTAACACGCTGTAGGCTGAACTCTCCATAGCATCACTTGTTTAAATGTCCACCCCATCCCTCTGCTCTCTGTGCAGCAGCGTGTGAAGGAGATGTGTGTTTTCTGTGATTTCCTCAGTCAGAGCATCTCCATACAGGCTGCTGCACATGCTGCTTCTTTAAGAGCCACCGCCCGCCCCCTCTTCTGTATTTTTAGCTGAGCCAGCCACTTCATTTGCTGGATAAGACATAGGCTACAGTTGTGTACCGTATGATCTCACTTAACCGTTTTAATGACATCGAATCTTATACTGCGGATTCGCCGTGGGCCTCCCTCCAGCCAGCTGTTCCATGGAAATGTCGTAAGGATACACACATGACACATCGGTGGCTGTCGGATGCCGAAACGCGCAGGTTACACCAGTCAGTGGATGCTTGATGTCCATGATGAAACGCAATGCTGCACTGGGTACCGAAGATTAGGCGCAGTGCTCCTGATGAGATGAACTACAGATCAATTTAACCGCAAAAATACTCCGGTGGTGCGGACGGTTCCAGGTGGCCCAGCATCTTTTCCCTCAATCTCCTGGTTCCCGTCTTTTCTTGGACTGTGGATAACAAGAAGCCTTCAAGACGGACGGGGTGGTGGAGCATCGAGGAAAAAACAGGGGCAATATGAGAGAGCGGGACTTCATGCCCAATATGGAGAGGGGCAAACCTGCTACTTATACGGGGGACAAAAAGGCTAAGATGGCTGCTAAGACTAACAAGAAGTGGGTGAGACTAGCCACGGTATTTGCGTATGTATTGTCCGTGTCCTTAGCAGCCATTATACTGGCAATCTATTACAGCTTGATCTGGAAACCGACAAGCGCATCCTCTTCTACGGGGAAGCCGGGGGTGCCGGGGGAGGTCACCACCACCGCAAACATCTCAACTAACATTTCCACCAGCAACAATGTCTCAGAGTCGAACTCTACACAGACAGAGGTGTACTCTGTGAACCAGACCAAGCATGGTGCGAAGCCCCACAGCCAGGAGTTCCGGTGGGAGAGAGCCGAGACATCAGCTCTCTCTCCGGACGGTGCCGGAGCAGAGATTGCGCACTCTCAGCAGCAGCAGCGGCAGGAGGAAGGACCCTACGCATCTTCCCACGGCCACAAAACCGCAGCAACCGCGCAGAGATCAAGCTCTCCGGGTAGAGACACATCTGCACCGCCTAGAGCGAGCGGTTACATCGCGTCTGGCACCGTGCGTAATGAGGGCGAGGAGAGGGACCAAGCGGCTACAGATGCTGCTACCACTGTGTCTCCTAGTGGCCAGGCCGCCTCCGCGACGGGCCAAGCTGGCCTGCGCAGGGGCGACTGACTGATGAGGCCTCCACCCCCCCCCACACACATATCCTACTAGGAGTGTTTCACAGACTCAATGCCGCGGGTCGGATAAGGTCTTCTTCAAACTGGTTGTTTTGTAGAGCGCCTATGGAGGATGGATTGCACATGCTTCATCATACACGTCCTATTCTGAATGGCCCTGACTGAGAAATGATGGCCCTGAGAGCTTCTTCAACGATTATAGACCCTTCTCACGGGGGCCATTTTGTGTCGAAAAGGCAGGGTTAAAACAGGTGCAAGCAAAACACTAATGAGGGTTTCAAAGTTCCATGATTGGAATGTGGAAACCCTCATTAGTGTTTTGCTGGCACCTGTGTTTATTCTGCCTTTTCGACACAAAATGCCCCCCGTGAAAAAGGGTCTATTATACCCCCCTTCAACAACTATGCGTTTTTTCTTCCTTTTAGGCCAACTGTATGCCTTAAGTCAATGTGTGTCTACTTTACCTTGGACAGCTGTTTATGGACAATACTGGTATAGATATTTGTCAGATAGAACAATAACAACATAATGGTCCCACGCTTTTGATTTGCAGGACATGAATATAACTCACAGGCATAGTCCTTAAACATCACTGCCATTCACTGGCTAGCTGGTTATAAACAATACTGCATTATTGCATTTTACATCAACTATATTTTAAAATCTGGATTCCAAGTATAGAGGAACATGCATTATTGAGTTACGCTCAGGTATGTGCATATAACCATGTAAATGTATTGTGTATTTGGTAATGTATAGGGCAGGTGTACATCTTTTGACCTTGATGAACTTTTAGTGTAATTAGATACTTTTTATTAAGGTTAAAGTATGTATAATAGGTATACATATCACAAGGTACAAATAAACATCCTTAGAAAATGATTGATCTCTATGATTTATAATAGAGCATTATGCAAATTGTCAATTCACCAGTGTTGTATGTTATCGCTGCTAGTTTAGCTATTTAGAGCAATAATATAGAAAATATTAAAATAAATGTGTTTTTAGCTAATATCTTACATTTGTTTCCAAAAAGTCAGATAACGAATTGTGATGCACTGTGGGCTATTAGACTGTAGCTAGAGAGTAACAGATCAACCTTAATATTCAACTCATCTCTCACTGAGCCTTAACAGATTTGAAAAAATAGGCCGACTTAATAATAACCATGCCAGTACAAAGAGCCCTCAATTTACAGCCATCTTGTGACCTGGGCATTTCATCAAATCAGTGTGTTATAGCAGGACACCCTGAGTTAACGCAGGCTTTGTGAGCAGAGGAAGAGTCTGCTCCTCTTCGTCTCCCAGTCTGGCCACAGTTCAGACTCTATAGTCACTGCAGCTCACAGCAGCACTTCACACACACGTGTGTTTGTGTGCTGAACTATGAAGTGGAAATGTGCGTTCTATCTGAGTGCTGAGTATAGCATGTGAGGGAGCTGTATCTTTCTATCTGAGTGCTGAGTATAGCATGTGAGGGAGCTGTATTGATTTGAGAGCTCTGTTGTGTACAAAGGAAACCAGAACACATTACACAATACGGCTTGGTGCTATTTCGAGCCAACTCTCTCTCTCTGAAACGACTGTTGGGCTGAAATCTAAGTTTTTTATGCTGGCAGTGACAAGCATCGTTCACTATTACACTGAAAATAAAATGTCACCTGATCGTCGCTAAGCAGCCCCTGCCTTTACACTGTGATGTAAAGAGATGGTTTGGTGATCTAACTGTTTTGTTAGCATCAATTGTCAAATGACGAGATTCTCAGTCAGAGCCAAAGCCAATTCATCTGTTTTGGGTGCATAACAGGATGTCCATTCAACAGAGGAACATCCCCCCATCACAACACAAACCATGTGTGTCCTAGAAAAATGTAATAGAGTGTGTATAACACCGTTATAGACTTGTCAATGCTGCAGCACTCTCTGTAACGGCCTTGACAGATTGGCTATGTTTTCAATGCCTCTTAAGGCCTCCTGTGATATATGGAAGGAGTAATGACTGACTTATTGATGAAGGAGTCCATCAGTACTGGCAGATATTGCTGGCAGCCATGTCTGAGTCAGGATACGGCCTCCGACCTTATGACTCTTAAACTCAGCCACCCAGGCAGATGATCACATTATCTGATGTGAAATCAGCCATATACTACATAAGAGGCAAAGATAAGATTCGTTTTGTAGCTTTCTCGCTCAAGCCAGGAAATAGATAGCAAGATATTATGTTTTTATATATATATATATATATATATATATATATATATATATATATGACAGAAGCTTTTTTGACGCGAGATCTTTTTTATCCTGTTGTCAGGGATGATGCTACATCTGGTAAACGTTTTGATTTAAACAGTGTCTGGTCCTAACTAAGCCATCTGTACACAGTAAATATAAAAATATGTTGTTATAGCTGTTTTCATTTCAATTCTCTTTATAGGGTGACAAGTCAATTGTGTTACGACAGCATGCTGTCCTGCACCTGTACTGGTAGATTTGTCATGCTGGCCATGTAAATGACCAGAATTTGGATGCATAAGATCCAGTTACAGGCTGCAATAATAACTAGAAAGCTTTCCATGAAGAAGAGAGAAGATACGAATATGAATGATACATTCGAAGACATATAATGTAATGCTCAGCGCAAAAGAGTTTCTTTTGCTTATTAAAATTTTACTTTCCAGAGACTATTTTACTGACCAGACCTGGCATGCATGGGAGCAAAGCACTATACTGTACATTGTCATGTTATGCTGAAACACTGTACGAGAGACCTTTACAGCAAAGCCTGAGGAATCAAAGGCTTTTCATAATCCCATTGTTGGAGCAAGACACCATCACAACCGTTATGAAATATTAACACGCAGTCTTGCAAAACAGGGAAACAATATAAAGGCAGCTTATACAATGGCCTTTTGAATTAATGAAAGGCGGGGGCAAAAGGTTTGA
Source organism: Poromitra crassiceps (assembly GCF_964638095.1). NCBI lineage: Eukaryota > Metazoa > Chordata > Actinopteri > Beryciformes > Melamphaidae > Poromitra > Poromitra crassiceps. Next base: position 25,770,279 of record NC_139625.1, on the reverse strand, counting down.
TTCCTAATTAAAGAAACAAAGGGGAAGCTGTAAGCTTCAGTAGGCACTGTAGTGTCGTGCTTTGTGTGAGTAATCTGCTTTCATAACTTTGTTATTAAATCTAGGAACACTCCCATCCAATCATCACAGGACTGTAAATGTTTGCATCAATTAATTACATCAGCATTGAAACACGTGTGGGACACAGGTGCCGGCAACATAATCTAAGCAGACTGACACCCCAGTAGAAGTTTTCTGATCTCACATTGTGTTACAAGAACAAGTAAAACTACATTAGTATATTATTATTATAGTCATTCTGTAGGATCCAGATAAACAGTAGAGAAGCCAGTCTTTTGTTGTAACAGGTTGATCAGCTTTATGCAATAGATTGCACTCTCATATCAAACTGATCCAAGACACAGACAGTAGAACATCGTATAGATCTATATGGCAAGCAGGCATCCTATAGATGACATCCTATAGATCTATATGGCAGGCAGGCAGCACATGGATAGCCCCTCCAGCCCAGGTTCCTGAGCAGAGAAGGGGGGGGGGGGTCGTGATCAGAGCAGCTGCCAAGGCGTGGCTGTTACATCCTGAACTGTGACGGGGCCGGGGGGATGACGCACGCGCTCAGTGTGGCTTATCAACCTGTCTGTTTGAGGTTCTGTGAAGGTCACACAGTGCGGCCAGGCCTTCGTCCCATTAACCTGTATCAATCAACTGTAATGAAACACCTCAAGGGCCTCCTACTGTCATCTCACTGTGTTCACACCGTGTCTGTCTCAAAGAAGCCATCACACACTTGTTAAGTAGGACATCACATTAGCACTTCAGATTCGTACTAACATTCTTGGTTGCCCACGGTAGCAGGGAACGCATCGCTGAAGGGGCTTATGCTCCAAACTATACCGCAATGAAAAGTTCATTTGTCTCCCCAAGCATCTTCACAGCTTGGTTTAGAGGCCGTTTTTGGGCATGCCATGTCCTGTTAATTTCTCCTCAGGAAGATAAGTTTCAAAGTGTAGCTGACATAATCCTACACTACACTTAACCGCTCTACCACCACAGTGTATACTGGACTTATTTCCATATTAACACCCACTGTGGTGTACTATTGCATCAGACCCTTGAAACTATATAGCCAGCTAGCAGAAGCAGGCCGCTGCTGAAACAATGGTAAATGCCTCGTAAATTAAAGTCTACAGGAAATCTGGTGTTAAATATAAAAAAGCCCATTAAGGATGCAGCATGTAACACGAGGAAATCAATCAGTTCAGTGTAGTGAGAAGACTTCCGATTATGGAGGAACAAGGCAAGTGTGCAGAAGGTCACAAGCTCAAAGCACTGTGGCCTCGAGGACAGACAGATGCCATGGTGACAGCCTTGGGGAGAGATGATTAAAACAGTAGCACCCATGGGATGTCCCACCTGCAGGGCAGGGAGGGGACGGTTTCCAGTGCGACGGCCCTGCAGAGAGCTCAATTGAAATGAATCAGTACGGGTCCAACGCGGAGGCAGAATTGCAGGGACAACACCTGGCTACGCGGCTTTGGTCTCATCTGCTCATACCTCCATCGCTCCCAGGTCAAATGCCTTCATGGGCTGCTGATGCTATTGTGTGTTCTACCATCCTCTCTCTCTTTCTCGCTGCAGTGGCGTTGTTTTTCTGTAGTCAGTCAGCGCAACTCTCCAGAGATCTGATTCACACATTGTTCTGACTGAGCCACAGGTGCGTCAGTCAGAGGCAACATGCAGAGGGGAGGAGAGAGTTGGTGACGCTGCAACAAAACCATGCCAGGCATGGCAGAAATGATCCCGCCAAAACAAAAGAGACTCAAGTGTGAAATACAGAAAACGTTTATTGATGTTCTGTATGCCTCCTTCCAATTCTTTTACAATTCATTATGTTGCACACAGATTCAAACTAACGAGCAATTCTGAAGAGTAAAAAGCTGCAAACACACCTCCATTGGCAGCACACACATGCACGCACTCACTCACGCACGCTCACACACACACACACGAACAATGATTCCTTCCATACTACAGTATAGTGAGAACATGGAGGACAGTGGGTGCACACCCATGGGAGCAACACAATTAGAGACATTCTCAAATTGGCCATTAAGCACGGTGACAATGCAAATGTCTAATGAGCCTTGAATGTGCTTATTCATTTTTGAAACACGTAAACATTACTGCGCCTCAAAATGACCAGGTGCTGATCGAGGGTCACAGCTGTGTGGTTGTAGCTCATTCCATCCTAAATTCCAAATATGATTGAATCCCAGAGGGAATTATTTCAAAGGTAAGTTGTGCAACTGGATTCTGTATGTATAAGAAAATAAACAGCGGTTTTCCTTTACCATCCAATCACATGCCAACTGTAAGATAAGGCTATTGTTCAAACCAACACTTAATGAGTTTCTTGACAGCTGGAATGGCCTTAGCCTTTTTGCCTTGCTTCTTGCCAGTGTGCTTCTACTGGATTCCTGATGATAATTATTTATTTTTGTGACCAAGTTTTTATTTGTTTCTTGACAGTGTAGGCCTACAGAAGTAAATAATTTGCACAAACCCATTTGAATCACATTATGGCCATATAGTTCTTAAACACAGTGATACGGGTAGTGGTGGTATCTTCAGAACAGAAAAGAACTGATGATTCTTTTTCATGTAAGATTGCGCCTGGCAGCTCAGCATGTCCACTATGTTCTCTACTTACACTTACAGCACTGTATACTATACGATAAAAGTATGTAGCATTGACAAAAGCCGAAAAACGTATTTGATGACAAGACGTGTTATAAGGCTCTCTATTAATACCAAAGTGAGATAAAAAGTGGTAATAAATAAAACATTTCCATACATTTAACAGAGAAAAAGCAGTCACTAATGCACATAAATATTGTTTCAAAACAGTTTTAGGGTTGCAGAATTATACTATAGGTAACATTCAGTTGTCCAAATGGAGAGGCAAATAAATAAAATAAATGCACTGGGCAAACTCTTTGTTAGTACAGTACATGGACACTATGTTATGACACAAAGCATGAAATCAATATCAAATTTCAATATCTGAAGAATCTAATATGCAAGGCACAGCATTTGACTAGCTTCTCAATTAGGAAGCCTTTAAAAAAATAGTTCTCATTCACAATTATAAAACAGAACAAAGAACATGACATTTCCAATGGAAATTACAGCTGAATCCCAATGTTTGGACTGTGGACTATGGACTTTCAAATTCTCAACAGTCCAAAGGGGGATATAAGAGTCTGAATTCAGGTGAAAATAAAATTAAAACCCTAGCGTATTAACATTGGCTGTGCAAATGCTGCATGGGCAAATCAGGATCTGGGTTATAATAGATTATTAGATTAGATTATTAGATCACGACTATAATAAGGCAGAAGGGGTCCACGGGGCGCGCAAAGCGCGGTGCTAGAAATTAGCATGCAAAGCACCCGATATTTCTAGTATTAAAAAAAAGTGTAAGTAATTCATAAATCCAGACGTTCTAAAATATATAAATGGATCACGTATATGGGTTTGAATGTGCTACTCCATTACAGCTTCATGAGTTAAGTTTTAATTCACAAATGAATTCATTCATAAACATTTTTTCTTCAAATAATCATGTCCCTTGTGCTTTGAACCCTTGTTGAGGACCCACATTACAGGTCCACATTGTTTGAAAAGCCTCCACTAGCCTCTTACAAGTCCAGAAGCCTGGGGAAGGCCAGACAGTTGGGATTCAGCCTTGATTTGAAATCACACAGATTTGATGGAGCACAATAACCATAATACTGTATGCTAAAGGGCACGTTTGAGATTTTAAGTTTACTGTGTTTTATCGAGCACTTATCAAGAGTCCTTTTAGGACATGACAGCAATGTATGTTTCGAGAAACTGTAGCTGTTGCCAATGTTAATGCCTCTGATGGAGTTTTATTGCTGATTCTTACTGAAGCTGCAGCATTCCATTCTCTCCAAAACAAAAACATTTGAGTCAGTAATACAGTAACATTTTGAAAACTTAATAGTCTTGGTCAGTGGCCAATAGGAGAGGATTTTCTGAATCCCAAAGGTGCCCTTTAGTAATGCACTTGAATTGATTGCTGATTCATGAAAGGCCATTGACTAAATGATGCTGGAAGCAGTCAATAAATAATATCCACTCAACATTTTGAGTGGCAACATCATATAATGCAGATTACATTTCAGCATTCAAAATACTCCTAAGGCAGAATTAGGCACAAGATAATTTGACTGTTGCTGAAGTTTATTGGCAAGGGCAGCCTAAGAAAGGTTGATTAGCTAGCGTCCTGATATGTACCTCGAAATCTTAATACAAATGTAAACAGAGACAGACATTCAATGAGCCTGCCATTGCACAGCATAATATGCTGAATAATGTGCCAATACTCATAGCTTCAATATTCATAAAGTGCTTGGACGCAAAGTATTTGAGCAGGGAAAATGTTCAAAGACACTTCTCACCAATCCAAATGTAAGTTTTAGATGGCTGAAAAACAGCATTCTGACTTTCCCATGGGATAACTGTGTTCGACGAGTGGGACACAGCACAGCACAATTAAAACACAGCTTTATAGGTAAGCCATAAACAGGGCGTCTCAAATGAGTTACCGGAAGCAAAATATCCAACTACAAAAATCGAATCTATCTCACTGAATTTTGGTTTCAGTATTTCTTCCATATGACGCTCATCTTGAGCATGTCCTTCAGACAATCTTCCCATTCTCTCTTGCCTGCAAACACAACATTTTAACAGTTAGCCTTGCCTTTCTCTTGTACAATCCACATATGTAGGCATATGCAATTTCTCTTTCTCTGGACACAGCTAGGCTCACACTTTTTCTGTGTGTGCATGGCTTAAGTACACAGTGACACATGATCAACCTGTTCCAGCCGCTGATGAGATGAGCAGGCATTATGTCATGAAGCTATTTCTACTCCACTTCAACGCCACCAACAGGCCTGAGAGGGGACGAACATGCTCAAACCAAGATCACGTATTACACCGCTGTAATCAAGACTGTGCTTTCGCTATCAATCTGTCCCTCCATCCATCCATTGAACTCCTCATCCATTTTGCACTTGCATCTATCAATCCATTTAGCCATCCATTGATTCAGCCAGCCCTCTTCTTCTCTCTTCCACTGACCTTGTCAGTGCTGGTGCTGTGTGCTGGCTGTGTTTCTCCTGACTCCTCCAGGCTCAAGACAGAGAGGCTGGAGTCTATTAGCTCCTCTATGAAGGAAAACCAACATTAGTTCATTGACAAACCATCCGGATGCTCTGTCAAAGGCAGTCGGGGGCGCCAACCCTATAGCATACCTGTGTTTGTGTTGCTGATATTGCACTTGGCGAGCTCTGCAGGCTGGATAGAGATCTCCTGTAGAGGGGCACAGGTCTTCTCAGCAGGGGGAGAGCCGGGAGCAGCGGGGGCCACACCGGCTTTTTTAGTGCATGCGCTTTCAGAAGCGAGGGGGGCTTCAGAGGCCTGCTGCTGGGCAACAGGAGCAGATGGACCCCCCTGGTTCTGAAGGCTACCAACGTCCTCCATGGCACTTTCCTGCACCTCATGTTTGATTCTGCTAGGTGAGGAAGCTTTTAATGAGCTGGATCCTCTAGATTCGGAGGAGGCGGTGTCCCGAGAGCCCGCGCTGGGCCTCGCCTGAGCCCCCTGGATGAGTTCCTCTGAGAAGCGCACTTTCTTCTCCGAGCCTTGAGGGGACGAGGTCTCTGCCTTCCCCTGGGTGGGGGTGTCCTCTCCCGGAGCTGCAGCTGCCTCAGGAGGACCTGTGGATCCACCGCTCGGTTCCACCTCCACGGAGCCAGAACCGCTGACCCCTTCCTCAGGCTTACTCAGCGTGTCTGGGCTGGGATCACCTACCTCAGTGTCAGCCAAGGCATCAAGTTCCTCCAAGAAGTCTTCCAGTGTTGTCTCAGAAGTCTAGGAGATCAAATTTAACTCATGATAAATTTATGATTGAAAGGCAGGGGTGTTTTTTATATCCTCATGCATACTTGTTATTCATAACAAGGCAGTTTTGCCCTCTCACCTGTAAGTGCTCTCCTTCCTCATTTGCATCCCACCTGAAAAACAAAAGTATTTATATCAAAAGGCTTTCAATTACACTCAGACAGCAATAAGCGAACAGTAAAGAGAAGTATGGCACCTCCAGGCAACTTGTTTATTTGTTTATTAAAAGGATCCCTATTAGCTGCCGCCTAGATGACAGCTAGTCTTCCTGGGGACAAATACATATTACATAACACACAATAATTAAAATACAAAAACACAAAGGAAAAGAACAGAAGAAAGAATAAAAAGCAAAACTAAGCTAAGACAGACAATAGCATGGTCAGCTAGCCCTCTAGCTGGCCAATAGCCCAAATATTAATATATGGGCAGTACAACTCTCTATACTTTAAAAAACAAACAGAATGAAAAGTGATGTGACAAACATCATTGTGTGTGTGCATAGATGGAGCCCCGCAGAGCTCTCCAAGGTGTCCAAACTGTCTCTCTCCCCCCTCTCTCTCTCTCTCTCACTCACACACACACACACACACACACACACACACACACACACACACACACACACACACACACACACACACACACACACACACACACACACACACACGTGCATGACAGTTTTACTTTTTCATGTCGTTAGTAGTTCTTTCTGCCTTGTCGGCGTTACAAACTCTAAACAGCTATTATTGGTCTTTCTTCAATTAATCCAAGGTCTTTAAAAAGAGGTAGCAGGTAGACCTACAGAAACATTGTTCTTCTTTCCAATCTTTTTTAATTCCCTCATGCGCTTTCATTTGGTCACGTTGCAATAAGTTGACAAATAGATCACAGTCTATTAACAGAAAATGTGCGGTGGGATTCGTTTATGGACACTTCAAATCATAATTACAACGAATGATCCTTCCAAAAAGTTTGTTTTGAGGGCTCATAGGCTACCTCATTTGAAGCGTTTCTTTACTCCACCATGTAGACTATAGTAGAGAGAGTGCAGCAGGTGCAGTCAGCTTCAGACTCGCAGACTCGCCTTGTTTGTCTGACTGTGTGTACGTGTGCATCTGTGTGTGTGTGAGAGAGAGTTCACATCTAAAGGGGCGGCTTTAGCTCAGGAGGTAGAGCGGGTCGGCCAATGACGCAAGGGTTGGCGGTTCGATCCCCGCTCCCTCCCAGCTGCTGTCGTTGTGTCCTTGGGCAAGACACTTAACCCTCCTTGCCTGTATGATTGGTATGAATGTAGACATGAATGATGGTGGTCGGAAGGGCCGTTGAGCGCCGATGTGTGGCTGCCACGCTTTCGAACCACCGGTACGAATGGTGTGAACGAATAATGATTCTGTGAAGCGCTTTGAGCACTTGGAAAGGCGCTATATAAATCCAATCATTATTATTATTATTATTATAAAGGGTTGGTGTCACAGGGTGATATGTGATTGACATGTGCTTGTCAGGGACCCCCTTTGTTTACTTATAATATTGTAATTTACGTCTTTGCATCAGAGGGTCAAACAGGAAGTGGGAGTGGCTTATGAGTACTTGACGTGGTGTTTCAGGTGCGCGAGTCTCTCCCCCAGTGCTAATGTGAGCCAGCCACGTATCGCTCCTGTTCTCCAATTCTCTATTGATCCCTCCGTTTCCACGTGCATGGGTGTGACTGTGTGTGTGAGATATTATTTTATAACTAGCGTCCCCAATCTACTGAACGGGAGCTGCTGATGGCCAGCTCCATACCACCGAATGAGCTGTCCATGAAAGAGGCCGTATATAGCTGTCAACGCCCCGGCCTGCTAGAAGGTGAGCTGCTCCCATTCAGTTTGGGACTTCTTGTTTGATGTTTCTGTGCAAAGACGTTCTGTGTTGTTGTGGCAGGTTTGGATTGACTAGACACGAGCTTGATCCTATTTTGAGAGCCGGACTCTGTCACAGTTGGTCTGCGACTCTGCCTGTTTCACTTCTATAACTCTAAGTTGCAAAATAATGTTGCTTTGATACATTCTGAGCATGCCCCGCCCGCGCCCACGATATTTTTATATTTGCCAACCCAGACCACCTGCGGGGCGGGCCAGTCCGCGGGACCCAGCGGGCATCACTCCATCACTAGCCGGCACATAGAGAAAGAAAGCCACCACTTCTCCCCTGAAATGCCTCACTCAAACGTCTGTGATCTCATGGGTTTTGGAAATGATGTGAAAGCCGCCTCACCACCCTGACTGAGTCAAGACAGCACCTCCTTTCACACATGAGAAATGCTGGAGGGAAAAATTATGACTGCAGTGAGATGTGAATGAGGCCTTCTGGGTTATTTACTCAGCTGCCACAACTTCTAAATCAAGTTGCGTGACATTTGGGGGGATTTGTCGGAGCACAGTGCAAGAAAACAAACTGCCTTCCCAAATCCATTTTAAGCATTTCATTACTTACAGCAAGTTTTTCACAACAGTTAATTGAGAGTGTGGCAAGAGACATCTGGCACTCCAACGGTTGAATCAACTTTTAAATTGCATACTAGGTGCTGTCGTCTGCTATCATACTACGTCACGTCACGCCAGGCTGCTGCGTGTCTGCTATCAGTCTAGAACAGGGATGGGCAACTTTGATGATAGAGAGGGCCACACAAAAAATTCCTTGCTACCAGAGGGACAGATTGTGACCGTGCACTTCCACCAGTAGCCTACTGTAACACCATCACTCCCTATTATAGCTACTAATTTGATGAAAAGGACTGGTAATCAAAGTTTAGTATACCAACATTTATATTTTTCATATTAAAATGTAGTAATTCTTCCATTCAGATGACACCAGAAACTTTGCTCTAGCTCTAAAACAGCCCGCTACAGCAATTTGATGGGGTACATCACCCAAATATGTGATATTAATCAGATTAGTAATGTTGCATGTGCATCCTGGATATTGTTTGTTACAATAGCGTTAGCTCAAATGCTAACATTAAACAGTATGTGGATGGACAATGCTAACGCCATTAGCGCCATGTTTTGGGGTGGACAGTAAAATAAAAACACACACACACACACACACACACACACACACACACACACACACACACACACACACACACACACACACACACAAATATATTTTTGGAAATCGACCCAGGGGCCACAATGAGTGAGGTCGGGGGCCACATGCGGCCCGCGGGCCGCCAGTTGCCCACCCTTGGTCTAGAATGTTGATGATGCTGAGCTGGTACTGACCTCCTCGCCCTCCCAGTCAGACGGTCCTTGCCTTTTGCCTTACTGCTCACCACTGGCACATGTTTAGCCCCCTTGTCTTTGCCCCGCATCTCATGGCCTAGGGGAGAAAAATATTGGGAAAAAACGACATAGAGTTTTCTTACCTTTTGTGTAAGTGGTGATTTTAAGGCACTGACCTGACGGCCATATTCAATATTACTGTCCTGTAATAATGGATAAGTGCATAGCCTCGGCAGATACCTTGTGAGTCAGCATTTGACCCGGGGTGTCCTCTTCTCGCATTTCGTCCACCTGGAAATCAAAGAAGAAATGGGCAAATAAATAAGACTAAAGAAGACCCAAAGGCTGGTGAACAACATTTTCTCATGATTTGACATGTGAGGGCCTATTCTCCATATTCTCAGATGAGATGGCGTGGAACTCTCACCTCTGCTGGGGGTCCCCCGGTCTCTCTCAGGAAGGGACTTGTCTGAAAACCTGAAAGCAGAGGTTCAGTTTACACAGGAACACCCAATGCTCATGCAGTGTTTTCCATAAACGGGAGTGCCGGATGATGGTTTGGTGTTAACAATCCACATGGAAATTCTGTGGATGCTTGTCCATTGTTTAAGTGGTGATCCATGTGGCAGACGGACAATTTATCATCTCATTGTTTGCTTAGGTGACGTAACAATGTCCACCCATTTAAATACAGGCCCTTCTGACATGTGGATCATCCTTGTGTGTTTACTGGCAGGTCTAGAATGAGATGTTTTGCAGAACAAGAGTGGTTTTGCTGCTTAACTCACACTACATTTCTCACAACCATTGATAGCATCTAAATTGTTAAATCAAAAAGACATGTCCTCTTGTATTCTGACTCAAGGACCTTGTTTAAGCCTTGCCAAATAAGGCAAGGCATTCCATCCCTTGCTAAAAATAGCTGCTCTTCCCTTGTCTCTTTACATTTCGATGCTTCCTTTAAACAGCGCATGGATTCACTCTGCTACTTTGTCACTCTGGAAACTACAGCTGGGCTTGTTTGAAATCTAACAAGCACAAAAACAAGCAAACAAACAAACGGGCTGTATTTTCTCCTCCAGGCACTTTGGAGTGCAGCTGTGTGATTTAATTAAGCAATCAGACGGCAGAACATTAAGTACGCTGAACATGTTTATGGGATCATCTTAAAATTAGATCAAGCAATTCTCAAACTCAACAGATTGTTTATATGTAGGCCTAAATGAGAGCCTTCAGGCCTAAACCTTTATCATTATCCACGTATAATAAAATACTTTTTCCCCCCACAGCAACAACTGCTATTTCCAATGTATTGTTTCTCTTCCAATGCAACTCCGTTTCAGATTGAATTCTAAGAAACATACCTTTACTGTTCACCCTATGATGTAATTATTTGATGGGCCAATCATTACATTTTTATTGTAGTGCTGCAATGTTAGCAATGCCATGTGAATTGATCATCTCATGAGGTAGGGCATGGAGATACCTGATCTAAAATGGATTCTTCCACTGAATAATCTAAGTAGAAACAGTCAAAGCTATTTCTAAGGCCAGACTGCCTTGTTATCTGCATGAATAACAAACCCTCAAACAACAAACTGGCAGCAGAGCACATGGTTGGTTGATGAAGCAAGTGATTTAGCAACCAACCAAGGGGTTAGCTCCGTTCATAAAAATTGAAGCCAATGCGGAAGTGCCTTAAACCTGCATTCTTTTGAATGACCTGCAGGGCGACTCCACTGGCTGCAAAAAGAAGTGCCATTGTATGAAAGTCAATCGGAAAGTGATCCTACTTCTCACTTGATTTATGGCTTCAGTAAACACTTTCCTCATGAGTTTATGGTCTCAATCACTAGTTTCAAGTCTTATTCAATACAGCATGATTTTCATTTTGTAAATTGCGGTCCAATTTTTTGTAAACTAGATGATAAAACAGACTATGTTTTGGGGCGTGACTGAGGTCGCCGGTCCAGTGATCACGCAGCTTGCCAATCATGGACCAATAGCAGGACATGGTGTGGCTCTTTTCGTCCAAATAGAGTACCGCAATGATGACATATTTTTGTAGGCTTTATCCAGAAATCGCCGCCATTTGGTTCTTCAGTGGTAAAGTCTATGGGGTTTTAGAATGGGGATTTCACTTAAATGCATAAAATAAGGTCTGTGGTTAACAAAGGTTTATGGGAATGCAAATTTGGGTTAAGCATGATACTCTTCACAAACGTGAATAACGTTTTGAAGCGTTTTATAAAATCGCGTAAAAAAATAAACGCATTTACGTTCCAAAAGTCATACAAGTTATTCACGTTTGTGAAGATTATCATGCGGAAACCAAATTCGCGTTCCCATAAACTTTTGTTAACCACAGACCTTATTTTATGCATTTAAGCGAAACCCCCATGTTAAAACCCATAATCTTTTCCACTGAAGTATACTTCCTGACTCATTCCTGCTGCTCTCTATTTATGTCACTTTTGGCTCCCAATAACCAAGATAGAGACACTGCATGAAATAGGCCACGCCCATCACGGGGGAAAGCACTCCATTCACTCCCATACACCAGCGTCATTTTCCTTGAGTTAACCATAGCTAAAAGCTGTTGTGTGGTGGGCTGCGCATACAACAAATGTAAAAAATCTCCAATTAAAGTTTTTTTGTACTCCCGAGCAAAACAAGGAAGTCATTGAGAATTGGCGAGAAGAAAAATGTGGATCTAGCTGTCAAGGAAATAAGTTGGAGTGTTCATCTTCCGTATATATGAGCTTTGTGTGCAACACGTGACATAGGAGAACGCCAGGATTGGGGGGTGGAGTTTTTGTTTCCCCCCGTTTTGGGCGTGGTTTCTGAATGATGACGCGCTCCACAGTGTCTCTATGGCGATGGTGAAAATGCCAACATCGAGGCTTCAAAATGGGAGCCCAAAAACCAATGGCTGACGTCACGGTAGCTACGTCTACGCCAACAACCTGAGGTGGGATTGTTAGCAAAATGCGGTTATGTGGAAACTGCCTCATATTTATTAGTGACATAAATGTAGTGGTTAGAGGAGTGGACTTGAGAGCAGAACAACACCAATTTCAATTCCTGAACTGGAATAAGCTGGGTTGGGAAAAAGAAAGGAGTAACACTCTCCCTTCCTTCAACAACTACCTTCAATGTGCCCTTGAGCAAGGCATGTCATCCCCTACTGCTCAGAGTGAGTGTGAATGTGAAGCAGGGCATTGCTGGGGATGAGTAAGCATGCTCATGTGACGCCACTCAGGGAGGACGAGTGGTAAGAACTCCTACATGTTCTCGGTCTTGTCCATGTCCCACGCCCGCCTCCACTGGCCCTTGGCGTTCTTGTGGCGCGCTACCCTCTCCCTGTCAATCTGCTCGCGCTGCCGCTTCCACTGCAGATACTCATCTTGCTCCTCTTTCGACGTGGGAATGGTGAGGTCCGTGCTGGCCTGCTGGCTCTCAGACTCCTTTGGAGACACAAGACACAGGTCCTAATTCGTAAGACCTATGATAGGCTTCCTTAATACAGGCTTACATCTGCTGGTGTTTACCTTCACTAAACACCTACACCACTTGTGTCATATTATATTTGAAGCATCGCCCTATACCACTGACCTAAAAAATTTGGACAGAGCTATCCTATTGATTTTGGGCTCCCGTTTTGAGTTGAAGTGGTGGCCGTCGCCATCTTGATTTTTCGTCAGCAGAGTGGGAGAGAATGGGTTGAGTCCTTGTGCAGCTCACGTGAGATGGGGGTTTCCCAGAGCCGCAGCTCCGCCTGCTATTGGTCCGTGATCGGCAAACTGCGCGGTCACAGGACAGGCGACCTGTCAATCACCCCCTTTTCTATCGTCTATTTTACTCCAAACGGGTGAGTTATATAAACAGTTGTTATGAAAAGGTGAAATTAGCTACTGCATATAGACCAAACTCATGTTAAGGACCAGGCTGTAAAGACGCTTAATCACTGTTACAAAGTGCGGCATTTTAACATGGGGGTGAACGGGAACGACGGGACTTCTGAGCCCTGCCTCAAGTGGCCATTCGAGGAATTACAGCTTTCAGGGTTACTTCCTGGTCCTCGTGGGAAAACCCCATGCCATGCCCACTGCTCTATACACTAACGGGAGTCCATTCCAACAATATACCCTCGTTAACCACAGGTTAATATATATATATACTAGGGATCTCGCGCGCGCTCGATTCCTAGGCTCGCCCGTCCTGCAGCTCGCCAAGCTGGCGCTGCAGCTTACATTCGCAGCTCGGCCCGACGAGGCCGAGCCTAGGCATCGAGCGTGCGAGATGCCTAAAATGGAGTATGTGGGCTCTGTCCACTGTTTGTTTCAAGTTCTGTGTTCAGCCACAGTTATGCCGTTTTACGTGCGATCAGGCTGAACCTTTCAGGGGGTGTAAAGAGCACCCGTCAGGGTGACCTGATGGAACCAGATTTTTTAATTAGGGCAGATTAATTGCCACTAATTGCCCTAAGGCTGATTGCCCTATAGTTCAATGATGATGTCATCAGTAATGTCATCAGTGATGATGTCATCAGTGATGTCATACATTGTGACATCATTGTGACATCACTGATGATGTCATCAGTGACATACACACACACACACACACACACACACACACGAGAGAGACTGAGGGAGAGGGAGGAGAGGGAGAAAGAAAGGTGGAGAAGGACTGAGGGAGAGGGAGTGAGGGAGGGAGAGGGAGGAGAGAGAGAGAGAGAGGGGGAGAGACTGTGGGAGAGAGAGGGGGAGAGAGACTGAGGGAGAGAGAGAGGGAGACATTGCGCCTGCGCCAATAGGGCAGGCGAGGCCACGCAGCAGCCGAGCTGCGGGTGAGGCCGTGCAGCGGCCGAGCTGCGTATGCGAGCTGCAGGGCGGGCGAGCCTAGGAATCGAGCGCGCACAGCGCACAAGATGCCTAGTTACTGTAAACTGTAATCGTTGCCTCTGGATTTCAGTCACCCTCCGTTTGATAATAGAAACCATGTGGTTCATCTACAAAGACGGCTGTAAGGCAACGCAATCCAATTCTTTGAGAAGGTCCTCCAGGAAAAGTGCAGTACAATGTAAATGCAATTTCCTTTTCCTCCTTTCCCCTCTTCCCCTGTGTATTGATTATTGTGATAAAGCTGAACGAATTGCTTGCCTATAATATCAAAAGGGAGTTCAGATGGACGCTCTCTACCACATCAAAAGGGACAGAGGCTGCGTTCTCGTTACGAAAAGCCCGGGGATGTGCTGGCTGTACAAGGAGGGGGGACAGCCGGCTGCTGGCTAGAGAGAAATGAAAAATCTGTATGCTGCTCTGCATATCCTTTCTCACAGAAACTGTAACAAAAAACCCAGAGTAAAAACAAGAGAGAAAGCGAGGAGGAAAGTGCCTGTGAGAAACTAGGTTATGATAGGCCATGTTTTCCTCTCGGCTGTGGACCAATCAGAGCCAGGTAAACATATACTGGTGATCACAGCATCTGTGCTCATCCCTGTGTTTTCCATCTCTCTCGCCCGTCTCTTCCGGCCCTGGAGGACACGCGGCCACAAGGGGCCACAAGTCTCGCATGTTCCAACAGGCCATCTCCAGCCACCGCCCCTAATTAGCACCTTTTCAATTTATCGCCTCCACAGGGCTTCCCAGGGAGGCCGCCAGGGGCCCAGGCAGGGCACAGTGACTTTAGCACTGGCCGCTGCCGCGCGAGACAGCAGGCTCACCGGCTCTCATGTAGGTGGCATAACATCCGCTGTACCGCTCATTTGTACCACTCAAACCCGCCCGCTCTACCATTTGACAGCAGACTAAACAGTATTAAACTAAGTGACAATGTGATGAGCACGTCTTTACTCTGGACTGCTGAGCCGCTACTAGCCGTCCTCTAAGCCAGTGGTTCTCAATGTTGGGTCTGGGGACCACCAGGGGTCCTTGAGTGGCTTCCAGCGGGACCCCAGCAAATTGATGAATTAGTCAACTTTACCATTATTTCATTTATAAGAAGTTAGAGAATGTAGGAGAGTGACTATTTTCCTCATAGTTTCACTGTTATCTGTCTACCTATAATACAGATAGTCATAGAATTCTGGACAAAATCATATCTAACAATACAAACAGTATATATCTTACAAATCTTATTAAATGGGTGTCTGTGGCCCTAATGTGTAGTAAATTAGGGGTTCTTGATATGACAGGATGAGAATCACTGCTCTAGAAGCCGAGTTGTCCCTGAAAACGCCAGAAGACGTTTATATTTGTTAACCAAAACAGTTGAGAAAGCTTCCACCCCACGCCTTATGCAACACTGCCAAAAGCGAAGGCTGGGCGGTATCACCTTCAGTGACTGCAAAGCAAGGCGAGGTAACACAGAGAGGCATGAACAGCATCACTTGTCATGTGGCTTATTCTGCGGCGCCTTTGAAGCCTGTCCTCCCTGTCTCCCAGCCGGCCTGGTTACCCTGCGCTCTGAGCTGCTCCAGCTAACGCTCGTTGGCTTGTCCCCATCTGCCTCCTGCTGGCTGGCGGGAGGGAGGCAGATGGCAGTAGAAAGGGGCGTGTGCATGTATGTATTTCTCTTTTGTTTTCCCCTGAAATTTTTCTACTATTTTCTCTCCAATTGTACTTGGCCAATTCCCCCTGCTGTCCCGGTCGTTGCTTTACCCCCTCTGCCGATCTGGGGAGAGCTGTAGATTAGCACATTCTTCCTCTAATACATGTGTAGTTGCAAGCCGCTTCTTTTCACCTGACAGTGAAGAGTTTCACTGGCAGGACGTAGCATGTGGGAGGATCACGCTATTCCCCCAGTTCGCCTCCCACCCGGCCCGAACAGGCGCCCCGACGGACCAGAAGGGGCACTAGTGCAGTGACCAGGACTCATGCCCCACCTGCAGACACGGCCAATAGGCCTTCTTCACAGCGGCCGTTTTGTGTAAAAACGGCAAGGTAAACACAGGTGCAAGAAAAACATAAATGAGGGTTTCCCTCATTAATATTTTCCCTGGACCATTGTGTCTGTAGGAACGTTTGACCAACCCAGAGGGACCACTACCAGGAATTTAACCAGAAGGACCACTACCAGGAAGTGGTGGTAGGTGGTAGCTTTGACCTCTACACTACCCAGATGCCCTATGTATGTATTTCTCTGTGTGTATGTTTGTGTGCTCACATATCGCTGTTGTCACATGAAAACTTTGTGACTCCATTTTCTATGTTTGACTTCAGTGGAAGGATTACATGATGATGGATTGGGAAAAAGTCTAATACCGTTGGGATTATGAAACCCTTTCATAAAGCCGCTGGCTGAAGCAAAAACCACATTTCATAAATCTTGAAAACTGTCATACCTGGCAAAGATCCTCAGTATGCCTCTGCACTTGTCTAACCTCATCCTGAAACAGAGGAGAGGGAGAGGGAGAGAGAGAGAGAGAGAGAGAGAGAGAGAGAGAGAGGTTTAACATAACTGTAATGCGAGTGACAAAGCAATTACACATTAATTCTGGGGGCCATCACAGCTGCTGCCATTAACAGTAACAGCAAATCTAATATAGTCTAATAGTGGGATACCGACCACTGTCAATGGTACCGACTCATCCATGGAGAGACCTACACTGCCCCCAAGTGGACAAATGCTGCTATGGTCAGATTTGGTGTTGAGGCTTAATTTTCTGCAGTGCAATGGGGTCACTGCCGTGTAGTGCTATCTGGAGAACTGAGGGAGCGCACGGTGCACCTATATGAGGAACAACACCCCCACTATTTTACTAATGTAAAAACAAACCCTTGGAGAAAAGGTGTGGGAGCTCCGCTCCCCTGCCTGTGCTCCCACAGCACTACACCCCGGGCCGTCACAGACTGCAATTTCCAGGGGGAGATGCTGTAAGTGAGTTAATTCTGTGCCTTGGAAAATGAAATTGTCATCTCATTGCAGAGATAATCGTGCACATTTCATAGCTACAATTTCCTGTGTATTTCTGACTGCAAGGTTATAATGCTCCGGCGAACACAGCGCATGAGTCATGTTGCCATCAGCAGCAGCACTTTCCTGAACAGTGGGAGAAAGGCAGTGTAGAAAGTAGGCAGAGTGATTTAGTGCACCCACACCCCCACACACACTAACACACCCCCCCCCCCACACACACACACACACACACACACACACACACTAAAGAGGCCTCTGACTAGCTCAACCTTCCCTGGCACCTTGCCAGGCTGCTTCCTCTGGCAGCATAATGAGCCTATTGAGAGTGAAAAGGCAGTCGAATGTTAATTAGATCAAACCAGCCCTTTCACGATGGTGGGAATGGGGAAACAATGTGGCGGAGGAGAGCAGACTCCTCATGGCTTGGGGAGGAGAAATGGAGACTGGAAACAGATGGTGGGCAGCCAGTTGTCTCTCTCTCTCTCTCTCCCTTCCTTCATCCTCTCTCCTTCTCCACTCTTGAGACAGTCCTACTTCCACTCTACCTGGGACTCACTCTGCCATATAGCCACGCCCCTCTCCTATGAGTCATTATCCAGGATGTCCAGGAAGAACAATCCGTGTTGTTCATTGTCTCATTGATTGTATATGGTCTTCAAAACAGCCAATGCATAAAACAGGAGTCCACGAATCAATGGATGACATCACGGTGGCTACGTCCATATTTTTATACAATATATGGCAAACATCCTTTGCCAAAGAGATACATGACATTTCCCCCCTCCTTTCCTTGTGTCTTAATTAGCCAGAGTAGCTCTGCTCACACTGGCTCTGTAAACAGCGAGCACATGGGAAGCAGGATTCAGTATACAGACATGACTGGTGCACTGGAGCTGAGCGCTGGCCACTGTTCAAGTGCTGATTCAGTCCACATGATAAATAAAGGGGCCTGACCCAATGCAGGCAGGCCAGAAATAAAGACAAGGGAACAGCATGTTCAGCTGCAGATTTAGTGCACATTACCTCTGATGGGCCAGTGAGCAGCATTGGATACGTCAGGTGACACGCACACACATACACACACAGAGACCTAGAATATAGAATATACCTCAGTGCCAAAGTCACACCCTCTTCCGGGTTTGGCATACGGCCTAAGAGATT
The DNA here is from genome assembly GCF_964638095.1 of Poromitra crassiceps. Classification (NCBI taxonomy): domain Eukaryota; kingdom Metazoa; phylum Chordata; class Actinopteri; order Beryciformes; family Melamphaidae; genus Poromitra; species Poromitra crassiceps. The sequence continues at coordinate 25,751,938 of NC_139625.1, read as the reverse complement.
TAATTCCCATTCATTTTCCCACGTTTTGTAAAATGCTTACCATATAACATTTCACTCCGAAAAAGTTGGGAAATAGTTTTTTCTTTTTCCTCTTTTCCCGAGTGAAAGGAGAGACCATAGAACAGTCTCTCCTGATTGTAAATATAGCTGAATTGCTTGGTTTGACCAGTCAATTTTGAAGAAACGTCTATGGAAAAATGAATGGGAATGAAATCTCTTAGGTCGTATACAGAAGCAGGAAGAGGGCGTGACTTTGGCACTCTATACAAATGCTGACCGTCCCTTGCGTCCAGGCATCTCCCTTCTACCAGAGTGTGACAGTGTGTCTGTGTTCACGGTGGGTGAGGATCAGCTGTCTGTGCACCAGCGCCTTGATTGGACAGCTTGTGTGAGAGTGTGTGCCAGAGCCACAGCAGCTGTTCCAGAGTTTCTGCAGTAAAGTCAGACAGTTACTGTGGCATTTCACAGAGGGGGGTATGAGCATATGTGTGCCTCTGCCTATCTGTCTTAAACATGAGGTCTCAAAGAGAGACCCATTGGATTGTATTACTAAAATAATATTATTACTGACACAAACAAAGGGGTCAGCGAGACAAATCCTATTAGAGCATCTAGCTAGCTTTCATGGCCGGATAACAGGATGTTTCACACAACTAAAGGCATCTATACCTAGCCTGGTAAACCAGCCCGTCACGTGAACTCACATTTCATTTGGTTCTGCGTGACGGTCTGGCCCCGACGCCAGTGGGGGGGTTTAGCAGAAGCCGAAGAGTGGAAGAGCCAATCAGCGACCCCGCTGTGATTGACAGCGCAAGTTGGCCAATCAGGAACGCCACTAGCACTGCACTAACAAAACAGTAATGGCCGCCTCCTTGCCTGATCGTCTCGAGGAGTCATGTCAGCGTTTGTCTAGTTTAAACAGCCATGAAGTGCAGTTATTGCAGAAATAGACTCAATAACAACAATGAGTGGATTTGGGTTTGATTGGATCCGACGCTGATTGGCTGAAGGAGTCTGTCAAGGCAACTACGCCCGCTCATGCTCCCGCCCCTGCTAAACCCCCCCCATGGCGTCGGGGCCAGACCGTCACGCAGAACCAAATGAAATGTGAGTTCACGTGACGGGCTGGTTTACCAGGCTAATCTATACCCACAGGGTAACTTGATATTTCTTTCACTAAAAACATAGCTCTTAGGAGGAAGCCAAGGAACACAAACAACAGTAGAACCAGAATGGGATTCACGTAACTGTGGCTGGTACCAAGCTCTATGGGGCAGTTTAATCACAGGGGACCTATCATCATACATAAAATTGCCAAAGTGGTGTCTGTCTGTCTGTTCTCAATTTTGGTCACGTTTCTGGTCTCACTCATTGTGAGTACTGATCACCAGCAAAGGGGCTGGGAGAGTCTGGCTGGGGAAGGCTTTCACTGTGGACTAGAGGGGAAAAAGGCTGTTTACAGCCATCCACCGAACGTACCATGCAAGCTGGCTTCATTGCATAATACGCATCAATCGTTTTCAGCGTGTAGCAACGAGCTAGCGGATAGCGCTGCTGTTGTTATTGTTTCAAAGGCAGCGGCGCAGGCATTTGAGCTCGGCAGATTCGACAAGTACAGCAGCAGAGGCATGCTGGGGGCGTGGAAAGGAAATCCAAATATGGTCGCAGCCACTTTCCATCCGGCACCGACTGAAATGGTCAGCACCAATGGGAGAGCTAAGTCCACCATGCTGCTTCAACCCAGTCAGACTACTCTTTACCCGACAGCAGAAAGCACTGTGAAAAAGAGTGGAACACTAGTGTCAAACAAACATTAATATCTGAAGAACTACACATCGCATGGCTTATATTTTGACATTGTGAGTGAGAGCAGAAGTAGTTGAAGGGTTTGGTGTGTATGTATGTATGTTAGAGCTTTGACTAGCATTTTAGGCAAAGACTCCAGCCCCCAGTACAGCTCTGTTCCCAGCCCCACCCCACCAGTCAATCACAGCCGCGGGGTCCGCCTCCTGTCCACAGGCCATTGTGCTCCATCACAGGAGGGGTGTGGCCGGCCCACATGTCTGACATCTATGTAAAACACGGCGGAGCAGCGTCGGAGGATGGCCAAAAGAGGGGGGAGAGAGAGTGAGAGGATACAGACGAGAGCGAGCGAGCCTGCTGTTAAATGCTGAAGCGTATAAGCGCTAACAGCGTTATGTAAGAGTGTCTGGTTGAAACCTGTGCAGTTGCGTCTCTCTTGGCCATGTGCGTTGGCTGCTTCCCTCTCCCAGCTGACTCCACACGCCTTTCCTGTCCCTCATCAGTCGGGCTCTTCACCTCCGCAGGGCCTGGCGTCCTCTCGGTCCTCTCACTCACCACCCGCTTACCCTGGAGAGGCAATTATTTACATCAGTACAACATACTTACAGTAGGGTGTGCTGTAATATGAAAGCTGTGGGGGGGGGGGGGGGGGGGGGCTCTGTTATCTTTACAACCATCCACCACAAGTACCAAGCAGGCCTTTTTTATGTTCCAACACAGGGGTCAGCCAGTTACTTCCTATTGTGTTTACACTTCCTGTGACAGTACAGTACTAGTGACCAGGTAAAACAGACAGTGTTTTGAACAGGAAGTCATAACACAACTGGGTCAAGTGGGCGGGGCTACATAAGGTGAATTGCACACTCCAAATCTTCGTTAAAACTTGCCATTTTCAGCATGTAAGTTGCTAGCTAGCATTGTTGTTTCACAGCGGCGCAGGCATTAGAGAGCAGTAACACGCAGGGAGCAGAAAGGGATTTCCCTTCGCTCCGACTGAAATGGTCAGAGGCTGAGCTTATCCCCACAGCTTGTTTCCACTGAGTCAGACTAAGCACAACTAAACATTGACATATATATGTAAGTGAACCTGTTGAGTACCAGATATGCACTAATCTCAATAATAAAGCTTTGACTCTGGGAAAGTGTTTTCTAAATTATGAGGGTTTATCATTCTAGCATAGTGCCAAAGAAGATTCAGCAGTGGCCGATACATACAGGTCAGGTGAATTCTTCATACTGTATTATATCATAATAATCATATTCACTATTTTCAAATCATCCTAGCCTCTATTTTTGGCTGTGGGATGATTCATCTCAGCTGTACTTTGGTTGAATGTTTAATTAATTGCGGGGTCAGTTTTTATCTTTGCTCTAGCTGTAGTGTTGTTTTAAATGAGTAATGATCATAATAGGCAGCTTTTTTTGCAATAGCTTTTTTGGTAAATGTTTTGTTCATCATTTTCTTTGCTACAAACAAAACGACAGAGCATAGGTTCAGACAGAGCATAGGTTCAGGCAGAGCATGGGTTCAGACAGAGCATGGGTTCAGACAGAGCATGGGTTCAGACAGAGCATAGGTTCAGACAGAGCATGGGTTCAGACAGAGCATAGGTTCAGACAGAGCATAGGTTCAGACAGAGCATAGGTTCAGACAGAGCATGGGTTCAGACAGAGCATGGGTTCAGACAGAGCATAGGTTCAGACAGAGCATAGGTTCAGACAGAGCATGGGTTCAGACAGAGCATGGGTTCAGATAGAGCATGGGTTCAGACAGAGCATGGGTTCAGACAGAGAATAGGTTCAGACAGAGCATAGGTTCAGACAGAGCGTAGGTTCAGACAGAGCATGCATTCAGACAGAGCATAGGTTCAGACAGAGCATAGGTTCAGACAGAGCATAGGTTCAGACAGAGCGTAGGTTCAGACAGAGCGTAGGTTCAGACAGAGCATGCGTTCAGACAGAGCATAGGTTCAGACAGAGCGTAGGTTCAGACAGAGCATGAGTTCACACACTTTCCCTTGTAACTTGACATGAAAGTCAATATTGCATCATCCCAGCAGTGTTTGCTTTGTTTATTTGACCTTTTTTCCAGCCATGGTGACCGTTAGCTGCTTCCTGCGGCCTCGGCCCGGGCCCGGCTGGGGGCCGTCTCCCCCCATGTCAGGTCCCGCCTCCTGCTGACCCTTTCCACTGCACATCTTGGTCACCACCACACGGGTATCCTGCTCCACACCAAAGCAAATGACATGTATAAAACATTTTGACCGTTTCTTCATCCCAAATCCGAAATGCTAGCCTAGGTCTTGTACAAGATAAAACACAGTCCTCAAGTCAGACCACCTCACACCGTAGACACTCACACTGGTGGTGGACTTGCTGATAGTGATGGTGAGGTCGTCAGCTTTGCCCTTGCAGCTCTGCAATGGCATTCCTTCCTCCTCCGCCCTCTTCCTGTCCTCCTCCACCTCCTGAATGCCACCAAATGAATTCAACAGGAAACATTCAAGGTTCAAGATGTAATTTAATAGCCCCATACTTAATGACAGCCAGGCAGATTTGTGAGGGCAGAGGTTTCCTCTGCCTGCAAGCACTTGTCCTTACCTGGTACCTCTTCATGAGCACTTCATTCTTCCTGCGCAGAGCCTGGATCTTCTTGTCCAGCTCCACGTCCCTCTCCTGATCCCTCTTGGGCATCACGTCACTGGCGGTCTGGGAGGGAGGGGGGACACATAGGATTCAGACCATCAAGGCAACACCATGGCAACAACTGGCTCACTACAATAGCGTGAGCGTCACCTTTCTAAAGTAGGTCTGCAGTACGCTCTCTTTCTTCAGTGTCAAGCTGTAGCAGCCTTGTATTTTTACGCGAGCACAGATCTATTGCCACTTTAATCAGCCATAGAATGAGTAAGGCCTTCATAGAAAAGTCAACAAAGAAAAAATAATAATAGCTATAAATGCGGCCCCTTGTGAATAGAGGAAGTCACTTAAAGCAGGACTAAACCCCAAAACACTTTTTTCAGCTTTTAACCAATACAATATATATGGCTTTTGGGGTGGTATGTGAAGGATTGTGGTAAAGATCTCCACATTTGAGACCAATCTGTTACAATTACAAACTCCTATCATTTCAGCAGCATAAGTGCCCTCTATGGGTTCAAACCTGCTTTTTTTGTGCCCTCAAATGAATGGCCAATTTGGTACATCGTTACGTCACGGTGGTATTTGCCCGTGCCCCACTCATGTGAAAAATGTTTTTTTCCCCATGTGATTATTACTGTAGTTCACGTGGCGCGATCCCTTTAAGAGCAATGCATGATGTGTAATCGCCTACTGTGGCTAATGTTAGCGGCTAGCTAGTTATGTTACTGTACATGGCAGTAAAACACCACTGAATGACCAAATTGATATAACTTTTAACCACTGTTTCCATACGGATCACCAGCGTTAGTTTCTAGTTTATAACGTGGCTGGCTATATTTCTGACATTCTCTATCTATCTCTGATACACTGAAAATACTGGGAGGCGGGCCATAGCGTCTCTGTCGATGATTTGATTCGACAGTTCTGGGCACTGGCGTTGGCCAATCCTGGCGTGTTCCACCCCCAAATCGATTGTGTTCTGGCGCAAAGAGAGTGGGTTCCAGGACGAAACAGGCTCAAGCCAACTACGTTATCTTTAGAGCAGCGCAGTAAATACAATATTCCTGGAATGCGAGTTTAACTAACCAGTTACATGTCCTCTGCATTCTACAACAAATAAAGACATTACAATTTGTTTTATTTTGTATCTTACATACTTATTGGCCAAGTTATGAGGCTAAGGGAGTATATGCGGCCATCTTGCCTGCAGAGTTTTCAAATCAAGTAGAATACCATTCTGCCAGAAATCTGGGGGGTTTAGTCCTGCTTTAAACGTGTCCCTGTCTTTCCATAGCGCTGTGTATGTATGTAGGCTCAAGCTGCGATGACACACACAACACAGCAGTGTGACCTCCCAACAGATGGAGTGTTCATTACGCAGCTCAGTGAGAAGATATATGCAGAGCATCCTAAACATCTTGATGTGCTCAGCTCAGTGAGAAGGTATATGCAGAGCATCCTAAACATCCTGATGTGGTCAGCAGGGCGAGCCTCCCCACACGTTAAGAGGCCCCTCCCTGCAAGCTCCATGTGCTGTCATGGCACTGTAACGTGAGTGTGTGTGTGTGTGTGTTAACGCTTACTTTCACGAGAACCTCTCTTCAAAATTATCATATGGGGGCTGTCGACTTGAAGGTCACGCTAACTTCCAACACAACTATTGATAACAACAAGGCTTAGTGTATGTTTTAATACTTAACATGCTTTAGGGATTATAATAGGGAGCCACACCAACTCCAATCTAATCCTAAGCATGCTGCACGTATCACTGTCTACTCATCCGCTTTCTTGGAAATCAGTCGGCATTGCAATAAAATCACTACATCCTACTTTCCTTTTATAAAGTGATATATGTCAAACTCATAGGTCACGTGGCAGATCTTCCCTCATGCAAAATGCAACATCTCAAAGACACATATCCCATGACACAATGCTGAAAAAGACTCAGCTGTTTCCTCTTCAAAACTGCCCAACTGACACATTCAGTGTGTAGTGTGTGTAGCTCTTGATACTGACACATTCAGCATGTAGTGTGTGTAGCTCTTGACACTGACACATTCAGCGTGTAGTGTGTGTAGCTCTTGACACTGACACATTCAGTGTGTAGTGTGTGTAGCTCTTGACACTGACACATTCAGCGTGTAGTGTGTGTAGCTCTTGACACTGACACATTCAGCGTGTAGTGTGTGTAGCTCTTGACACTGACACATTCAGTGTGTAGTGTGTGTAGCTCTTGACACTGACACATTCAGCGTGTAGTGTGTGTAGCTCTTGGCACTGACACATTCAGCGTGTAGTGTGTGTAGCTCTTGGCACTGACACATTCAGCGTGTAGTGTGTGTAGCTCTTGACACTGACACATTCAGCGTGTAGTGTGTGTAGCTCTTGACACTGACACATTCAGCGTGTAGTGTGTGTAGCTCTTGACACTGACACATTCAGTGTGTAGTGTGTGTAGCTCTTGACACTGACACATTCAGTGTGTAGTGTGTGTAGCTCTTGACACTGACACATTCAGCATGTAGTGTGTGTAGCTCTTGGCACTGACACATTCAGCGTGTAGTGTGTGTAGCTCTTGGCACTGACACATTCAGCGTGTAGTGTGTGTAGCTCTTGACACTGACACATTCAGCGTGTAGTGTGTGTAGCTCTTGACACTGACACATTCAGCGTGTAGTGTGTGTAGCTCTTGACACTGACACATTCAGCGTGTAGTGTGTGTAGCTCTTGCTTTTGGAGGAACTGTGTCAACTCACATTAGCTGTCTGCACACGACACTAACAACAACAATGGGATTCAGGATCAGGATATCAGATTTCATCCTGCACACAAACAGGGGCAACCCTTAGGGATTGGACGATATGTTTATCTCACGATATGATATGATTCATGATATGGGTCTGGGGGGCGTGGAATAGCGTGAACCTCCCACCCGCTACGTCCTGCTGGTAAAATTCCTCGCTGTCAGGTGAAAAGAAGTGGCTGCCGACTGCACATCTTTCAGAGGGAGCATGTGCTATTTTTTTTTTACAATATGATTGCAATGGAGAACTTGGTTATGACAGCAAACTAAAATGGAGATAATATTGTGGTTAATCCCCCCCCCCCCACTGTACGATATGTATTATTGTCACATTTTGTATTGCGCTATATTGAATTTCAATACATTGTTTCATCCCTAGTAACCGGGCAATACAATGAAACAACAATCGCCAAAATCTCTTCCAAAAAGTTCTAAAAAGTGTTTCAACATGTTTTCAACATTGACACTCGCCATTGTTATTGACTGTTGAATAGAACTGCAGATGATATAATCATAATCATAAACTGAAGACTGCCATTTCAAGGACACTACTAGGCTGCACCAATTCTAGTCAGGGTCTTTCCAGCAACATTGAGGCCATTTACACCTGGCGTTAACATGCGTTTTCAGATTGTATTTTATCACTTCAGCCTGATTCCATTTACACCTGGCGTTAACATGCATTTTCTGCAATCTGATTGCAATCAGATTGCAGAAATGGTTGTCCTCTCAATCTGCATAAAGTTGCTGTATCCAGATTGAGAGGACACATTGCATTTACACTTGTGTTCAATGTGTACACAATGCATCCCTGACCACCTCCGGAGGTGGTTTGGCCAATTAGTTTGCAATCCTTCTTCAATGCGTTTTGGGCGTGTTTACACCTGTACTTTCAAGTGATAAAACACAATCTGATTGCAATCTGATCACAGAAAACGCATGTTAACGCCAGGTGTAAATGGCCTCATTGTGTCAAAAGCATAATTCAGATCAGTGTTCATTTGAGAGTCATGCCATTCACCTAGTTATTATAAACTACATGAACATGAAGGGATCAAAAACCTTTGGTAACAGGAGGGAGAGAGTGCCACTTTGTGAGTCAGATATCCCCCACTGTTGCCCCAGTGACGAGAAGAGAGTCCTCCCTGCTCCGTGTGATATTCCTAACACAGGAGGATGACTCACGGCTAGCAAAGAACACAGAGGCCATCACATTGGAGCTGCATGAGACTCTTCCATGCTTTTTAGTGCCTGAAAGAATGGCTGACACTTTCCTGCTGTGGAAATATGAGATCTTGTTGGACAGTTTGAGCCCATTAGATTTGTCAGTTTTACTATCGCCATCAACATCACTCTCAAAGAAACCAAACACTTATCCCCCAAACAACTATGACGTGAAGTAAGCCCAATATGGTGGAGGCTTAGGCTGTTGTCAGCACAATCCTAGAGAGAGAGAGAGATAAACAATCCACATCCAGAATCCAACTGTGTCTCAAACCTGTGTCAAAGCCTGCAAAGACACAGTCAGTAGGAGAAAAGTTGGGACGCACTCACAGAGCCGGCTCCTGGTTGTCAGGGTATCCAAACACAACACACCATGAGGACATAGCACCAGGAATAGGCGTGAGGGAGAGACACGCTGCCGACTCCCAATCTCAGCAAGGCCAATGGCGGCGCCTGAAGAACGCCGGCCTCCACTAGCCAGCAAAGCCCACTGTGTGTGTGTGTGAGTGTGAGTGTGTGTCTCTGATTGTGTGGTAGGGAGGCAGATCCGCACATAAACACACATAGTCACAAAACACAGAGACGCTGTGGGCTGCCAGTGGACAGCAACCAGTGCCCAGACTGGCAGGAGGGGGGGGGGGGGGGGGGGGGGGGGGGATTCTGCAGAGTGAAAGCTGCCATGGCTTTCTCCCTGCCCAGCGCTCCTGCCCCCTACAGGAGCTACTGCAGGTGAAAGAGCCAGCAGGGAGGTCTCCTGCCCCCTACAGGAGCTACTGCAGGGGAGAGAGCCAGCGGGGAGGTCTCCTGCCCCCTACAGGAGCTCCTGCAGGGGAGAGAGCCAGCGGGGAGGTCTCCTGCCCCCTACAGGAGCTGCTGCAGGGGAGAGAGCCAGCAGGGAGGTCTCCTGCCCCCTACAGGAGCTACTGCAGGGGAGAGAGCCAGCAGGGAGGTCTCCTGCCCCCTACAGGAGCTACTGCAGGGGAGAGAGCCAGCGGGGAGGTCTCCTGCCCCCTACAGGAGCTCCTGCAGGGGAGAGAGCCAGCGGGGAGGTCTCCTGCCCCCTACAGGAGCTCCTGCAGGGGAGAGAGCCAGCGGGGAGGTCTCCTGCCCCCTACAGGAGCTACTGCAGGTGAAAGAGCCAGCGGGGAGGTCTCCTGCCCCCTACAGGAGCTGCTGCAGCGGAGAGAGCCAGCAGGGAGGTCTCCTGCCCCCTACAGGAGCTACTGCAGGGGAGAGAGCCAGCAGGGAGCTCTCCTGCTCCCTACAGGAGCTCCTGCAGGGGAGAGAGTCAGCGGGGAGGTCTCCTGCCCCCTACAGGAGCTACTGCAGGGGAGAGAGCCAGCAGGGAGCTCTCCTGCTCCCTACAGGAGCTCCTGCAGGGGAGAGAGTCAGCGGGGAGGTCTCCTGCCCCCTACAGGAGCTACTGCAGGGGAGAGAGTCAGCAGGGAGGTCTCCTGCCCCCTACAGGAGCTACTGCAGGGGAGAGAGCCAGCGGGGAGGTGAAGAGACGTCGCAGCTGACTGAAATCGCTGCAATGAGCCACAGCCGTGGGGAGAGGACGCAGCAGAGAGAGGGAACCTAACACCAGACAGGCTGAGACGGAAAAAGAGAGCAAGCGAGAGCATGGAGGAGCGAGAGAGAGGGATGAGAGGAGAGGGAAGGAGAGGAGAGGAGGCACTCACGGGTCTTTCCATTTCAGCGGTGAAAGCTGGGCTGGGTCCAGGCGCTAGGCAGCCGAGGCGGCAGAGAGGGCTGCCTGGAGTCCACGATCATGCCTCGATTACAATGAGCCAAGTTGGGCAAGCGGCCAAGACGTCTAACAAACGCACAGAGCTCCCCTGTTAACGGATTTCACAGCACCCACCCACTTGTCCTCTCTCTCTCTCTCCCCATGTCCTCTCTCTCTCTCCCCAACCCTCCCACCCTTCTCCACACATGCTCTCTCCCCCTCTAGAGCACTTGCTCTTTCCCCTCCTCACTTGTCCTCTGCTCAAAGCTGGTTAGTTAAATATTGCCGTCCCCCCCACTCCCCCCCAGTACATTCACGCTTACCGTGCACTCTGAATTTTAAATGAGAAATTACACTTTTGCCCCCTCATCTGCATAATAACAATCTTTACATTTCTGGAAAGCTACTTGAATCCCTCACATTTTGCTATAGTGTCTCATTTTCATTTGAACAAGTTGCTACATAACAAACTGTCACTAAATAAAAAACTGTCACTAAATAACAAACTGTCACTAAATAACAAACTGTCATGAAATAACTCCAGACATCACAAATGAGATGCGTGTTTTGCTCGGTCCTAATCCCACTGTCGTCTCAACAGCTGCGTTGCCTGTGAGCTCCATCCAAACTCCATGTTCAGAGTACTGTGGGGGTTCCTAAAGATGGGGGTTTGCGAGGGGGGTCCAGACTGCATGTTCAGAGTACTGTGGGGGTTCCTAAAGATGGGGGTTTGCGAGGGGGGTCCAGACTGCATGTTCAGAGTACTGTGGGGGTTCCTAAAGACGGGGGTTTGCGAGGGGGGTCCAGACTGCATGTTCAGAATACTATGGGGGTTCCTAAAGATGGGGGTTTGTGAGGGGGGTCCAGACTGCATGTTCAGAGTACTGTGGGGGTTCCTAAAGATGGGGGGTCCAGACTGCATGTTCAGAGTACTGTGGGGGTTCCTAAAGATGGGGGTTTGCGAAGGGGGTCCAGACTGCATGTTCAGAGTACTGTGGGGGTTCCTAAAGATGGGGGTTTGCGAAGGGGGTCCAGACTGCATGTTCAGAATACTGTGGGGGTTCCTAAAGATGGGGGTTTGCGAAGGGGGTCCAGACTGCATGTTCAGAATACTGTGGGGGTTCCTAAAGATGGGGGTTTGCGAAGGGGGTCCAGACTGCACGTTCAGAATACTGTGGGGGTTCCTAAAGATGGGGGTTTGTGAGGGGGGTCCAGACTGCATGTTCAGAGTACTGTGGGGGTTCCTAAAGATGGGGGGTCCAGACTGCATGTTCAGAGTACTGTGGGGGTTCCTAAAGACAGGGGGTCCAGACTGCATGTTCAGAGTACTGTGGGGGTTCCTAAAGATGGGGGTTTGCGAGGGGGGTCCAGACTGCATGTTCAGAGTACTGTGGGGGTTCCTAAAGATGGGGGTTTGTGAGGGGGGTCCAGACTGCATGTTCAGAGTACTGTGGGGGTTCCTAAAGATGGGGGGTCCAGACTGCATGTTCAGAGTACTGTGGGGGTTCCTAAAGACAGGGGGTCCAGACTGCATGTTCAGAGTACTGTGGGGGTTCCTAAAGATGGGGGTTTGCGAGGGGGGTCCAGACTGCATGTTCAGAGTACTGTGGGGATCCTAAAGACGGGGGGTCCAGACTAAATGTTCAGAGTACTGTGGGGGTTCCTAAAGACGGGGGGTCCAGACTGCATGTTCAGAGTACTGTGGGGGTTCCTAAAGACGGGGGTTTGTGAGGGGGGTCCAGACTGCATGTTCAGAGTACTGTGGGGATCCTAAAGACGGGGGGTCCAGACTGCATGTTCAGAGTACTGTGGGGGTTCCTAAAGACGGGGGTTTGTGAGGGGGGTCCAGACTGCATGTTCAGAGTACTGTGGGGATCCTAAAGACGGGGGGTCCAGACTAAATGTTCAGAGTACTGTGGGGGTTCCTAAAGACGGGGGGTCCAGACTGCATGTTCAGAGTACTGTGGGGGTTCCTAAAGATGGGGGTTTGCCTGCCGGATTTCCCACACCTCTCCATGCAGAGCATGCTGCCTCTAGCACAGCCAAGTCTAGGAGGAGCTAATGACCTGCAGTAAGCAGGCGAGCTGGCAGACTAAATGCCACATGCTGCTGATTGCTGAAGAGAGCAGACGCATGAGGCTCAATGTCAGCACTATGCAATTTCCAGAGCATTATGGAAACAGACACATCTTTGAGTTAGCAGTCTGAGCTACATTGTAGGTTTTAAGCACACTCAAGCCCACATAGCAGACATTTCTACAGGATTAATCTTACTACCATACAAAAGCGCTTTACAATCTATTTTAGCCTACAAGCATTTGAGGTGTTTTAGGATTACCCCAAGAAATCCCCAATGAAAATGTTGTATACATGTCAATACCTTCCAATGAAGTTGTACATCAGACGTCATCATACTTAAGGGGAAACTCAAGGACATTAGCCTACCTTGTTGTAAATAGATTCATGGCAAAAGAATAATCAGGTATTGTATGCCTCTTACCCTTAATTCATAGCAAGTTTGGCTGCCTACTGCATAGTTGCTATCAAGCTGGAAATGGCACTGACATATTTCAAGTAGCCTATAAGCTTAATATTAGCTCTCAAAAAGTACTGAAGTGTTAACATTGCAACATCGGACCGATGCCGATATTTAAAACAATTACTCACATCGGCCGATACGATATGATTGCCGATATATGGTGGATCGTGCATCCCTAATATTTTCACCACAGCTCAGTGAATACAAAAAAAAACCTAAAAGTACTTAATTTATCTCTGTCGTATTCTGACAACATGTGTTTTTTCACCTGACATTAGATAGTTATTATTCACATGAAAACCAACTTGTACAATGTGCTTAGAATTCACATGTGGGTTTTCACATGTGATTTTTTAAAGTAATCGTATTAAAAAATGTAGGCTACTTACTTACTTGCAATGCACACAGTAACTGAACTGAGTTACTTTCTACCACTGCCATCCCTCACTGATTGTCTTCCCAGTCTGGCTCACATGCTCACTCCTCGGTTCTTCTGTTGATGGAATCACAACAACAACAACAACAACAACAACAACCACCACCACCACCACCACCAGAAATGTGGTTCAATGCTTCTCATCAAAATTCTGCCAAATTGCAGAAATGATACTAGAATCATACTAGAGTATTGACTGTATATCAACATACTAGAGAAGTAACGCACTGGGATAAAAAGTGTGTGTTGCTAGCTGGAAGCAGCTGCAAATAGGCTATAACTCCATCTGAAAGGTTAAAAAGGTGATCTCGATAGATAGATAGATAGATAGATAGATACAGACAGACACAGATAGATAGTACAAAAGTAAAATAAGTTTGCTGACTGCGTTTCACCTTTAGATTAACTTCATCACCTGAGAAGTAGGCTATGTGTAGATAGCAATGTAGACAGTGTGTAATAACTTTTAAACTGTACACTGCACAAAGGTCCATGTATAAAACATTCATTACAAGTTGTAATACATGTTTTAAATACACAGGCCTTTGGGCGCCCCACAGATAAAGAAACAGTGAGAATATAACTTTAGCAGCTTCTTTGAGCTAGCCCTTTTTAATCAAATGGACATAACACTAGTGTAAATTGGGTTATTTAGCCTATAAACATATTATGCAATATCAAAATCAAGCTAAGTTGTCCTGACACAGCAGAGGTAAAGTCTTAATTAATTCATTTTAATTGGCGTTAATTAAAATATGTCGTTTTATAATAGTCCCTTTCAGTAGTGTGTTGTCCATATGCGGGTTATTATGACATGACGGGCCCCTGGGCCTGCCCTGGATGCATAAAAGAACCCCCCCTCACATACGCACCATTAAAGCCAGAATATGGTAATAACTACGAGTGTTTTCATACTCTGGCTCCTTTAAAAGAACCAAACTCAGACCTTATTTATTTCCTGATGTAAAGCACTTTGTGATCTATGGATTTGAAAAGCGCCATATAAATAAAGTATTACTTACTTACTACTTACTTATAAGTGGACCAAAAAGGGGATCAACAGAAAAGGGACTTAGTTATTTTTATGTTCACATTGTCAGTTCATTTGAAAGATGACTCAGTTCTCTTTCTGGTCCACTTCAGCCTCAGGCCTCTTTCTGTTCACACTAGTTCCACTGGAGCGCGCACCTTTACTGTTGGGGATTATAATAATATGAGTAGTTTTCACTTGGAACAAGATGGCTGTTCTTATAGGCTACTTGTCTTGTACTATATTGTATGTATCGGATAAAAGAAAGTTGGAAACACACATCTTTCAAAACCTTGTAACATACATTATGCTAGCCTACATTAAACCAATGTAGGTATGTTAAGTTCTGTTACCAACACAGAGTTGCCTTATAAGCTTATCAGTAAACTGCAAATAGGCACATATGCATGAGGTAGAACTCAGGCGATACACTGAAGTTGTGAGCAAAGAGCCAAAAATGAGTAGCTGGTAAATGAAGCAAATCTACCAGCCACTTGCATATTTTACCAGCATTTGGCTACTGGCTGGTGCTCATTTTGGACCCTGTCTCAACACAAGATTTGCAGCGCAGGTACACTAAATTAAAGCCAAAATCACATTAACCAGCTAATTGTCCATAAACTTATGGGACATTTTGTAAAAAATAAAGGGTTGGAGGCCCTACGCTACGGGGTAATGTGGTCCCAGGCCCGGGCAAGGTAGGCCCTGTGAAGAGGCTCTGGATTATGGGCTCACTGAGCTCTTGGGCCCAGTAGGCTATAGTCCCGTTCGGTAATACATCCCTGGTGTTGTTGTCAGTGTATGAGCTGACAACACAGTCAGTGACAACACAGTACTGAAAGGGGCTAGCAGTTTTACAGCTCCAGAAATTGCTCAGTGCTTGCAACCATTGTTAACGCTATTTTTCTCACGGTAAATCAACCTAGGTTACAAACGTGGAATTGATTTTTACTCTTCACCTTAATAACGTAGGCTACTGTGATGCAACACATAATTACAATTGCCATTAAAAGGTCTTAACTTTTGAAAAGCATTCATAAAATGAACAGGTTAGGCAGCAACAGGGATATAGTGATTCATGAAAAGCAAATGGGCAAATTCGGTGTCAAATGAAACATGCACTCACCTTCACTTCAGGAGAAGCAGGCAAGCTGCAGCAACGGCAGTAAATAGCTGTTTTAAATTTTGTCCACTAGGTGGCAGTATATATTCAGTTGATTCACATCAGTCTATTCTCGGTACCAGTTTCATTATTTCACTTTCAGCATAGTTTAAATCTGTTTGGATTAGTTAATTTCATAATCTTGTTTTAGAGGAACATCACGAAGGTGCAATTATCAACACTTGAGACAGGTTGATACTTATAGAGATTGATGAAGTCCAGACTCCATGGTGCCAAACGGTTCCAAACAAAGTTGTGAGGGATCTGCAGGCAGCCACTCACTAAACAAGTAGACAGTTACTATGCACACATACATTTCCATACACTGTACATAAGACATTATTTACTCTAGATTCATTTGCATTTTCAAACTGCAGTTAAGACACGATTTCATGAAAATCCATTATATTATTAGGAGTCGAATCCTAATAATATCCTTGATTTCCTGAAAACAATCATGATCCATCATTGCACATTTGTGTTGTGCTTGCCACTCCCAGCATGTCATGTCAGAATGTCATCAGTCACTGTCATAACATTTAACTACCCAGATTGCAATATTAAAGCAGAGAAACACATGAAAGTGGAGGAGAAATGAGAAAAAGAAAAACTGGAAAGGGCTTGCTTACAGTTAAAATGGATCCTGAACTGCAACCATATCCTGAGTGATCCACAAATAACTGGATTGTTTGTAGAATAATGTTTGCTCAAGGGAATTGGGGCACAAACTAGAGAGCGCAATGATACTGGGCTGCACAAATGTTGTTCCATAAGCGACCAGACTGGGGGCTTCCTCATCCGATAAGTCTGATACCCAAAATGTCAATTTATGGATGTTGGCCGCTCCCAATCTTTTCTGATAGAAAAGTCAAAACCACTGATGCTGTGATGACAGCATCACAATTTTCCGTTTCACAGTAGTGCCGATTACTCCAACAATGTTTGGCAGTGAAAATATTTTATTAGAATACAGGACAAGCAAAATAGAAAATCTGAGGCGCAAAGATTATCACAAAACATTTTGTAAAGGCAGCATTATTTTTGTGTTTTGCCTCATTTTTAGTAGTGCATTTATTATGAAAGTCATAGTCAGTTCAGTTCATTATTAACGACAGTGGACTGTTGCAGGACACAAATATAAACAACTACCTGATGCAATACTCCTGATCTCACTCTCACAGTAGTACTACTTTGAAATGTATGATCATCATTATCATCAGGATGGAAATTTCATGTGCGGCCAGCAATTTAACTTAAAGGAATGCAAATAGGACGTTGAACACATAGTAGCAAGCTCAAGGGGAACAAAACCGTTGTGTGATTAATTAAGGCCCTTAATTCAGCCATCAGTGGCTGTCTGGGTGGAGGAAATGAATTATTTTTCTTCTTCAGTAGCTGAGTGAAAACAATGTGAACTACAGATAGAAAAGCTTCCAGTTAGTACTCACAGATGTCATTAAGGTTTGTTGGGGGAGAGGATCAAAATGTTCATGGTTGTCATAAGTGACTGGCGACTCCAGTATAAGATGGATGTATATGGGTGACCCTCCTTACTGGTCAACAGTGCAGAATCCCACTTCAGAAGAGCCCATTGACCTGCTCAGTCTCGGGGTCCAGGTCAATGTCATAGAAACAGGGTCTGGTGGGCAGGCCGGGGATTGTGGGCATCTAGGAGGAACAGACAGAAAGGGACATTTTGCCAGGTGTTAGTATGTCTGTGGACAGATTTTGCGAATGTGACGGTGTCAAAACCGTGCAAGATGCAGTCAAGAAACTTTACAGGTGTGTAGTCGACATAAAAATGAAGGTCGAGTTCGAAAAAGGCTGTGATCCGAGCTAAGGACCCCCCCCACACACACAATTTTGCCAACACGATAGCGTCGAAACTAATACAAGATGTAGTCACGAAACTTTACAGGTGTGTAGTTGACATACAAATGAAGGTCGAGTTCGAAAATGGCCGTGATCCGAACAAGGGGGCCGCGCCCCTATGATTTTACATGCGCGATAGCATCCAAACCGTGCAAGATGCAGTCACAAAACTTTAGAGGTGCGTAGTCGACATCAAAATTAAGGTTGAGTTTGAACATGGGCGTGATCCAAGCAAGGGGCCAGCTCCCCCCATTTGTTTGTTGCAGGCGTCGCAGCTGGTGTGATCCCATTGCAACATGGTCTCTGGTTCATCAGCTGTCTTCATCTCTTCTACAGTAACATAGGATACCTCACTTGCTAGTTAACATTTACACAAGAGTATTTGTTGTCTTATGATCAAACAAAATTCAGCTCTATGTACACAGGCAATGGCATCCATCACTGTAATGCAGCCGTGATGTCATGTAATTTGATTATGAAGGGGATTATGAGAGTTGTGTGAAAATCTGCAGCCAATTTGTGAAGATCCTAGTAAACTTTTCACAGTAGAAATGTTATGTTCTTTTATCAATGAGGTAAATTAAAAATGAAACAAAGTTAAAAACTGGACATGATTTGTAGAAAATGTAGTCCTGTACACTGTGACAGTTTGATAGCACAGGTACAGAGGAGTGAAGAGTCGCAGCTCTGACTGAATGACCTGCATTTCTTCATGACTGCAACAGTGCCATGGTAAACAGCTGTTCTTGGTGGAAGTGAATGAATGAGTGCTTACCGTGCCAACCAGCGGGAACAGGAAGCCGGCACCCACACTGGCCCGGATGTCTCTGATGGGCAGGACGAACCCCGTGGGCACGCCCTTCTTGTCCGCTTCGTGAGACAGTGACAGGTGCGTCTTTGCCATGCAGATGGGAAGATTGGCAAAACCCTGAGGGGCAACGAGCACAATCGAGTTTGTTGGACCTGGATCTCCTCACATTTTACAAACGCAAATCTGTTTGAGCATTCACAGGTTAATTTACCATCTCTTTTGATGGGAGCAGCTCACAAAAATGTTTGACAATTGATAGAGAATGGAATTTTAGTCCACTTGAGTCTGACAGGGAAACTGTTATCAGTTGTTATTGGACACGATGCACTGCCCAAGGTCTCAGCAAAAGAGAGAAGTCCTCAATGCCACTGGGGTGAATCTATATGTGTGAGATGTCATGTCATGATGTGTGAGATGTCATGTCATGTTAACTTACATGGAACTTATATTTTCTCTAACAACAATATACAGACTGGAATAATACACAGAAGGAATACATCTCGACTCCCAGGGGTACTGACCTGTCTGGTGTAGCGCTCCACCTTCTTTTGGGCCTCTGGAAGCAGCTCGATATCGTCGGCTCCGTAGATCTTCTGGGCGATGATCCGAATTTTGTCAGCGATGGGGAGCTAAAGTGGAATAAAAAACATACACACACTAGCATCAGTGTATTCTGTGAGGAAGTTATTGTTCATCAATGCCAGCCAGACAAGATTTATACATTTACAAGACTTGATTCTGGCTAAGACCAGAAGGTTTGAGGCCATTTTGTTTTATTACGGATACCCATTTTCACTGGAGGACTGATGAATTATGCAACATGGTACTTTTGAGTAAATTAAGACACAGGGTGTGGCATGACAGCTAGTCTGCCCTGGATCCCCTGAAAGGTAGTATTGTAATAGTATTCTAAGTCACTTTGGACAAAAATGTCTGCTAAATGACATAACGTAATGCAATGTAATAGTGGAGACGTTCACACCAAAAAGCCTCATTCACAGAGTGGGACTGGGTGGGGGGTGGTTGATATCTCCATTTCCTATCACAAACAAAATAATAATACACACATTTCCTGGCATGCCAGTGCAGAAATACCGTGTACATTTCCTTTCTTTGACTAAGAAGTGTGAGGAGAGATAGGCAGCTGAAGTGTGAGGAGAGATAAGCAGCTGAAGTGTGAGGAGAGATAGGCAGCTGAAGTGTGAGGAGAGATAGGCAGCTGAAGTGTGAGGAGAGATAGGCAGCTGAAGTGTGAGGAGAGATAAGCAGCTGAAGTGTGAGGAGAGATAGGCAGCTGAAGTGTGAGGAGAGATAAGCAGCTGAAGTGTGAGGACAGATAAGCAGCTGAAGTGTGAGGAGAGATAGGCAGCTGAAGTGTGAGGAGAGATAGGCAGCTGAAGTGTGAGGAGAGATAAGCAGCTGAAGTGTGAGGAGAGATAGGCAGCTGAAGTGTGAGGAGAGATAGGTGGCTGAAGTGTGAGGAGAGATAAGCAGCTGAAGTGTGAGGAGAGATAAGCAGCTGAAGTGTGAGGAGAGATAAGCAGCTGAAGTGTGAGGAGAGATAGGTGGCTGAAGTGTGAGGAGAGATAGGCAGCTGAAGTGTGAGGAGAGATAAGCAGCTGAAGTGTGAGGAGAGATAGGCAGCTGAAGTGTGAGGAGAGATAAGCAGCTGAAGTGTGAGGAGAGATAGGCAGCTGAAGTGTGAGGAGAGATAGGTGGCTGAAGTGTGAGGAGAGATAAGCAGCTGAAGTGTGAGGAGAGATAAGCAGCTGAAGTGTGAGGAGAGATAGGCAGCTGAAGTGTGAGGAGAGATAAGCAGCTGAAGTGTGAGGAGAGATAGGCAGCTGAAGTGTGAGGAGAGATAGGCAGCTGAAGTGTGAGGAGAGATAAGCAGCTGAAGTGTGAGGAGAGATAGGCAGCTGAAGTGTGAGGAGAGATAAGCAGCTGAAGTGTGAGGAGAGATAAGCAGCTGAAGTGTGAGGAGAGATAGGCAGCTGAAGTGTGAGGAGAGATAGGCAGCTGAAGTGTGAGGAGAGATAAGCAGCTGAAGTGTGAGGAGAGATAGGCAGCTGAAGTGTGAGGAGAGATAGGCAGCTGAAGTGTGAGGAGAGATAGGCAGCTGAAGTGTGAGGAGAGATAAGCAGCTGAAGTGTGAGGAGAGATAGGCAGCTGAAGTGTGAGGAGAGATAGGCAGCTGAAGTGTGAGGAGAGATAAGCAGCTGAAGTGTGAGGAGAGATAGGTGGCTGAAGTGTGAGGAGAGATAGGCGGCTGAAGTGTGAGGAGAGATAGGCAGCTGAAGTGTGAGGAGAGATAAGCAGCTGAAGTGTGAGGAGAGATAAGCAGCTGAAGTGTGAGGAGAGATAAGCAGCTGAAGTGTGAGGAGAGATAGGCAGCTGAAGTGTGAGGAGAGATAAGCAGCTGAAGTGTGAGGAGAGATAAGCAGCTGAAGTGTGAGGAGAGATAGGCAGCTGAAGTGTGAGGAGAGATAGGCAGCTGAAGTGTGAGGAGAGATAAGCAGCTGAAGTGTGAGGAGAGATAGGCAGCTGAAGTGTGAGGAGAGATAGGCAGCTGAAGTGTGAGGAGAGATAGGCAGCTGAAGTGTGAGGAGAGATAAGCAGCTGAAGTGTGAGGAGAGATAGGCAGCTGAAGTGTGAGGAGAGATAGGCAGCTGAAGTGTGAGGAGAGATAAGCAGCTGAAGTGTGAGGAGAGATAGGTGGCTGAAGTGTGAGGAGAGATAAGCAGCTGAAGTGTGAGGAGAGATAGGCAGCTGAAGTGTGAGGAGAGATAGGCAGCTGAAGAGAGATACTGTAGGTGGCTGAATGGGTAATTTGTGCAGAGAGAGCATAAGAGTGAATCGGAAGAAGAGAAGAAGTAGAGGAAAACAAAAGTGCAGCAGGTGAGGTACCTCCACATCATAGAGGAACTTGAAGTTGCTGGGGGCGTCAGAGGCGCGCTGCACGGCCTGGCCCAGGGCCACGGCCCCTGCCCCGCCCTCTGCCCAGTGGGAGCAGTGCACAGCGTCAAAGGCCCCCGCCGCCTTGGCCAGGCTGCAGATCAAGTCCAGCTCTGCCTCTGTGTCAGTCCTGCAGGTCAGATCAGTGATGGTTAGAGACAGACACACAAATTCAAGTGAGGGTAAAAGCTGAGATATTGAGCATGCGTATTTGGATAGAACCTAGACAAGTGCAACAGAAATATTGCAAATTCTCTTTATCTACCATTTTGTTACATGAACAAATGTAGCCTTTTCTTCAGAAACACACTCACACAATCTGCACCTCATCCACCACTTACTTGAAAGCATTGACAGCCACCACCACAGGCACGCCGAAGTGTTTTGCATTCTCTATCTGCTTCCTCATGTTGCTGCAGCCCTTCTCCAGCAGCTCAAGGTTCTATTTACACGCGCACACACAGAGACACACTTTAGCCTATAGGGAGTTTCATGTAGTTGCTTATAAAGTGTTGCATAACATATAACGTATATGCATAAATATATACAAAGCCTTTGAACTTGAATGATTCGCTCTGCATTATAATTGGGGTGGTGAAGTATATATATATATATATATATATATATATATATATATATATATATATATATATATATATATATATACATACATACACACACACACACACACACATATCTGTGAGTGGCTTATGGCTTATGCATTACCTCCTCCACGTATTCCTTGGGCAATGGCATCCCAGCTGTGACCTAAAGCAAAAACAATGAAATAAAATAATAAGAAAGAAAGAAAGAAAAAAATAATCAAATGATTAACAGACCACTTCTTTTTTTACAACAATAAACACTTTAATCCCTCATGATTATCAGGCAGCAAACAACTGTTTGTGTGAGCGAAGAAGTATATGAACGAGCTATTGCTTGGTGCCCTCCAAACAGGAGGAAATGTAATTCCATTCACAGCAGCACATTGGCATTCACTGGGGGAGGGTGAGACACTGGCATTCACTGGGGGAGGGTGAGACACTGGCATTCACTGGGGGAGGATGAGACACTGGCATTCACTGGGGGAGGGTGAGACACTGGCATTCACTGGGGGAGGGTGAGACACTGGCATTCACTGGGGGAGGATGAGACACTGGCATTCACTGGGGGAGGGTGAGACACTGGCATTCACTGGGGGAGGGTGAGACACTGGCATTCACTGGGGGAGGGTGAGACACTGGCATTCACTGGGGGAGGGTGAGACACTGGCATTCACTGGGGGAGGATGAGACACTGGCATTCACTGGGGGAGGGTGAGACACTGGCATTCACTGGGACAGGGTGAGACACTGGCATTCACTGGGGGAGGGTGAGACACTGGCATTCACTGGGGGAGGGTGAGACACTGTAATGAATGCAGGGAATATTTAACGTGATGTGTGCATGCTCTTAAGGCTGATGGTGGGATTAGGATGCACAGTAGTGAACCATGGACACACATACAAATTTATATAAATGTGATTTTAGAGGCTAAATCACTGATAGTGTATATATACAGTATATTCTATTAGAACAGTGGTTCTCAAACTGTTTTGGCTCCAGTACCCCCTTCCCCTGATTTGTGAATCCAAGTACCCCCTTCACCCGATAACATTTTGCTTAGAAAACTGCAAGAGAAAACTATAGCATAGAGTTTTCACCAACGTATGAATGATAACTCACCTTTTAAAGAATATAACATTACAAAATAAGAAATGTAGTGAAAGAGTTGCAATTACGGTAGTGCCTCCTGAGCAGGTTTATTTTAATGTTTCATTTATTTTCATGATTTATTCTTACATGTTTCCATTTACCCTTTTCTGTAGTACCTCCATGTACCCCTAAGGGGTGTGCGTACCCCAGTTTGGGAACCAGTGTATTGGAGCATTGAGGAAAGCCCAGTGAACTCACAGTCGGTCCTCCTCCATGCATCTTCAAGGCTCGGACGGTGGCCACCAGCACCACCACATGGGGCCTCAGGCCGGAGTATCGGCACTTGATGTTGAAGAACTTCTCCATGCCAATATCGGCACCGAAACCAGCCTCCGTCACTGTTTGACACAATGGAGAAGGGTTAGTGAGGCACAGATATGGCTTAATGAGCAAGCAGAACCTGTAAGGAAAACTGAGTAATATCACTGGTGACAATCTAGAGTCATTTTCAAGTTTACAAGTATATAGACGGTTTTAACTTGACTACATAAACATTCTAAATTGCCCCTTGTCAAAAGAAATGCCAATGAAATCCTTTCTAAACAGCAGATCTCCATCAGTCTTATTGGTTTTTTTTCTCAGGGTGGGGTTTATTCAGAGAGCTGAGACAAACTGTTAAATTTGGGTGCTGTATTTTAATAAAAAAAAAGCAAGCACTTATGTTTATGGCCTTATTTTATTTTTCTCAAATACGCAAACAGATGCTTTGGATACGATCTTCACCAAATGGCATATGCTGTGTTAAGCTCAAAACATCTACTACACTATAGCATCACTACCATAAGCCACCCATACAGGCAAATGATCCACTGCAGCATTATGCGTAATACCTGACCACCTGAACACTAAATCAAGCACACAAATGTAGAGGTTTGACGAGAGCTGCCACATAACTATTTTCTCAACTCCGCTTACCTACGAAGCCCTCGGGTCCAACCAGCTTCAAGGCAATTTTATCTGCCAGGATGGAGGAGTTGCCGTGGGCAATGTTGGCAAACGGGCCGGCGTGGACGAACACAGGAGTTCCCTGTGTGAGATGATTTTCATGTGATAAAGCAAAACACATCACTCAAGGCGATGTCATATCTGAGGCACACACTGACATTTAGATCATTTTGACAACTTTACTGTGGCTAAAAGGGAACTGGGGACTTCAAAAGATCAGTTCACTGAATGCAAACCAATCAGTCACTTCCTCTACCCACTCCTGCCTGAGATGAGGAATGGAAGCGGGAAATAGCTCACAATTTGGAAAAACAGCCCCCAGCAAACAATATCTGTCCTCTCCAGACAGTCTGAGACTGCCTTTAGAAGCTTGTGGGAGGCTAAACACTGCACAAATACATATGTGTCAAGCTTAGTTCAAGGTCTGAAGTGCTACTCCCACACTGCCTTCTGAGTGCTACTCCCACACTGTCCCTTCTGAGTGATACTCCCACACTGTCCCTTCTGAGTGATACTCCCACACTGTCCCTTCTGAGTGCTGCTCCCACACTGTCCCTTCTGAGTGCTACTCCCACACTGTCCCTTCTGAGTGATACTCCCACACTGTCCCTTCTGAGTGCTACTCCCACACTGTCCCTTCTGAGTGATACTCCCACACTGTCCCTTCTGAGTGCTACTCCCACCCTGTCCCTTCTGAGTGCTACTCCCACACTGTCCCTTCTGAGTGCTACTCCCACACTGTCCCTTCTGAGTGCTACTCCCACACTGTCCCTTCTGAGTGCTACTCCCACACTGTCCCTTCTGAGTGCTACTCCCACACTGTCCCTTCTGAGTGCTACTCCCACCCTGTCCCTTCTGAGTGCTACTCCCACACTGTCCCTTCTGAGTGCTGCTCCCACACTGTCCCTTCTGAGTGCTACTCCCACACTGTGCCTTCTGAGTGCTACTCCCACACTGTCCCTTCTGAGTGCTACTCCCACACTGTGCCTTCTGAGTGCTACTCCCACACTGTCCCTTCTGAGTGCTACTCCCACACTGTCCCTTCTGAGTGCTACTCCCACACTGTGCCTTCTGAGTGCTACTCCCACACTGTCCCTTCTGAGTGCTACTCCCACACTGTCCCTTCTGAGTGCTACTCTTACACAGTGCCTTCCGAGTGCTACTCCCAACCTGTCCCTTCTGAGTGCTACTCCCACCCTGTCCCTTCTGAGTGCTACTCCCACCCTGTCCCTTCTGAGTGCTATCCCACACTGTCCCTTCTGAGTGCTACTCCCACACTGCCTCTTCTGGTCCGACGAGTCTTCTGTGATACACTGCGTGCTGGGGAAAAAAGAAAAAAGAAGATACACTGCGTGCTGCGCCTTTCTCCCACCTCCAAAGTCTGCATTAGGTTTGGCTTGATGGCATCTCTCATGAGTACAGCGAGAGCACCGCTCACACCCTGTGGAGTGAGAACATGGCATCAGAATAAGAACTAATTCACAAAGTGACTAGAACAAATGTCATCAGAATAGGAACAACTTCACAAAGTGACTAGAACAAATGTCATCAGAATAGGAACAACTTCACAAAGTGACTAGAACAAATGTCATCAGAATAGGAACAACTTCACAAAGTGACTAGAACAAATGTCATCAGAATAGGAACAACTTCACAAAGTGACTAGAACAAATGTCATCAGAATAGGAAGGAACAACTTCACAAAGTGACTAGAACAAATGTCATCAGAATAGGAACAACTTCACAAAGTGACTAGAACAAATGTCATCAGAATAGGAACAACTTCACAAAGTGACTAGAACAAATGTCATCAGAATAGGAACAACTTCACAAAGTGACTAGAACAAATGTCATCAGAATAGGAACAACTTCACAAAGTGACTAGAACAAATGTCATCAGAATAAGAACAACTTCACAAAGTGACTAGAACAAATGTCATCAGAATAGGAACAACTTCACAAAGTGACTAGAACAAATGTCATCAGAATAAGAACAACTTCACAAAGTGACTAGATCAAATGGCACCTTTCCATACAAGTGGATTAACCCTCCCTGTGTAATGGCTGTTAACCAGTGGCAGTAATGAAATCATGTATATGAGAGTTTATCTACAATGTAAATATAGAGACACGTGACTGAGAGGTGCAGAGGGAGGAGACTGCAGGCTACAGAACTGACCAGGTCTTCGGTGGTGATGGGCTGCCCGCTGCGGTTGGTGGCCACTACCATGTTGGCCAGGCGCTGCCGCATGTCCTCTAAACTGGTGGTGAGGGCCAACACTGCCATGATCTCACTGGCCACCGTGATGTCAAACTGGGCCTGGAGGACAGAGGTGGAGGGGAGCGCAAGTGCACGTCATCATCACGTCAATGTAGCAAAAAGGGATCAGAGACGGTACATTCTGTATACGGTGAGAAAGATAAAAAGATTAGAAATGCCCTTTTTAATGTCAAGGATGGAGCCCTAAATAGATGAGCATTAGACATTGGTCACCATTTGATAATAAGAGTTTTCCCTAATACGCTATTTCAGTTTTTGTTGCTAAATATGACAGAATGATATGGTGGGGACAGTGAAACGGTCATTCTTATTCTCTTGTTGCTAAACCTTCGGTGAATCAAATTGAAGTGAAATGCAACAATTTGCTGCGGACTCCCAGGAACCCTTTCAAGGGCCCTGGACCCTGCTTTGGGAACCCATGCTTGGAATGAATAAGAGATACCTTTGTGGATTTTAAGTCCTTACCTCTCTTGTGTGTCCCTTTTCAGTGGGCGCCTGGCCAATAGTGACCTTCCTTAGGAAACGGTCATTGGTATCCACCACTGGAACGACACACAAACACCAAATGTGTTTTTCATCAATAAACTTTAAAGCATGAGCTAATACACTTAGCCATGTCCAAAGTCCGGCCTGGGGGCCAATTGTGGCCCACGGACCGATTTCATACCAGCGATTGTCTGGCAGTCAACAGGTGGATAAAGTAAAACAGCCTATTGAACTATTGATTTAAGGACTAATATTATGGCACTGGAAAAAAATGCTTAGACTAGCTTCAATTGTATTCTCTGTGATATTTTTTTTTAAATAACCCATATGATGTGAGAAGCTGCTGGCCCCCAGGTATTTTCCCATTATCTAATCTGGCCCCCATTCAAAAAAGTGTGCACACCCCTGCACAAAGACATAGACCTAGTGAGGTAAATGATGATGATGATGAGGAGGAGGAGACGTCTGATGTTCATACCTCTCTGCCAGGTGATGGAGTCAGGGTCCATGTCCAGGCGGGCAAAGCGGGTGATCTCCTCCTCAGTCAAAGTGGCGGGATCAGTCTTCTCAATGCCCAGTTTCTAAACAACACAGAGAAACTTAAAATAACAAATGTTCCCTGCGATCTTAACTGTGAGATACACAAAAGCCCACAAGTCTACGATGTGATTTTTTACTTTTAGTCTGTTGATCTGGATGGGCGAGAATTGCCTCTGGCCTCCGCTGAGGGGAACCAAGCGGTTGTAGAGAGCCTGAGGGGACATAGAGAGGAACAAAATATTCACAACCCACCGATCAACTTGTAGGCAGTGTGACTTTTTTGATAAACCCACTGAGAAAAAGAGAGTATTACCTTGTCAGACTGGGTGGACTCATGGAACATACGGGCGTCGATGGCAGCAGCCACCAAGTTGTTGGCAGCAGTGATGGCGTGGATATCACCGGTGAGATGGAGGTTGAACTGAAATCAATACACACATTATGTTAAATGAAACCCTGTCTTTGTATTTCAGGCATGGAATTAAGTCATTTTTAGGGCAAGGCCATTTTGGCCTTTGATAAATACACATTTATTTGGGCATCGTGGCCAAATGTAGGGCACGAAGGTCAAAACCAATGGTTTTTCCTCAACAAAATAAATATCCTCCTAATAGAAAAATGAAGTGCTGTAGTAGTGTGATACAGCACATGTAAGATAGCCCAGACTGCAAAGTTAGTTACATGTCCAGTAACACATGACCTAAGTGAAACCCCAGGTTCTTTTCTGCACCTACAAATGACAGATGTCCCCTAAATGCCTCACAGCGTCTGCCTATCAGTAGACGAGACACTACAATTTACCAAGGTTCCCTATACGCCTCGTATAAGACCAAGGTTCCCTATACGCCTCGTATAAGACCAAGGTTCCCTATACGCCTCGTATAAGACCAAGGTTCCCTATACGCCTCGTATAAGACCAAGGTTCCCTATACGCCTCGTATAAGACCAAGGTTCCCTATACGCCTCGTATAAGACCAAGGTTCCCTAAACGACTCGTATAAGACCAAGGTTCCCTATACGCCTCGTATAAGACCAAGGTTCCCTAAACGCCTCGTATAAGGAACCTACTGCAACTGATAGTGTTTTTGTTTATTTGCTGCATCGCATGCAGTTTTAAATGACGAAATCCACAACATTCTTTTAACGGCCAGTTGGAAACAAGGCATGCCAAACCGGCCATGTGGGTAGTTAATTGTAGAAGGGGCATTACGGCCACACTTCAGGACATCCACGGCACTGGCCTCTTTGGCCTTGGTATAATTAATGCCCTGGTATTTTTATATCAACTACAGCAATTTCTGACTTTCTAAAGAGCAATGCAGTACCTCCTCCATCGGAATGACTTGGGAATATCCGCCTCCTGCAGCACCACCTGTAGGAGAGAAGACAAAACTACTAGTGAAAAATGTTTTTTTAACAGCTTGCAATCCATTTACCCTCCCACTAAGTGTTTCCGGCACTGGCCTTTAATGCCGAAGGTGGGCCCCTGGGAAGGCTGCCGGACGCAAGCGAACACGTTCAGCTTCATGTGGGCTCCCAGAGCCTGGACCAAGCCGATGGTGGTGGTGCTCTTCCCCTCGCCCAGGGGCGTGGGCGTGATGCTGTGGACACAAAACCTCGTCAGCCATGTCCATATTGTTACTGCTCAATTAAACTATGGAGAAAAGTGCAGAGGATGATACATTTTCCCAGAAAATGCGACAGAAACACTAGAAAAATCGACAGAATGCAACCCATCAGTTCTAAATACAGGGTAGCAGCATACCCAGTGACCACCACGTATTTGCCGTCCGGCTGGGCCTGCAGGCGTTTGATGATACCCAGCTGGACTTTGGCCTTGGTCTTGCCATACAGCTCCACCTCGTCGGAGAGCAGACCCACCTCCCTTGCTACACAGTCAATGGGCTTGGGGACGCAGGAGCGGGAAATCACAATGTCACTGTTGGAGTGACACACGCATGCGCACGCACACGCACAGAGATCAGAATACAGGAGAAGCAAGGAACACATTCTAATGTTTGCTAATGTGGGGTAAAGGGCCCCACTTGCTATCTTTCAATGCACAAACCCTGTGGGGGGGGGGGGGGTACCCTGGGGGGGAGGGGGGGGGGGAGATACCCTGTGTGTGTGTGTGTGTGTGTGTGGGGGGGGGTACCGACCTTGGCACAGGCTTCTGGAGGTTGAGCTTGGTGTAAGAAATGCCCCACTTCCCTGGCTGATGGCTCTCCAGGAAACGCTTGGCGCTCAACACCGTGTTCTACACAAACACACATACACATGCACACACACACACACACACACACACACACACACACACACACACACACACACACACACTTTGACTTAACATCTGATTACATGAATCTAAGAGGAATTAATTACATCACTTCCATTTCTAGACAATAACTATAAATGTTCAACCCCAATCTTGCCTAATGCATGCCAGCAATTAAATTAAATTAAGCAAATCAGGATTCGCTATACGGATGGACCTTACCCCCATCAGCATGGCCACAGTCATGGGTCCCACACCACCTGGCACCGGGGTGATGAAGCCGGCCTGCTCCTTGGCTGAGGAGTAGTGGACGTCGCCCACCACCCGCTTCCCACTGGCCTTACTCTCATCTGAAAGAGGCAATGAGAAGCCATGAGGTCAATACCAAACAACTCACTTTTTTGGCTTTCAACCAAGGGGGCAGCTTCGCTTGGTCGCAATGACACCAATGATGAAGCACCAAAAACTGCATCTCCTCAAATGGCCACTTGAGGCTGGCTGCAAAAGAGAGTAAATCCCCATTCACCCACATGTTAAAATGCCCAACTTTACAGCATAAACAAACATGTTTACAGCCTACGGTCGTCCAGGTGGGAATTACAGCTCGGAAATTTGGGTATCATCCAGACTCAGAGCTCCGCTTTGTCCGAGTTGACGTCATAGCCACCTCAAAATGGTGACTTGTATCGTTAATGGTTCGTTCACAGAATTATTATAAAGACGTTTGTTAACGTTTTAACAAAGTTTTATGTCTTAATTATGTAACATTAATATGTGTTTGTGTCATCTATGTTTCGCTCTGATTAGAGCAATATGTGAAATTCACTATTCGGTTAGCATTGTTAGCGAGTACGTAGCTACAATGCTACACAAGTTGCTTTTAGCAACCGATAGGAACCTATAGCCTGTGTTTGGTTGTTCCCTCCGAACGGGAAGTGCAGCGTGAACGCAAATCTGCCCGGGGCCGAGGTTCCGTGTTGAAACTTCCAGCGGTCCAGTTGTCTTGAATGCGGTATTAAAAACGGGAGTCCACAAACCAATCAGAGACGCGTCACACACACTCCGTCCATCTCTTTTATACAGTCTCTGATTTCAGCAAACGCCACTGAAGTTGAGCAAAAAGCCTGGGGATGCCAACCTGGAATGTGATTGATGCCGCAGTCTATGACCACTGCTCCCTTCTTGATCCACTCTCCCTTCACCATCTCTGCTTTGCCAATGCCGACCACCAGGATGTCTGCTCTGCCCACCTGAGCAGAGACAGCAATGGACAAATCAAAACAAAACAAAAAAAGAGACATGACCTACCGCACGACAGAATCCTAATGCATCGATATGATGTCCTGCTTGCTCGGGCATTACAAATCAGACATCTCCAATCTGGAGGTGGGTCTGCGCCGTGTTGCCGGTTTACCTCTCCGGCCAGATCGACGGTCTTGGAGTGACAGGTGGTGACGGTGGCGTGGTTCCACAGCAGCAGGTCGTGCATCGGTGCACCTACTATCTTGCTGCGGCCGATCACCACCGCTCTCTTCCCCGCTACGGACACGCCTGCAAAGAAGCGGACAGGGCAGTCAATTATTAGCGCCAGATATTGCCAGGACACAGACTCAGATCTTTAAGTGTGGGTGTTAAATGTTATACTTACCAGTCTGTCTGATAAGCTCCATGCAGCCGTTTGGGGTGCAGGGGATGAAGCAGTCACCCAGGTCCCCACGAGAGAGCTTCCCTGCATTGATGCTGGTCAGTCTATAAACGCGTCAAAACACACTCAACTGAACAATTTGAAATTTTAAACTATATAAAAATGGGATTTATATGGCCTAAATACAAGCTATGGAGATCAAATCATGACTATTTGACTAGATGGAACTAGAATAGTTTACTAGATGAAAGAAATCAATAGTCTCATCACTGGTATACTCGTTCTTATTGAGGGACTTGAAGCAGCTGTTATGAAACAATTATCGCATTTCTGGCCCCATTTTGTTGTTGTGGTGTATTTTTCTTATTCCAAACAGATAATTGCCAAACTTAGACGTCACATTAAGATACAGATGCAGTACAGATGCAATGGAAATTTTAACAGCAAAAAACAAACAAACAAACAAACAAACAAAAACAATTAATATATCAAGAGCCAACGTTCTTTGCGGACTCAGCATTTTGCAGACTTCCATCAAACATACAGGGAGAAGCATCGTAGAAGAGGCTAAGATACACATTTCTCTATCAACAG
This sequence comes from Poromitra crassiceps, assembly GCF_964638095.1. Lineage (NCBI taxonomy): Eukaryota > Metazoa > Chordata > Actinopteri > Beryciformes > Melamphaidae > Poromitra > Poromitra crassiceps. Next base: position 25,720,410 of record NC_139625.1, on the reverse strand, counting down.
TAGGCTCAATAGAGCAGAATGCAATGGAATGCACGAACATCGCAACTTGATGCTATCTAACAATGGGAGGATCTGAGTCAGCCCAAAGGCAACAGAGAAGAAGTTCTGCAGTCCTTTCCGAACAACATAAATCAATAGAATAATTTAGCGAGGTGAATGAAGAACTGAGTTCTATCAACCAAAGGCCTTTCTTTACATATTATCTGCTCTCACACATGATGTCTGGATCAGTGGTATTTGTGTGGATATATATGGGTCCCAATAATCTCGAGAAGCGCAATTCAAGAGGAAGCCGCACACTTTCAGTATAATTGACAAGATGGACACCCTCGTCTTGAGTTGATGCTGGTTCTTACCCGTCGACATCCTTCTCTGGGGCCACGGCGTTGGTCACCTTCTCCGTGTCCATCTTGTGGATGGAGTCCAAGGGCAGCTGGACGATGAGACCGTGGACCGCCGAGTTCTCGTTCACCTCTCTGACACTGTGGAGAACCTACAGACAAGGAAGGCAAATTACTCTTTTCTTCACTCTCGTGTACACACAGTAGAAGAAGAATGTCTTTATTGTCATTGAATAGTTGTACAAATGAAATTTAGTCACTCCAGGGAGAGCCAAGCCGCTGCCTGTGCACGCCGCCATGTTAACTCAGAAGTATTAACCCTAACGTACATGTCTTTGACAGACACAGTATTCCATTTACTAAGTGTTAACTGTGTGTGTGTGTGTGTGTGTGTGTGTGTGTGTTTGTGTGTGCGTGTGCGTGCGTGGACAGAATCATTCTCACCTCCTCCTCTGTTGCCGTCTTGGGAAGTCTCACATGTGTGGCATTTATTCCAATCTGTGTGCAAAGAGAAAGAGTTTAGAGCTAAAAGCTATCAGGATTGCAACCGGTGTCCACTGAAAGCGGGATGTTATGAACACATTAAATCCGTTTACCTCAGCCGCTGCTTTCAGCTTCATGCTGATGTACAGATTGGAATCATCTCGGTCTCCCACCTGCAAACACACCCATAAATTGAGCTCCATGGCGCTGAAACATCAGGCTAAAAGACTGTCTCCGTCTACAACCACAGACTTGTTACTTTACTCTGGTAGTGGAAAAGGAAACATTCATACTCCGTGTCTCCATGCAGCACACACTCAGACCTGCTAAAGGACACACAAACCATCCAAATCCTTACCTGCTGACCTGGCAGGGGCAAGCCATGGGAAAGCACGTAGCAAAATTAGCCAGTAAAAGCATCCATACAATAATGAATCCTGTCTCACTCTTACCTGCAGAACCACCAGGCCGGGTCTGAAGTTGGGATCCTTACCTGCAGAACCACCAGGCCGGGTCTGAAGTTGGGATCCTTACCTGGAGAACCACCAGGCCGGGTCTGAAGTTGGGATCCTTACCTGGAGAACCACCAGGCCGGGTCTGAAGTTGGGATCCTTACCTGGAGAACCACCAGGCCGGGTCTGAAGTTGGGATCCTTACCTGGAGAACCACCAGGCCGGGTCTGAAGTTGGGATCCTTACCTGGAGAACCACCAGGCCGGGTCTGAAGTTGGGATCCTTACCTGCAGAACCACCAGGCCGGGTCTGAAGTTGGGATCCTTACCTGGAGAACCACCAGGCCGGGTCTGAAGTTGGGATCCTTACCTGCAGAACCACCAGGCCGGGTCTGAAGTTGGGATCCTTACCTGCAGAACCACCAGGCCGGGTCTGAAGTTGGGATCCTGAGCCTTCATCTGCTGCACCTCCTTCTTCAGCCTCTCCCTCACCTGCCTGAGAGCACAAGACAACAGAATGGAATAGGATGTGGCTTTAGTCTCAGTACAGTGACAAGGTTATTCCCACAGTTAGTGCACATTTAAATGCCATTTGGCCCATCTTGTTGGAAAGGTAAACATTTTGAATATAAGATATCAAACCATGGACTGGCAGCTTGGCTGCTAGTACGGCAGTATTACACAGTGATAGCCATTATAATTCATGCTAAACCAGGTCATCATAGGGGTCAGTTCAGGTGAATGGTCCCTCCCTTTTCCGGTCTTTATTGTAATGCATTATCAACATCAGTTTAACAGTGTGGACATTGGGAAACATTCCAATACTCTGAGGAGAACAGACATGCAACTACTGGGCATAAGGCATTAGACAAGCTAGATGGCAGCGATACAGAGGTACTAACTGGACTTTAGCTGATAGTGATTAAAAAGTAATGCAAGCTCTTGGCAATCCTGTTGACATATAAAAGGTACTAACAAATAAATACAAGTCAATTTAATTTTTATATTCTGTGATGCAATAAATCACATCAAATCTGCTTTGTTCATTTTACTCATTTTGAATGAGAACAAAATGTGGGATCAAAAGCTAGTCTGGTAATCCTGTTTAAACCTCAGCTTTAGACTACAAAATTGGCTTAGAGGAGTCACACTTTCCTTGTGCATCACATGAATAACATTGGCAGTAATGATGAAATAGGCTGCAGCAGCATACAGCATGTGCCATTGATTGCGAAGGTGTGACACAATGGAGTGACACTAATTTGGGCAAATTGGAAGTTTGTTCCTATTAACCTACCCTGAGTGTGTTTTTTGACCAATGATGCTAAAAGATATGCACTATGATACATGTATTGTGTACAGTTAGTAGTGTATAATTGTCCAACAGTGTGTCTCCTGACAGGCTGTCCCCTAACCCCCCCCCACCCCCGTGTGTTGCTCTTTGAGCTAACCCACTGTAGTCAAACAATGACACAGCAATAGTGTAACTTAGTCCAAACAATACAATCCATAGACCTATACCTGCAACTTTGTCGCATAGGCCATATGACCCACATTTTCCCATGTCAGAGATGCTTTCTGTTTATACAGAAAACTAGAGAAAAACAAAACACTATAGAGAAAGAACGATGAAGACAACCCCCCCCCCCCCCCCCTCACTTTATGAAACAAAACAATATAAGATCTTGCATTATAAGTTACTACAATCTTCCTGACAATAAGGATTGATAAAATAGCCTGTTGTGTTAGAAAGTACTAGGGGTTATCAATGCCTAGTCACTGATCAACTAGGTCATATCCCTATAAACAAAGGAACATTCATGCAATATAGTTGTACTCTGATTAAGGTCAATGTGCCAACTGAGCATGTCTGGAAAACAGACTTTTGGCTAATTGCTTGCAGAACCATCCTCAGCCATGACCCATGAATATCACTGTCTGGCACAAAACGCATTGTAAACCAAGACATTTCTATTTCTTAACTCAGTCATTGTATGTAAACCAATAAAATGGCCTGCATTTATATAGCGCTTTTATCCAAAGCGCTTTACAGTCAGTAGGTACATTCACACATTCACACACCGATGGATGGCGGCAGGTTACCACGCAGGGTGCTGGCACACCAACGGGAGCAATTTGGGGTTCAGTGTCTTGCCCAAGGACAACTCGACATGCAGACTGGAGGAGCCTGGAATCGAACCATCTTTTATCCAAAGCGATTAGTGGACGACCCGCTCTACCTCCTGAGCTACAGCCGCCCAATACATTTATTTTTCTTTTCTTTCCTGACACTGACTTGCATGTGAGCTTTTGTTCCTACTTGTGAGCTGATGAATGCAAATCATCCTCCTATATTGAAGGGATGAATGGAGATGCTGAACAGACCACAGATCATCCTGCTGCATGGAATAATTAACTAATGAGTGCTGGAGGGGCCAGTTAACAGTCCAGTTTTCCCCCCACAAGGCAGTCCAGTCTTGTGACAAGCATGATGCCACTGTTACTCTTTTAGTTGCACTTTTCTCTGGTATGTCATAGGAAAGGTTTTGTCTTTTCAACACATATTTGGAAGTGCCCAACCTTTTGGCAATCACCAGTACTTGGGCAGAGTAAACAAGTTTTAACAAGCTAAAACATATAAGCACCCATTTGTAGAGTGTAGTACTCAAGTTACACGCACTATATTACATTTTAATAGCATCTTATAAGAATTTTGAAACTTAGTTTTGGATCCTGTAATGGAAAAATAGTTGAAATGCCTTGTTGATCCATCAATAATGAGTTGCCCAAAGTGTATATAGGAGGATTTTATTCCACATGTTTACATCTGTGCACAGTCTCCCTGACAGTCAAAACGCTTACATCAGGAGACCCTCAAGCTCTCATCTTCACACTCTCATATAGTGATAGTAGGGTGCCCTCCCCACCCTGATCTCTGCTGTGAAATTCCATTAGCTCATACAAGTTCTAGTATATTTCCACAGTTAGCTTGATCCTTCATAAGAGACAATACAACCTTGGTCTAGTCACAAGACAAAATACATGTTATCTCCCTATACAGGAATGCTCTGCATGATGGAGAGCATAGTCCACAAAATACATCTTAGAAGAGCCATAGATGATTTATGGAACAGAGTCGATAATGATCAACAACCAATTAATAAGCATCAATCAATAATTTACTATAACAATCCCATTAGTGCATTTTTGTTAGCCTCACCACTTGAGGTCACTGAAGCAACAGGGCAAAAGCCACATTGCAGCTGAGCCTGTTGCATAATACTACAAGATCTGCAATCAATTTGGCAAAGAACTATGACCTGCCTTTATAGATTTAGAGTTAGAGCCAAATTCTAAATTTGTTAGTCAAAGGTCAAAGTGATATACCTTTCCAAAACTAAGCCACAAATCTGTCAGGATATGGTGCATAATAATAATTGTCCCATGCAATGTTAGAAGTTTTCCCTCTCATCTGTCAAATTGGTTTGGTTTAGTGAGCCTGATTATCATCACCTGTTGCACGTGGCCAACAACAGCATGTACTCACTCACTCAAGTCTGTCTGTTCTGTTGCAAGCACAAGCTAAACAGATTATTTTCAAACCAGCCCAACACCAGACAGTGGCATGCAACATGTGCAGAATACAGGACGAATATAACATTGAACTCCAGACATCGCCAAACAAGTTAGCTAGTTAACGTTAGCTGCCTAGTAAGCCAACATGGTTTTTGGCCACTGGATCAATTTGGTCAGTGGTGGTGCATGCGTAAATGTGCATCATGGGTAAAATCAGATACTCACGCCGAAACCTCTTTACCACTTATGATTTGAGCTGACATCGCTGTGCCTGGCAGTCCAGTCCGTTCTCTGTGATGCAGATCAGTCTCTTGACAAGAAGAGAGTGGTCCTAAAAAAAAACAAAGTTTATTGCACGGGGGACCTGGCAATCGGTGGTAGCGACGTACACTCAATCTACAAAGCTGTACCACAGCTAAGAATGACCGTATTAACTTTCAGGAATAGCATTGAACGTAGCTTCAGATTCGACAGTGGGCAGGATGATGATAAGGGGCAGAACTGTTGAACCTGATAACCAATCGGATACCTCTTAGAATTTATAGGAAGACGATATTAACCAATGGGAACCCGGATTCTGCTATCCCACCCCAGAGAGGCGGAGAGGTGGGGCTCAGGGGCTGGACCTCAGACGGAATTACGTTGCGAATCAGCAGATGGCAGCATTGCATTTACATTGGTTTATTTTCCTGTCAAAAAAACGGCTATGTTTATGGGCGTAACTACTCGAGGATGTGTTTTGAACCTTTCTATGGTGCCAACATTTATAGAGACTAACCTAAGTACTAGTTAAACGTTAGAAAACACTAATAAGCTAACGCTACATAGGCTGTGAGCCTGACATAAGACATGAAGAAACACAGAAAACAATGGCGAGTGAATTCTGTGTTTTGAACGACACCGAAGACCTCCAAACGCTCATTTCAAACACCGAGGAGAGTCTCCAGTTCGAAAGGTGGGTTGGCTGCAGCTGCTAGCTAGCTTGATAGCAGGCTGGCCTGTGGTGGGGCTCCGTCTACTCCCTGGAGTGGGAATACTAGACGTTTTCCGATTAATGTAACGATATAGCTTGCTTTTCCATTGTATCTGTTACGGGCATCCCATAACGTTAGTCTCTGACACACGCTGTAATGCTAAAGTCTTCGGCTTCAGAATTTAAAGCAGTCAGCCCCTCCAGATATAGCGAGGAGGAGACTGGCTGAAACCTCTCCTACATCAAAATCAGTCTCATCATCTTCTCACCAGCACGTGTTTTCTCAGGTCCAAGACATTGTTCGAGGAGATCCGTGCCTCAATCAACAATAATGATGAAGAGGACCGCTCGTTTTGGAGGCCTGTGCTTCCATGGGGTGGTGTCTACACCATCAGGGCGGGACGGAAGGCTATATCATGCACCCCTCTGTACGTCAAGATCAACCTAAAAAACACTTGCACCATCGATGGATTCCTCATGATCCTGTATGTGATCCTGCGAGACAACCAGGGTTTTCCCAGGGAGGTGGGCATCTTCCTGGGCAAGCAGTTTGTGGAGCATTTCCTCTACCTGATGGACTCCTATGACTACACCACAGTGAAGATGCTGTGGATCTGGGACAGGATGTCCAAGCGACAGTACCGGTCTGCAGTCCACCAGACAGCCCTGGAGATCGACCTGTTTGGCAACGAGCACGAGAACTTCACCAAGAACCTGGAGAACCTGATGTCCACCATGCAGGAGGGACTGTGCACCAACTGGAGCTGTCCAGCCCGCTTCCAGGAGTTCATCAGAAGGACAATCAGCATCAAGTAAGCAGAACACATGCTGCAATGCATAATTATCTGATGCAACAAAGTGAGCTTTGTGCAACCCAGTCTCAGTGTGTCCAGCATTAGCTGGCAGTGATACTATGTGCATTAGGACATTTCCACAACAACAAAACACTTGTTTGTAATGTAATGCAAAAGTCCTGCTTTTCCAACAGAGTCCAACAGAGCTCAGATGGACTATGTCCCAATGGGAGGATCTCCTGTCACTACTTATAATAGTGCTAATGGTTCAAGTCAGCTGTTGTGCATCTCCCTCTTCAAGTGGGTTTCATTTCTACCCCTTGACATGTTAACTCTAACTAAGAATCTCCAGCTGTCTAATTGAGATGAGATGAAGAAGGTGCATTACATTCCGAGCTGTCTCGATTCTCGATTTCTGGTCTCGGGCAGAGCCATATAAAGACATGCTCATCCACAGTGTGCGGTGCACTGTTTAGATTATGGAGTCTATTCTAAATCATCACAAATAATATTTGTTCAAAGGAATCTTCCTTTCACAAAGGAGGCCGGGCTGATGCATTTTGTTGGTTGATTGACACTGTTCTTGTTTCTCAGATTTTTGCTCTGACATTTTTCCCCCCAGCCCTCCTCATGAGCTGCCCCACAGAGATCCCATTCAGTCCGCTGTAGACGAGTTCTTCTGTCCCAAGATCCTTCTCTGCAAAGAACTGGGGTGAGGCATATGGGGAATGTACATCAACTGAACTCCCTAATTCAGTTCTTTGTTATCATGGTTTATTGACTGTGTGATTATCTGCCTCATACTGTAGGTGTGACGGGCTGAGGGAGTTCTCCCAGAGGGTTTTCTGCCACGGACCCCCACCCTTTGTCATTCTCAACATGCAGCAGTGGAAGTCAGAGGAGCTGTCCTATGTTCCATACCATCTGGCTCTGTCCCAGCACAGGTATGTCATGTCATACCATCTGGCTCTGTCCCAGCACAGGTGTGGAGCTTTCACAGCCTGTTAAGTTTCAGCTCAGGTGGATACATGCTGCTTTTGTGAGCACGTGGAGGTGAACAAAATAGAGAATGAAAATATAACTGATGGGGGGCGGGGGAAATGCTTGTGAACGGAAAATTAGTCCTAACAGTGGTTAAGTGGTAACATAGCCTGTGTTGTATCAACTGTTGTGTCATCACTTGCTTTCATTTGTTACCTATAATTATAATAATAATTTTGTTTATATATAGCACTTTGAAACAGAGTTACAAAGCACTTTACAAAGATAGAAAAAAGTACAATTGATTTAAAAATGTGGTAAGAGATATAAAAGTAAGACAGGAGTCATTAAAGGCAGGCCAGAAAATGGTCGTTCCAAAGTCTAGGAGCCCTGATGGCAAAAACACAGTCATTTGAATCTATATTTCGGAACAAGGGTCTCGCTGCCAGGGTGTTAGGCCAGGCCCATATGGAGTTAAATGGTCTGTGATATAGCCATGTATCCACTTAAAAACAGTGGGGAAAGAGCTTCCAAAAACGACCCAGAATAAACAAAATAGATGCAAAAGAGCCATAAGGTAAACATTTATTCCAGGTGAATATGCACAAATAAACAAAAGTGCTCAACACAGCAAAAGGTAAACCCAGATTAGGCTTGCCAGACCCATCCATGCCTTAAATGTGATCAGTAAAATCTTAGAATCAATTCTGAAATTAACAGGTAACCAATGTTAAGGTGCTAACTGGGTGATGTGATGTCTTTTTGTTACAGTAAGAATCCTGCCGGCTGCATTTTGTACAAGTTGGAGAAAGAGAAAGTTGCAGTAGTGTGAAAAGATAAAAGCATGGGTGACTTTCTCCATGTCACTAAAATACAAAAACTGGTTAATATTGTTAATCTTTAGTTGAAAGAAACAGGACTGGTGTGAATCATCCACATCTAAACTATTTTTTTCCTACAGTGTATTTCTGTCATGCTCATGAGTGAACTGCATTGAGCAGAAAAATCAACTCAACTGTCAAGAGCTCACATGATGTCACTGGTTACAGGGTTGTTGCTGGATCGTGGCCACTGTATAGCCTAGCCTAGTTCATATTACCTTTTTAACTCTATTTTTGAATGTTTGCTCCCTCAATCCAGATTAATATTGAAATATATTTTCAAATAAGGAAAATTACTCGCTCTGGGAGGAGCAGGGACAATCTGGACCAGAGGAGCAGCTGAGCAGTAAAGCAGAGTAGATAATGTCAAAGGCCGCAATGAGACGATGTAAAGATACAGGTGAGACTTACAGCACAGAGGGGCAGAAAAGCAGATTTCTCTGTAAAAAGAGCCTAATTTGTATTCTTCATCTCATATACAAAAGCAAGTTTGTAAGTTATGTTCTCTTGTTATCTTGACAAATGGAACTCAATTTAAAATGGAGTAATACTTTTTCAGCCATCCAGGTAATGTGAGCCTTTATTGATATTGACCTACAAATGACCCCCCCCCCCCAACAGCCCACCTACCACCATGGTGATCTCTCTCTCTTTTATCACCATGCATGCATTTGCATCCCCGATTAAAAGATAGGCATGTCCAACTGAGCCTGTTGTTCCCACAGGTACTCACTGGAGGGCGCTACACTCTTCAACAAGGAGGAGCATCACTACTCCGCAGCCTTCCAGATAGACGGCTACTGGATGCACTACGACGGCCTGAGGAGCGACAATCTGATCCTGTTACACAAACCCCCCGAGCTGCTGCTGCTCTCCTCGCTGGTCTACATCCGAGCCTCTGACAAGTGAGCTCGTCTGGTGCCAACTGGAGACACCGAACCATGCTCCCCCACCCATCATGTGGCTATTTTGTCTCATGATGACCCCTGCAATGGCCTGACATTGCTCACTACTTATTCCATAGTTATCATTTGACATTGCTTCCTTCCTGTCAACAATGGCTCCAGTTCGCTCCGAGATTATGGCTGACTGACACCTGCTCTATTTTGCCCCGAACGCTTGCAGAAAGCTCGCTGTGCAAAATGAAAATTGCTTCTCCTTTTTGGGCATGCTTGGAATCCAAGAATATAATGGACTATAATAGTTCCGGGCTGGTATGCACAAATGATAATTGTATGCATCGTATGCATATACTGTTACCACCCTCACAGGGGAAATGTCATCACATTGTTTTAACAATTTTATGGTTGTTAAATGGATTTACATTGACAGTGCATTTGCTATAAAGCAACCTTGTATCAACGGTTGTCATGAGTGTATTGGGATGACTGCACAGGGAATATATATTTCCATCTCAGTTGCAGATGTAGTTTTGTGCATGAGACGTGAGTCAGTGTTTCTTAGCGTTACATTTATGCATATCAGCCCTTGCCTCAAATTGAACTGGTGCTGTTTCTATTTACACTGTGGTTTAGAAAAGAAACAACCAAACTAAGTAACACTTTGCTTTTTTTCATCCACGTTATGTTCATTTCTTGCTTTTTCTTGAAATGTCAGTTGGTAAAGGTAAACATAAATTACGGTACCGTAAATTAATATTTGTTAAATTCAAATTCAATTCTTAAAATTTTTATAACTACCATTTAGCCTAATACAGTCTGAAATGTGATTCATTTCTGACATCAGTATCTTAGCATAAACATGATGTGTAAAAGCTTGTTTAATTTCCGGTGCAATAAGTTGGTTCATTTCCATACTGATCAAATTCAACTCAAGTAATTTGACACTACAGCTCAGCACATACTGCACATAACCTCAATTATCAAAATCACACAGTGCCTCTGCCAATGAAATGTTAAACTAAAAGAAATGTTTAGTAAAAATCCTTCCGTTAAATTTTTAGTCTTCAATTGCAGTTTTTCTATGCAGCCGCTGTGGTTTTTAAAATGCAATACAGATATTTTTATACTACATGTATTTGTTGTGTTGCACTTGTGCATTGCATGGATGGGTATAACAAGGGGCAAGTAAGAGCAAACAGTACCTTTTAAGGCAGGCATTTATTTATTTTAACTGGGTACAACTGCACCACACAAACAGACTAAAATGTATGTAAAATGTCTTCAATCAAAACATGATAAAATGTGAAAAAAGCTACTGCTTCTACATCTAAGGTTATCTTGTACTTCCAGTAACAATCCACAGGATATAAAAATTCAAGATCATCGCCTTACTTCAGACACACAATGGGAAATGTAAAAGAAGCAGAGTGGTAATTTGGCTAACATTGACATCAGTTTCAAAGGATTTCTTTCAGACACTAAACGGTCCAGTCCAGACCTGTTAGTCCTCCATCAGCTTTCTTTAAACAAGCACTTTGGTGAGTGGTGGCAAAACAACACATTGGTTAGGCCATAAGAGAAATGGAGAATTAACTTCATTTTAACATCCCTTTTGCAGATTCACGTTTGCAGATTTTTATCAATTATAGAAAGTCTGTATCCACCTTGGAAATCAACTGGATTTCTAAAATTAATAAAAGACATACAGTATGTGATGCATGTATGCAACATTGATGCTAGCTAGATGATTGATGGCAGCAGCACACACGCCCGCGTGATTTGTGCTCTGGCTGAGATTGTGTATGGGCTTTAAAGCGACCAAACATAAAATCTAAAATATTATTATACATCACAATGAACATGAGACAAAACACAGACATTGCAAACAAAATCAGACTAGATGTTACAGAATATGAACAATACATATTAGAATTATAAATATAATGAAACATAAAATTCTCCATTCATCCCCATCTTTCTCAAAAAAGAAAAAAGTTATATATATATTTGTAAAATACAGTTTGGATGGCAGTTACACATGAAACAATTAGAAATTAATAGGAATTTAGTGTAAAGTACTGTATAGTGACAGTCTGCAACATAAACTGGAACTATCTCACCAGTTGCTTGTGTGTGTATGTGTATATATATATATATGCATGTGTGTGTGTATACAGTATATATATATATATATATATATATATACCGGTATATATATATACACACATATATACACACACACACATATTGACAAATTTAAGGACAGCCTGACCGATTTGCAAGACAAATCTCATCCAGAGAAGAAATTGTCAGTAATTGATTTACTGAAACATTACATTTTAGAGTGCAAGGGTAAACTGGAAGAGCACATGTGCTGTCTGGTGTTCAAAGTAGAAGGCAACATCTATACCTCTGTTTCCCAAACCACAAATAATATGGTGAACAATCCCTTTGAATCTGCTTAAAACAACAAAATATGCTTTGGACAAATGAACCAGCATGCAAAATGCAAGTTAAAATGATAGCGCAAAATGCCAGTATAGGATGAGACAAAGCCACTGGTACCGTTTGTTTCATCAGACCCAGCATTATCGAGGCAACAACATGAATGGACAGACATGCCATGTGTGATTCCATTTCAGCAATATGAGATGCCTTGGCTTTTCAAACAGAGACTAAATTAAAAACACAAAAATATATTATTCCACAGAGGAAACAGAAATCTTATTGCATCATCTAAATGCCATCAGCGTAAATCAAAAGTATGCACAAATTACAATATGTATCAAATAGTTTGGTAAGTGCAATGCAGAGCTCTGCTAAAAGTTTCCACTTCTGTGCAAACATCAGTGTACAATGCAACTCAAACTAGACTCTAAACAAGAGTCGCAAGATGACACGCCTAGTGTAGTGCTCAATCTACTTACTCCCTCACACTGCTTGTCCCATCCCTCAGTTTAGCCCAAAGCTGTACAGAGCCCTCATCCAGGCTGGAGCTGTACAGAGCCCTCATCCAGCCTGGAGCTGTACAGACCCCTCATCCAGCCTGGACAACTCCTACAGACCCCTCATCCAGCCTGGACAACTACTACAGACCCCTCATCCAGCCTGGACAACTCCTACAGACCCCTAATCCAGCCTGGACAACTCCTACAGACCCCTCATCCAGCCTGGACAACTCCTACAGACCCCTCATCCAGCCTGGACAACTCCTACAGACCCCTAATCCAGCCTGGACAACTCCTACAGACCCCTCATCCAGCCTGGACAACTCCTACAGACCCCTAATCCAGCCTGGACAACTCCTACAGACCCCTCATCCAGCCTGGACAACTCCTACAGACCCCTCATCCAGCCTGGACAACTCCTACAGACCCCTCATCCAGCCCGGACAATTCCTACAGACCCCTCATCCAGCCTGGACAACTCCTACAGACCCCTCATCCAGCCTGGACAACTCCTACAGACCCCTCATCCAGCCTGGACAACTCCTACAGACCCCCAATCCAGCCTGGACAACTCCTACAGACCCCTCATCCAGCCTGGACAACTCCTACAGACCCCTCATCCAGCCTGGACAACTCCGTTTGCCAGCCCGCTTTGTCTCCAAGGGCCGAAGGTTTGGTGAAAGTGACAACTTGGCCTGAGTGGGCTAGTACAGCCCTTGGTGCTTTATAATCCGCCGCCTCCATATGACAATGACAAGCATGGAAGAATGTAACATTAGCAACAGGAAAGGAAAAAGAAAGTTTTGATTGTGGCACATAATCAGGGGATGGGGGGCGATTTCTAGCACTGGGGGTGAGAAAGGTTGATCAGACTCGGAGGTCCTATTTTGGCACTTAACATGGTGTGAACAGATTACCTCAAACCTGAGGCTGCCAGCAAGACCGTGGCCAGATGAAGTTCACATGGTTAGTGGCAGGTGGTGAGCGTTAAGCGTGGGCGACAGGGGCAATCACAAGCAGGGAAAGGCTTGTTCATAACTGGCAAGACACCGCACTGGCAATTGCCATTTGAAAAATAAAATAAAACATCTTAATTATATCCTGCAACAGTGAGTGTAAGGAGCACCATTGCTTGTGGCATCTAAGGAAGGGGAGATGACAATGTCAAATCAGTATAACAAAGAATAGATCTAATTGACAAATGTAAGGGCTGAGGACAGAAGTGTGTGGCTGTCTAACAGTAGGACTTACTGCTTGAGTTTATTGCATGGTGGTGGGGGTGGGGGTGTTCGGATTCTGAGCATTTTAATGCACACAAATCAAATAACTAAGACAGTAACTGAGCAGAGGCTAAGCAAAGGTTGACTCACTACGTGAGGCAACACAGACACAAACAGCTGAATCCTCAATCCTAAATATAGCACCAGTTAGTATTGTGTACAGACTGAGGGAGGGAAAGAGGGCCAAGGTCGATTTCAACAATTGCGAAGAGGAGCGAAGTGCGTGACCCGACCACAGGAAGTGTAACAGAAGCTGGAACATGGCGTTTGAAGCGGAGCGTAGCGGCGAACACTCAGGAGGATTCAGCGGGGTTTGTCATTTATCTCCGTAACGACCCTTGAACCAAATTGCACGCATACTAGTGGCCCAGTGCAGAAGAACATTTACAGGCAATGCACTAGAGGATATATATTCATATCTATATATTTCATTTAGACTATTTACAGGAGAAAAAAGGCAGCCCTTTTTAATTAAGTAAATATAAATATTCAAATTGTTTTCTTTTTGTGAAGCACTGATTTCGATGCAGAAGTCACAAACGCAGTGTGCCAACTCCTGTGTCAATCACTGAGCATCAGCTCTGCACACAGACACTGAGCATCAGCTCTGCACACACAGACACGCAACAAAACAAACTATTCTATCTGACATGCACATACTCCCCAGCATACACGCAGACATACACGCTAAATGGCCAACAACCCACAAATTCCATACAAATACACACAAGCAAACTGCAAGGGTCTACAAAATTGGAACACATAATTCTGCTTGCAGCAGAGAGAGAGAAAATCAGACTGGAGTGTTATACACAGAATTAATGGCATGAACAAAAACGTTACCAACGTCTAACAACATAACAGAATGTTCAAAGAAACAAAGTGACAGGTTTCTCCCACAATGCTCTGGTAAACGGCTCAGAGTCCTCATTGTGGTCCAGCAGCAGTAGAGCGGTCGTCTCCTCATCTCGGTGACAACAGGCGTCTCTTCATCATCCTCTTATCCACACACACACACACGGCTCCTCCTCCTCCTCTCTCCGCGGTCCCCTGTGCCGGACAGCTAGCCCGGCACATCCGTCCCGCCCGGCAGGCTCTCGTCTTCTCTGGTGTTCACGTCGGTGCGCGGCCCTCCCCCAGCCCCCTGACGATGAATGTGGGGAAGGAGCAGGAGACAAAAAAAAGAAAAGTCTTTTCGTCTAAGTTCTCTCACGGGGTCCTGGCCGGCCGGGCCATGGGTCAAAGGGCAGTCAGGCCAAAGTTACAGCGGCAGTACATCATGCCACTGGAGTCCAACCAGCTGTCTGTAATGGGGTCGTAGCGCTGGACAGTGTTCAGGTAGGACGACCCCGAGTGACCCCCCACCACGTAGAGGTAGTTGTCCACGATGGCAGAGCCCACACCTGGGACAGACGCAACAACAGTCATATTTGGCTGATCACAATCTAACCTCACCATTGTCTGGCTGCAGTAGTGTTACTAAATTCTGAATACAACCAGTTCAACAATATAGTATCTCAACTCACCAGTGCGCGGTTCATTCATGGGCCGACAGGCTGTCCACTGGTTCTGGTGGGGATCGAACCTCTCAATGCTGGAGAGGTGGGATACTCCGTTGTGGCCGCCCACCACGAATATGAACCCTAGCATGACCCCGACTCCAAAGTTGATCCTCTTGTCAGCCATGGGGGCTACCATTTCCCAGGCATCCTTGCTGGGGTCGTACCGCTCCACGCTGCAGAGAGCAGACACAGCACATTTAGTTACAAAACACACTGTGCTTTAAATTCGAGCTGAACCCAAAAATGACTTATTTTATTTTAGTTCAAATACATGGGTATTCAGTGCACCTATTTAATAATGTATGCCAAAAGAAAAATCACAAAAATCTAATTTCTTTAGTTTTTCACACAGTTTTTCAAGTGTTCATTTATCAAGATTTCAGTAATCTACAGTTTGCTGACGTCACATAGTGCTAGCAGATTTCTACCCCATTTCAACCAATCATATCACGACATGGCAGCTGTCAATCTTCATTTCAGGATAATTTTCTCCTCCAAATGAAGGAGAAAATGGCACCTAGTGTCTGTAATTTGGCAGAATTTCTAGCCCATAAACTACGGTAACTACTAACTTGGCAAATTGTATGGAACATACAAAAAGCAAACGGTAATGTCTAAGAATGCAAAGAAATGTAACTGGCTCGTTAAACTCGCAATCCAGGAATATTGTATTTACCGCAATGCTTCTCAAGTTAGCGTAACTGGCGTGTGCCTTAGGGAGCCTGGTTGTCTAAGGGGTCGCCCCTCGGAGATTCCAGGCGGGCGGGCAGCACTCATGCATCGGATTGTCCGCTCCGTTCCACACACAAGCAGCTGGCTGCCTGGTACTCGGTAGATCCCACTCACATAGCACCACAACATGCTGAATCCCACTCGATTTGGGGGCGGAACACGCCAGGATTGGCCAATGCCAAAGCCAGTCCCCAGAATTGTCAAATCAAATCATTGACACTAGGCATGGGTCGATTTCCGGTTTTACCGGTTCGGTTCGGTATACGAGCCCAAACCGGTTTGATCACGTGCAAACCGAAAAAACCTAAAAAAAAAAAAAAAAAAAAAAAAATAAAAAAAAAAAAAAATTGTTTTTTAAGTTTTTTTTTGTTTGTTTTTTGCCAGTCCATTCTGATTGCACTATTGTTCGTATTAGCCTCTTCTCAAGTTGCACTAGTAGGCAAACATATTATTTTGTTTATTATGTTGATGTTTGAAGAAAAGTTAAGCTGAATAGTTATGAGAAATAAAAACAGTGTGTTGTTACAGTTAAAAGGTTCTGCTTATTTGTATTCAGTGTTCGTGCTGGTTGGCAGCATACCAGCTTAGAGGTGCATTATCGCCACCAACTGCAGCCGCTTTGATACGTTTTTTTGGGGAATATCGAACCGGTTTCAAAATGTTCAAACCGACCCATGCCTAGGCCCTATATTGTGTGAATTTGTGAGTTTTGAAGTTTATAAGGCAGCTCAGCTGTAAGCCAATCCATTCTGATTGCACTGCTTGTGTTTTTATTAGCCTTTTTCTCAAGTTGCACTATAGGCAGAAGTCTTATTTCATTTATTATTTTGATGTTTAGAAGAAAAGTTGAGCTGAATAGTTATGAGAAATAAATACAGGGTGTTTGTTACACAGGTGTCCTGCTTCTTTTTATTCAGTATCATTGCTGGTTGACAATACCAGCTTAGAGGTGTATTATCGCTATCAGGTGGACTGAAGTTGCACTACAGACAGTTATGGGCCACACTCGGGAGCCCTGCTTGAAAAAAAAAAAAAAAAAAAAAAAAAAAAAAATTTAAATTACAAAAAAAATCGGTATACCGGTTCGATCCGGTTTAGACGGCAATATCGAACCGGTTTTAAAATTTTCAAACGGACCCAGCCCTAATTGACACGCTATTACGGTCCGCCTCTCAACCCTGTCATCTCAGACAAGATTTGTTTTCAGACTCTGAAACGTCTCCGACCCTCGCGCTACTTGCATTCTGTTGGGTTCATTTCGACTTTAAAGTGTGTAATCCTAGTAGGCGTGTAATGGTGGGCACTGGCAGGATGTAATTAGCCCCTGGGACTCTTTAATCACGTGACTGAGGTTAGCAAGATTGTGGTTTGAATCTAAATTACAATACAAAAAGGACCATCTGAGGTAGCATAAATCTATTCAGCACTACATAAGAGAGGGTTGATTTCCAAGCTCAATTTCTTTGTGATGGGAAAACTCTATGATGGGGAAACTCGGGGCATATTTCTCTGTGATGGAAACTCTGCATATTTCTCTGTGATGGGGAAACTCAGGGATGGGGAAACTCAGGGCATATTTCTCTGTGATGGGGAAACTCAGGGCATATTTCTCTGTGATGGGGAAACTGCGGGCATAATTCTCTGATGGGGAAACTCAAGGCATATTTCTCTGTGATGGGGAAACTCAGGGCATATTTCTCTGTGATGGGGAAACTCAGGGCATATTTCTCTGATGGGGAAACTCAGGGCATATTTCTCTGTGATGGGGAAACTCGGGGCATATTTCTCTGTGATGGGGAAACTCGGGGCATATTTCTCTGTGATGGGGAAACTCGGGGCATATTTCTCTGTGATGGAAACTCGGCATAATTCTCTGTGATGGGGAAACTCCGGGCATAATTCTCTGATGGGGAAACTCAAGGCATATTTCTCTGTGATGGGGAAAAACAGGGCATATTTCTCTGTGATGGGGAAAAACAGGGCATATTTCTCTGTGATGGGGAAACTCGGGGCATATTTCTCTGTGATGGGGAAACTCAGGGCATATTTCTCTGTGATGGGGAAACTCAGGGCATATTTCTCTGTGATGGGGAAACTCAGGGCATATTTCTCTGTGATGGGGAAACTCAGGGCATATTTCTCTGTGATGGGGAAACTCAGGGCATATTTCTCTGTGATGGGGAACCTCAGGGCATATTTCTCTGTGATGGGGAACCTCAGGGCATATTTCTCTGTGATGGGGAACCTCAGGGCTATTTCTCTGTGATGGGGAACCTCAGGGCTATTTCTCTGTGATGGGGAAACTCAGGGCATATTTCTCTGTGATGGGGAAACTCAGGGCATATTTCTCTGTGATGGGGAAACTCAGGGCATATTTCTCTGTGATGGGGAAACTCAGGGCATATTTCTCTGATGGGGAAACTCAAGGCATATTTCTCTGTGATGGGGAAACTCAGGGCATATTTCTCTGTGATGGGAAAACTCAGGGCATATTTCTCTGTGATGGGGAAACTCAGGGCATATTTCTCTGTGATGGGGAAACTCAAGGCATATTTCTCTGTGATGGGGAAACTCAAGGCATATTTCTCTGTGATGGGAAACTCAGGGCATATTTCTCTGTGATGGGGAAACTCGGGGCATATTTCTCTGTGGTGGGGAAACTCAAGGCATATTTCTCTGTGATGGGGAAACTCGATGCATATTTCTCTGTGATGGGGAAACTCAGGGCATATTTCTCTGTGATGGGGAAACTCAGGGCATATTTCTCTGTGATGGGGAAACTCAAGGCATATTTCTCTGTGTTGGGGAAACTCAGGGCATATTTCTCTGTGATGGGGAAACTCAGGGCATATTTCTCTGTGATGGGAAACTCAAGGCATATTTCTCTGTGATGGGAAACTCAGGGCATATTTCTCTGTGATGGGAAACTCAAGGCATATTTCTCTGTGATGGGGAAACTCCAGGCATATTTCTCTGTGATGGGGAAACTCAGGGCACAGAGAAATATGCCCTGAGTTTCCCATCACAGAGAAATATGCCCCGAGTTTCCCCATCACAGAGAAATATGCCCTGAGTTTCCCCATCACAGAGAAATATGCATCGAGTTTCCCCAACACAGAGAAATATGCCCTGAGTTTCCCCATCACAGATGTAACTGAAGCTGGCCGCAGTGTAGCTTAATTTTGAATGTTGCCAAACTTAATTCATACTGACGTTTTATTTTGAAAATGGTTGCCAACTCGCGCACGGCTATGGCGTAATCGCGTGTGTCGGCACGTCAGAGTTTCTGAAATGTGCGGTCTCAAAGCGATTACATGGAACGATCAGCGGGAAGCTTCACCAAGAATTCCACTCTGGAAGGTGGTTTCAAAATGTGTCGTTTGCTAAGCCCAAATTCGCCGTCACCATCTAAAAGGGAGGCACTAACGATAAAAGAATTCCCCGTCACCATAGGAAACCGTCCTCGTGTAAAGTGCCCCTTAGTCAACCTCATCCTGTTTTTATTTGTCAAGTTTTAGTCGACAAAAGGTCTGAGCATTTTAGTCTTGTAAAAAAGGTAATTCACGAGCATATTTCGTCAGTAGTGCTACGAAGTGTGGGCTGTACTGTAGCATAAAAGATAACAAAATACTAACATCATGCCAATTCAACTGAACAGTACATATGGAATGCTTAAAATTGGACCAAAACATGCTCATATTGTTTTGTTTGTTTTTGCAATTTATTTTTTGGCAGGGGCTTCCTATCTGGAGGAAACTCCAGGGGAGCACATGCAACCTCCACACAGAAAGGCCCTTTATGACGACCCCATGTGGGCCTTAGGCACTGAGGACACACCCTCAGCGCCGTAGGTGGGAATCTAACCCAGGACCTTCTTGCTGTGAGGCAACAGTGCTACCACTGCACCACCGTGCCCCCGATATGTATTTAATCAAGGTACGGAAGGGGGAGGGCAGTTGAAGTCAGTACTAGCGGTTGGTCTGACCACAAGTTCACAACTAGTGCAACTAGTTTAATGAGGCCACCTATGGCGGCTGTGAATTACCGTAACCCCACCAGAGTCAAAGTGTTGAAACCATTGACAATGTCACTGGAAAAACTGGCAATTTGGGAATTGCATCACAGTATACAAGGGCATACAAGGTGTTGGGGGAGAAAAACAGTCCCCAAAGATTCCCGATCCAAACACATTCTCCTGGGGGGTTTGGGGAGTCAAGGAGACTGGCAACAACAGAGACGCCCAGAGCAACAACACAGATCCAACCAGCAGCTTCTCTACAAAGAACTCAGCAGCCACTTCTGTCTGTTAAGTTTCCTCTCTGCTCATTAGGAGGCCATCTGCCGTTTTCTTAGCAACACTTCACATCCCTCACCTGTTTGACAGTTCTATTACACCCCATTTATACACCTGGTTCTTAAATGCGACCTGCATCCGAATAAGTTATCTGGATAATGGTCGCATTTAAAAACCAGGTGTATGTGGAGAAAGAGATCTGAACACAATGTGTGCCAGACTACCTCCAGATGCTGCCAGGAAGATCTGATCACATCCTGATCATGATCCGTTTACATCTTGCATTGACATGCATTTTTCCTTATCCAGATAACATCCAGATAACTTATCCGGATACAGGTCACATTTAAAAACCAGGTGTAAATGGGGTGTTAGATAACCAACCAGCAGGACCTTGAGAAAGACAGTGTGGCTAGGAAAGCTTAAAGTGGAGGCTTTCCCATGGGATCAAAGCCCATATATAGAAAAGGTATTTGATGTCAAATGTCATCTGTAGGAAAAAATAAAGGTTGGAGATATGTTTTCATCCAAAGTGGATTTCTGTGGTCTTCAAATCATGGAGAAATTTACTTTGGGAATGAAGGAAAGGAGGTGTACCATGTCATACAAAATGGCTAAACTAGAAGAAAAAGTAAAAAAAAGGTTGGACAAATACAAAATAGGGATCAGGATGATTAAGTGACTAGTAAATTAATTGTTGGGTAACACACTAATCTAAATTATATGCGACCTATACTGTACATTAAACCTCTCCGTTTTTGGCACTCTAAGATAATTAGCCTGTTCGATAACTAACTTAATTCGCATTCACAATTCTCCATCCCTACTATGCACGTGGAATATTTATAACAGTAGAAACATACATTTCCACAGATCAAACAACAGACAGCCTAACCACTCTCAGCAGTAGTATTACCTGTTCATATGCGCTGGGCCGTAACCCCCGATAGCATACACCATGCCATCCAGCACAGCGGTGGCAAAGCAGCTGCGGGACTTTGTCATAGGCGCCACCGGCTGCCACTCCTTCATCTTGGGCACGTACTTCTCCACCGACTGGAGGTAATACTGGCCGTCGTAGCCGCCCAGGGCGTACAGCTCCCCGGCCAGCACCACCACCCCGAGCGTGCTGCGGCACTCGGCCATGCGCTCCACCGAGGACCAGGTGTTGCTGTCAGGGTCCCAGCTCTCCACCGTGCTCTCGTGCCTCCGGTAGCTGATGCCCTGTCTCATGTGTGTGGCGATGCCCCCCACCACATAAACCTTCTGGTCCAGCACCGCCACTCCAAACTCATATCGGGGCACACTGAGCGGGGCGAGTCCTATCCATGAGTCTGTCTGTGGGAAATACATTTCCATACTGCAAGAGACAGAAAACACCCATAGTTTCAATGTTTTCCCATTTGTGCTTTTAGAGTACAGAATAGGAAGGAGACATCAACAATATAGAATAGAGCTGCCTGCAACTAATAAGTGACAGTAATGAATCAAAAAAGCAAGCATATCCTCGCATTTGTGAAGAACCAGAATCCAGGCTTTTTTACTTGATAAATCATAACATTCATGATGAGTTAATCGACTGTAATTCTGATAGTCAATACAGCTCTAATATATATATATATATATATATATATATATATATATATATATATATATATATATATATATATATATAATTTATTATGTGTAAAGTGATTAGCATTACCTTTCTAGTGTGGCAAACAGTCCAGCCTTGCCTCCTACTGCCAGCAGCACCTTGGGGGCACAGCGCGGCCGGGTGGACAACACAGTCTGATAGGACAGCCGGTGCTCGGGCATGAAATGATATTTGAGGGCCTCGTTGAGCAGGTGCTTGCACGCGTGGTCATCACGTATGAGGTGGTTGGCTTCATATAGGCGGGTGAGGAACTTGACGCTGAGGAGAGGAAGGCGCACACAGTGCAGCAGCTGAGCCAGATGCTGCTGTCTCTCTGACACGTCGTATTTGATCCACGACTCCAGGGCGTAAAACACAGTCTCCTCAGTGACCACCTTAAGACAGTCGTTGGATACAATTTCGTCCAGCTCGGCCCTCGTCAGCTCAAAAAACTCTTCTGTCTGACACACCTCCTCAAAGTTCTGACAGATGAACTTGGTGGCAGCCAGACACAGGTCGTGGCAGCCATATGTTTCAGCAAAGCGGGAGATGCCTATGCAGTTCCCAGCATCAAGCTGGCTCTCCAAGAAGGAACAGCACTCCTTAAGCACTAGCTTAACCTGGAGCAGGTTGGCAGCTGGTAGCAGAGATTCCACCGTTTCCTGGGAGATAAACACGGTGCCAGTGTAGGCATACTCGACGATGGCCTAGAAGAGAAAGAGCAAAGCTACTGCAACGGTTTCATAAAAACAAAACAGAGGTAAAATACTGTTTCAGGCCAGCTTTAAAAATAAATCTCTGCTGGGCTGGCTAAGAGCATACAGCATACCTGGAGTGCTGCCTCATCAACGCACTGGAATTCCACCTCAGAGGTCTCCTTTTCTGACAGGTTCCCCGTGAACATAGCCTTGAAGTAGGGGCTGATGCTGGCCAGCACTACTTTGTGGGCATGGATCTTGGCATCACCCACACGCAGCACAATGTCACATAGTTCATGATCCTGCCGCAAGAGCTGGAGGCCTTGCAGCAACTGCTCAGAGTGAGGCCGTGTCAGACTGGCAAGCATATAGGACTGGGCCTGCTGGTCCATCTGAGAGCAGAATCCACAGATCAGTACAATGGAGACATGTGTTAAAGCATTTGAGATTCTCTGACTAACGTTAACTGGTAACTTGATCTGTGATCACTAATCAACCTTTATGAAAAGTCAACTACTACACATGACGTAAACGTATTTATGCCTGGACAGTATGATGCGTTCAGTGATGTTTTGGAGCATCCAGGGATTAGTCAGATCCGTTGTTATTCTGTTAGCAAGCAGGATGAAGCATAGCTAGAACATTAGCTACATATCACTTTGCAAAAGATACGCAGTTTATTTAAAATCCCTTTCAGCATCCCGTTGCAACGTTTTCAAGTTGTCAGCCTTGGGCCAACGATGTTGACCAAACGCTGTTGTGCTTTTTTTGGTCCGACGTTCACACATTAGCGATAGCAAGCTAGTTAGCAGTTAGCTTGTTGACTGAGGCCTTGGCTTGATTTGAACGGAGGACATGCCCATTCACACAGATCAAAAGTCGATTCTTCTTCTTTAGCGTTGCATCGGGAAAATGCTAATACGCCGAAAAAACTTGATAGCAACTATAGTGCACCTTACACGGATGACCAATTTAATATTACACTAACGTCACTTGATGTAATGCATATTACTCCAACGTATCGTAACGTATCCAACGTATTTCCTTTCAGCAAATACACAATGCCCATTTCTACATTTCAGTGCACTACAGTCAGTGCAGGTTATCTGCTAAAAATAACACACGATTACTGTGGCTAGCGGCGGCATCATTAACTGGGTTTCCATCCAAATGTATCGCATAATTCAAGCGAATTTTGTGAAAATCCGCAAAATAAAATGCGAATTTATGCATGTTTCCATTCAGTTTTGTTTAGCGAGTTTTGGGAGTCGGCAGGTTGAGCAGTCGGTGGCGCTTCTCGTCAGGAGGAGGCGTAAAGTGCCTGTGTGCCTGTAAGAGATCTCTATCAGCGGAGACCTGCTTTGATTGAGTCGTCACCCGGTGATGGTGATGATCACCGTCCTCATCGTCGTAAAGTCGCCTTCAAAGCATGATGTTAGATTATAACGAACTAGTTGTGTGGCTTAGCCTTCCCAAATGTTGAGGGTCGTTTTTTAGAATTTAATACATAGAATTGCGAACGTTACATTCAATTTCATTCAGACTGCCTGGCGCTAATCGCCACCATTTCCCCCTGGAGTAGCATGAAGCGGAAGTGAAGTCACATCTGGTACGTCATCGTTAATTCGCAAAATCTGTTTCCATTGCAAAAGTTCGCATCTTCCTACTGTCGATACGCTGATAAATCCACCCCCTCCAAGCGTAAAAACATTTATGCGATATTTCGACCTTTATTCGAATTTCTGGTGTTTCCATTCAAGTTTATATTCGCATTTTGGGTAAATGCGAATATCCAGAGGTGGATGGAAACCCAGTTATTGATTGATACAGTAACATGGCTGACAAACACAAAACGTGACAGTAGTTGTCAGGATTATAACACGATCCATAATATTACATCAAGTGCAAAACACAAACCTGTAACTTATTGTGCGTATGATGTGCCGCTGTAAAGATGGATTTTTGCAGTGTCGGAGTTCAGTCAGCGGCGATCTGTAGGAACCCCGGGCGGCTGTCAGGAAAACAACCTAGTGCCAATAATAACCTAGCCACATCAAGCTACCGTCCACCACGATCTCTTCTCTCTCTCTCTCTAGCGACCCACTTCCGTTGGTTTAAAAAATAAAAGCACACCAGTCATTAAACACCAGTCAGATTTAAACTATTCAGTGGTCCCCGAACTGGGGTATGCATAGTAGCCTACGTGGAGGTCATGAAAATAAATGTAGGACACACATCATTTGTGTTCGTAATGGAGCTATGAAGAAACATGCAAATCTTGATGATTAGTGTGCATTGATGCCGTATGGACACTCGATCATGGATCCATTCACTCTGGTTTATGCGTTATGCCTTTTATTATTTTATATATTATATATCATGTTATGTTATGTTCGTGTCGATTGATTCACTTTTTCCTCGCATTCTGCGCTGCACGCACGTGACAGATTCTCGCTCCTGGAGACTGGAACTGGCGTCACCATGGAAGCGCTCCGTTTGCGACATGTATTCGCCATTTTGCTGCCTCGGTGTGTGTGTATGTGGGCTTCTCGTTGAATGCCTCGCTCTAGGCTCCCAAATATTCAACACAGCAGATATCAGCTAATGTTACAAGCCGGGGAATACTCGGACTCAGAACAGTAGCTGCACGAATATGTCATGGAAATTTGGACAACGTAGTTAGGTTCGTCGAGCGTCACCGAAGGAGGACTTGGGGGAATGCGAGGTCTATTTTTTGCTGTTTTTTCAACTTTAATACTAGCCCATACCAATAAACCTAACGCATTTAGCTTGGCTAGCTAGCTTAGCACCTTTGGAGCAATGCTGCAGTCATGTTTCATGTAGCCTACGCGTAGTCAGCTAGCTAATTAACCGCTATGTTGTTGAACGTCAGTCGGGAAGTATTGTCCTACTGGAGGGTTTGCAGTAGCGTAGTTATAACTGGCTATGATTGCAGCCGACATTTCTAACACTTTATT
Organism: Poromitra crassiceps; assembly: GCF_964638095.1. Classification (NCBI taxonomy): domain Eukaryota; kingdom Metazoa; phylum Chordata; class Actinopteri; order Beryciformes; family Melamphaidae; genus Poromitra; species Poromitra crassiceps. The sequence continues at coordinate 25,694,900 of NC_139625.1, read as the reverse complement.
GAAGTAGACTACAGGGAATGTTATTTCAGCCATTCTTCTGACACTGCCACTGACAGCCACAAGTGGTTCGTTGGTTAACGTTGTTTTTCTTATGTTGTAACGTTACGTGAACAATCTGGATGCTATCTAGCAATAAGACACCCCACCCCATCAGATATCCTGTATTCATGGCTCATTACTGCAGCTTGTTTACATACACTGTTACCGATGCTGTCACGACGCTTCACTCTTTGCTGTGTTTGTTTTCATTCTAGGTGATTAGGGATTTATTCAGTCGATCTAACATTACATTATATTATGTGCTCCCTAGAACTCCCTGTTAATTTATTGTATTTTGGATTTACAGTATCACCATCTAACACCGTTAACAGGAGACCATTTGTACATCACCAGTCACTCAGAATGGAATCTCAAAGCAGAGAAGAGGAATATCTCTTACCTCGCTGGATTGTTTTTATTTCTTTAAATTCTCAACTTTGACCACATCCATAAGACCATCAATGATGATAGTTGGATTGATCTCCCAGGAGTTATATGAGCAGCTTCTGGACCTGAAGAATTACCAAAATCGCACAAATGGGGTGGAAGAACTTAAACACATCCTCTCAGATTTGGACATGAAGTTAGTCCCATCAGGCAGTATTGAAGAGTTCATACATTTTCTCCCTCGACTTCTGGATGACAGCAATTTTAAAGTATTATATGGCACTTTACAAGTTATAAACTTACTTATTCAGAGGCTAGATTTCAATGTAGACAAATATTTCAAACAGATAGCTTTTGTGGCACTGAAGGCCCTAGGAGACACTCGCACTGTCACCAGGAACGAATACATGAATGTGTTTCAACAGCTGATGAAAATTGTGGGCCCTCAACAAGTGTTGGATGTTGTTATTGGAAACTTGAGACACAAGAATTCTAGGGTTCGAATAGATGTCCTTAACATCATCATGGCAGCTATGCTCACTCATCCCAGGAAGGATTTCAACATTCCTAACCTCTGTTTGGAAGTCGCACCATATCTTGCAGACAGCAAAAGTAAAGTCCGTCTTGCAGCCCTTGAACTGTTTGCTGTTTTTGACGATTGCCTTGACATGGGGGAAAAACAGCCCCTGATAAAAGCTGTGGACATGGTTGAGCTCAATGAAGATGCGGAGGGTCTTATGGCAGCTGTGCAAGCAAGACGAGCAAGGCACGTCCTTCCAAGACTCTCCTCAGACGGGGTGGTGGAGTATGCCTTGGTGGTGCCCAAACCAGGAGATCGGTACTCCCCACAGTTTGCTGCCGGAGCGGACCTGGACTGGGTGCTCAGTGGAGGGCGAATAAGCAGTGCTGGTAGCCACAGGACCGAACCAGACTCTGATCGGTTGTACGGCTATGGCAGCTTAGGCTCTCTCACTGATGACCTTCCACTTCAAAGGAGGATTGTCAGTGCAGGTAAAGGGAAGAACAAGCTGCCCTGGGAGATGTCAAGCATCTCATCCACTCAGAGTGACCAGCCATGCAGTGCCCCCAATGGAAAGTGCTCTGAACAGGTGGGGTGCATCATCACTACTGCCTTGCCATACTCTCACTTATCTCACATGATAATTATGTAATCTGTACACATTTCTGGATTTAACATACATTTTTTGAATGGCTTGTTTCTGCAACTACAGACATATAAAGGGATTGTCTGGTATAGTTTAGTTTCTCCAGAGAGCTGACGCACATATTATGCCCTTTTAGTTTGTCATTAATGAAGCATTGAGAGACTCAGCAAGCTGTATTCACCTTTTTCTCCAAAAGGTCTTCTAAAAATAACCATGCAAATCCAAAGCGAGTTGCAGTTAAATCACTCATCAATTGACTGCCTATACAGAGGTTTTAGGAGTACCAAAACGTCTTTCATATTGTCTTTGAAATCAACTAGGATCTCAAGGGCCAGGGCCCAATTGCACAAAGCACCTTAGGTTAAGATTTCCCTTAGAGTCAGAGTTAAGGTGTCCATAAAATAGAATCGGCTGCACAAAACACCCTTAAATCTTCTCCATCTCCATAAGGTTAAACATTTGAAGGAAAACATAAGCACAAGATTTAAGGGTGTTTTGTGCAGTCGATTCTATTTTATGGACACCTTACCTCTGACTCTAAGGGAAATCTTAACCTAAGGTGCTTTGTGCAACTGGGCCCAGGCTTTTAGGTTGATTTGTCTCCAATCACTCAGCAAGTGCAGTAATTGCAAGGAGCAGGAAAAGACTGGATGTTTGTGTGTGCGAAACATGGCTGCTCTGTTTATGTCTTGTACAATTCACACGGGGCTGATTAAGTCAAACCTCAATGATACTTCATGTTGGAAAAGCTCATGTCTTCTTGACAAACATTCATCTGTCCATTGCTTGTTAGACAACAACAAAAGTCAGAACAGCTCCTTTCCTGCTTAAATAGACAGGCTCATAACCAAAGACCAAAGGCAGCAAGCTAAAGAGCCTAATGAAGTCCCGGAGGTGGTGCTTTTCTCAGAGGTGCTTTTGGAAAACATCCACTCATGATGCTGAACAGGATGATATCTTACCACACAGCGCTGTCGTGTCCTCTCCAAACAATCACTGCCTAGTCTGAATTATTTACATCGGAGCGTTTCTTTAGCAACATATTATGTCCAGACTCCATATACACGCAATAGGAATTTGTTACATTGTTAAACGATAGACGTCAGAGGCTCAGAGCACACTGGCTTCCAGGAGTGGCATCACTGAATAGGCAGGTGGCTCTTATCCTGCACAAGGACACTTCTGAAAGAATGAGCCATGTCACAGTCAGGTTATATAGACGGTTTCAACTCGACATCATAAACATTCTAAATTTCCCCCATCTTACTTCCTGTTGCAATGTTTGGTAATACAATAATACCCTAGCAACACAATTCCGTGAAAAGCATCTACAACCTAACATAATTTGGTTAAGGAGTCAATTGTGGAAGCTGTATAATATTGTATCACTTAAAAACAAACAGGATAATTATTATATTCATTCAACATTCAGCAACTACTATGAAACCAATGTCCATGGGCCATGATGACAAGATCCACAGCCCGAGTGACATCACTGATGACATCACAAATTGTTTGAGTGACATCACTGATGACATTCCAATTGCTCGGGTGACATCACTGATGACATCACAATTGTTCGAATGACATCACAATTAGGGCTGGGTATTGGTTCAAATTTCAAGAATCGATTCGATTCCGATTCACAAGGTTCCCGAATCGATTAATCCCGATTCGATTCGATTCCGATTCCGATTAGTGATACTAAAACATGTTTTTTTAGCTGTAACCTGAATTACATGACTGTCCAGTTATCTAACACAGGGGTTCCCAACCTTTTTTGCGCCAAGGACCGGTAGATACATGGGGGGAAAAAAGTTGCGGACTGGTTGTCAATTTTAATGGTTTTAGTTACACATATATTTACTCACCAGGTGGTGACAAAGGGCCTTTTCATCTGTCAATAAAGACACTTTCACAATTATGCACAGTGATTCGATTTCAGCCTATATAATTTCTAAAAGTAGATATTAATGATCAAACATTTCCATTTATGTGGCCTACAGTATTTATGTTTTTGTTTCAACTACAATCTGAAGAAGGCCACAGGCCGAAACGTCATTTCATTAAAAACTTTTTGCATATGGAGCAGTGAGTGTGCGACACTTTCTTCATCCTTTTGTTTCAACTACAAACATAAACGTCAACTTGAAACTGTTTCAACTACCGCACACAGCCTATAATAGTATAGCCTATGTTTATTAAATATATATATAGCCTATATATATTTTTTTTAATAAAAAATAATCGATATCAAAGGATTAAAATAAAAATCGGAGAATCGATTTTTTTTTAACCCAGCCCTAATCACAATTGCTCACATAGACAGAGTGACATCACGCTCGAGCCAGAGAAACTGGTTGGGCATGCAAAGCTAAAGACATGCCACTCTAGAAATTCGTGCGCTTCTAGTTTATTTCATGAGGCATGAATTTACCATATTTAGTTCTGTGTGGATTATTACCCAGTTTAGAGCCTTCCCTTGAAAAGCTGTTTACAGCAGCCTGTTTCCTGGCAACACCATTACCACATAGCACACTTGATGGAGGGGGCGAGAAACATAATTGTAATATCACAGGGTTCTGGCTGCAAAACCAGGCTTATTTACTGCTCTAGTGCAGATTACAATCACACTGTGCTCTGCAATGTGAGCTGATCAGATAGCAGGTGGTGAGATTCACCTCAGCCAGAGACCACATCAAAGGATGAGATGCGAGTAGTGATGCAAAATTCTGTCATCATCACGCTCTCTCTACTGCACGTATGTATGTATGTATGTATCTTAGACCAAGGCTTCACAGGTGCCATGGTTGCATCTTGACAGTAAAAGTTTAATGAGAACAGTAGATGCCATGTACATTGAGGTGTGTCTCCTTACAATAGCAGAATCCCCCACCCATCTTGTCTGAGCTGGCAAAATCTCTTCTACGTCCCTTTGTTGAGGCCAGTGGATGGAATTACTCTGAGGCTCGTGTCTCAGGATCTGTCTTCTGTCTCAGGATTTGTCATTTGAACTTTGACTGCTTCACATTTGTCATTTGAATCCTTTCCCCTCGCTCTCAAAGGAAATTATTTTCACACTTTTATGTAATTCTTCTCCCTCATAGTTGGCCAGTGAAGACTGCTTGTCCCTCTTCAGGAAGCTGAGTCCAGAGACATACGTACCCAGTTTTGGTAAGTGCCCCTCTCTTATCTAGTACTCACGTGAAGACCATGAGGCGACAAGTGCAGTTCAGTCATTGTCACGGTCAACTTTAGCTGGACTAAATTAGAGCATCTTTGAATTGGATTAGCATGCCCAGTCAAAGGAGCCACGTTGCCATGCGCCACCAAACCCCGAGAAGAACAGGTTGCTAGGCTGCTTGGCTGACAAGTCATACCAAGTCATACCAGTCTCACTAGTCCGGGGCCAAAAGCGTAGCTCCACGTCATCTGGAGGATGACGCTGGGAACGTCTCCAAAAAACAATTCTGCACTGAAAACAGCCAGGGCGTCATAGTAACGTAAAGAAATGTCATGCGCGTTATCTAACCATGTAGCTACAAAAATAAAATGAACTAACACCATATAAAACCATGCTTCTATGGGGGACAAAGCGGAAAGACCATGGAAACACCACTGGGGGGCGGGTCTTAGGGTGGATGATCATTCCCTGTAGCAATAGTCACGTAATAGTCACATGAGCTCTATGGGTACCAGGCTCTCTGGTGACGTGAGCTTACAGTCTCACAAGATGCCAGTACAACCCTCTGCACTGTACCACTCATCCATTGACTAGCCCATTGCTATATTATGGACATTAGGAATCCTCTCAACAGTTTGTCTTTAAACGTCTTTCAAGGATTTCACCTGGCATTGCTGCTCTTCAATCTGTGGAGCTAAACTTGTACAATTAACTAAGTAGATTACAAACATAGCCTTGACGGATGCTTTTTTCTTAGTTATTTGTCTAATGGATTTAATGTATGTGGGTGCTACAAATATTGTTGAAATGTGGCAACTTGGCTGTCATTTTAAACAACATGGATTGCTGACGTGGGAGTCAGAAATTCATTCTGTGGCATCTCCATTGAGATGCATTCAATGACCAGATTCTGAGCATGAGTCATCATGGATGCACGGCAGGCTAAAACATCAGTTCAACCCTAAAATGTCTCTGCTGCTTACGCTGGTAAGAGAACAGAACATGGTATAGACCAGGGGTGTCAAACATACGGCTCGGGGGCCAGAACCGGCCCGCCAAAGGGTCCAATCCGGCCCACAGGATGACTTTGCAACGTGTGAAAATTGCACAGAAGTCCTTCAATCCAATGTGATGCACTTGTGAAGGCTAAGAGGTGCCAGGTTTCAGGAGCAAGTTAAATATTAAGGAGCCTATTCACGGTTTCTGTATGCATCACTAAATGCTAAACTATTTCCATCACCCTGGCCTTGATTATGGAGAATTGCACAGTTGTCATCAATTGTAACGCACAGTTACTGACAGTAGATTTGATAATTTGTTTGATGGTAGCTGAGATAACCCTATGTGAAAATGTGTTCTTACAATGTAGCCTACCTGTAATTCTTTAAAAAGAAACATTTTGACGTTTTGTCATATAGGTTTCAAATTAAAGGATGGCTTTACCGGTAATCAACCCACTTTGTATCATATATAATCTCGGTAATGTAAGCACATGGGCAGTGTTTTACCTTATCTCTCTGTTTACCTCATGGAGAAAAATGATCCTGCTGCTGCCTGCAGAAACTCTGCCCCCACCAGCTGCAAGTCATTAAGGCTCATTAAGGCTCTCCATGCTCTCCGTGGATGTGCGCATACTTAAAAAATGAAAATAAACAATAACAGCTGCCCTCTGAGCAGATTCCGCCTCCAGCAGAACTTCCGCAGCTCCGTTGTGACGCATTGTGATGTAAAATGCGTCACAACGGGGCGCTTTGCCAGAGGAGGAAAGGGGATATCTCCGTGAGGAAAACAGAGAGAGAAGGTTACCTTCTACCTTCTACCTTCTACCTAGATTATCCTGCTGAACCCAAATTCGCATTCCCATAAACCTTTGTTAACCACAGACCTTATGTATTTAAGTGAAATCCCCATTCTAAAACCCCATTCACTTTTCCTCTTACGAACCCGGAAGTATACTTCCGGACTCATTCCTGCGGTTCTCATGTGTTTCGTCTCCCCTGCTTGCTTATCAATAGCGAGAGGCTCTTGCAGTGAGCCAACTGCACTAGACTAGAGCAGTGATTCTCAAACCTTTTCACGTCAAGGACCCCTAAACGGACACAAATTAAACCACAGACCCCCATTTGATAAGATTTTGTCACAGGGTCCCCCATTTGATACGATGTTTTTGCTTTTAGATGTTTTATTACAGAAAGTTTATGAAACCCATGGCCAAAATAGTCATACATTCTGTCATTGTGTTACTTGTGGTCCCTGTCAAAGAAGTCAAATTAAAGATGACTTACCAGCAGCTCGCTCAAATTGACAAGCCCGAAGCTAGGAGCAGAGCAATCAAGAGAAGAGGGCTAAGCCCGAAGCTAGGAGCAGAGCAATCAAGAGAAGATCGCTAAGCCTGAAACTAGGAGCAGAGCAGTCAAGAGAAGAGGACTAAGCCCGAAGCTAGGAGCAGAGTAGTCAAGAGAAGAGGGCTAAGCCTGAAGCTAGGAGCAGAGCAGTCAAGAGAAGAGGGCTAAGCTCGAAGCTAGGAGCAGAGCAGTCAAGAGAAGAGGGCTAAGCCCGAAGCTAGGAGCAGAGTAGTCAAGAGAAGAGGGCTAAGCCTGAAGTTAGGAGCAGAGCAGTCAAGAGAAGAGGGCCAAGCCCGAAGCTAGGAGCAGAGTAGTCAAGAGAAGAGGGCTAAGCCCGAAGCTAGGAGCAGAGCAGTCAAGAGAAGAGGGCTAAGCCCGAAGCTAGGAGCAGAGTAGTCAAGAGAAGAGGGCTAAGCCTGAAGCTAGGAGCAGAGCAGTCAAGAGAAGAGGGCTAAGCCCGAAGCTAGGAGCAGAGCAGTCAAGAGAAGAGGGCTAAGCCTGAAGCTAGGAGCAGAGCAGTCAAGAGAAGAGGGCTAAGCCTGAAGCTAGGAGCAGAGCAGTCAAGAGAAGAGGGCTAAGCCCGAAGCTAGGAGCAGAGCAGTCAAGAGAAGAGGGCTAATGAGTCGGAATGTCCAGACTAGATACAAAAGGAAAAGGAACTGTTTGCTACTTACTTTCTATATCTTGCTATTTCAACATGACCTCATGTCAATATCCCCCTCTGATGATCAAATAAAAACATCACTGATGTCATTACTGTCATTTTCCTTTCTTGATCCCTTGGCTGTTTGATTTTGACTGCTTACACATGGCTTAAGCTCACTTTCACTGCTACTACTATAGCTCATGTACTCTGGAAACATGTTAGTGGTAATCCTTGAATCATTACAACTGTAGCAGGTGTTCTGGAGAGACTTAAACTCAGGTGTTTTTATAATGCTATTACCCACTACTAATCAATGAATGTGTTTTGCCAAAGTTCTCCGTTGTGTACTGTGTCACATTACTGTGTAAATGTCCAGTCTTTATGCCTGCAATTGTTCTCAATATTAGTGTGCGACACCCGCCCCCCGCATAGCCTCTCTGTACAGGAACAGTCTGTGCTCCCAGGCAAGACTGGACTTTAATCTATTTTATCTGTGGGCTGCAGAATTTGCCAGCAATTTTTACCACACAGGTCAAACAAACAAACAATGTCACTGTCAGTTTAATCTATCCAACCAAATTCTCATAAAATGTGTTTTTCTATTATGAGTGAACTTAAAGGGCATGGTGCAGGTTGGAGACCACATTGCATTAATATGTGGAAGGGGTATATAGCAATGGGATTTGGGGGATTTTTTTTTTTTCAATCACACATAGCTGCGTTTAGACTAGTTTTTGTAACCAGCAGGGGGCACTGGTTTTATGGAACTACCTTTTGTGATGTCACAGGGATGCAAAATAGTCACCTTTAGGTGACATTTTTCAGACCAAAATATGAGGATTTCTGAGTGGTTTTATGTCTGCCCTGGTATCTGTCACCTTTTTTCACTCTCCATGACTTTGTATCCCTGTGTCAGCCCCAGCAGAACATTCTCCTCTTGTGATGTCACTCCTGTTGTTATGTCACACGCCCATTTATAAAATGCCACCTTTTCCTCCATATTATACCCTGAGGGCCTGTGTGTGTGTGTGTGGGGGGGGGGGGTCTTTGTCTTTTTGGAGTGTTTTCACTGTAATCATGAGCCCAAAATGTCAATCCAGATTTTCTTTTAACCTGCACCATGCTCTTTAAGCACTCCTGACAATTAAAATCTCTAAACTTGGATGCATATCAGCTGAAATAGTTGGAACTGCTCAGACATCTATATTTAATTGTATTACACTTCTACCCTATGATAGAAGCAGGTCATGTACATAGTATGACTACATAGCATCACGATACCTCAGCAGATTTGTATATAATTGGAGGGCCACAATACCTACAGTGCATTTGTCCAAAAAAAACTATTATGGATATAGCAGCAACTGGTATTGTTATTGTCATACTAGGTACTATTGAAGTATCATGCAACCCTGCTAGTGAGAATGGCAGACTATATTTTCCATGTAATGTAGGTCCTGCAGAGCTGCAGAAGCCACAGTCCTCCAGGAGGAGGCAGTCCCCATCACATCTCAGGAGAAGCGGAAGCCTCGATTTGGACCCAGACATCTTTAAAACCACCAACTTCTCTGACCCAGACAGTGGTAAGGAATCCCTACTTTAACAATCTTCAAACTTCAGCCAACCATGAACCATTTCCCCCCCTAAATACCTTTGTAGGTGTTGTTTGTTGAGTCCTTGAGGGTGAATATCCTTGTGATTGTCTCTCACAGTGGCACCCAAGGCACGCATTCTCTCTGGGAACCCCAGTGTTGAGCGCACCTTTTCCCTGCCCGCTAACCCCACCACACACGGCTCCTTCCTATTGCCCTCCTACCCGCTGGCTGCTCTCCCAGCAGGCCTGCTCACTCCAACACTGTCCCGTCGTCGAGCAGACTCCTCCCTGTCTATGTCCAACACCTGGCCCAACAAGAAAGAGAGTAGCCCTCACCAGCGAGACCCCAGCCCCTGGAGAGACGAAGCAGGCAAGGGGATGGGAAGGGGCAATCTAGTAAACAAGTTTTAAATGTAAAGATGTTGTGTCCTCTATCCTGGTGCCTGTATCTATTCAAAGCGATGTTATTTTTTCTTTTTTGTTCTACTCCCTCCCCTGCCCCTCTAGGAGACCAGCTTTCTAGTAGATGCTCTCCCAGGCCTCTTCGTGCCTCCCTGATGAGTTCCTCCTCCACGTCATCGTTCCGCCGGGCTCTGAGCAGTAACGTTACTAGGACAAGTAGGGCCCTCTCTGTCTCGCCAGTTCTCCCTCCAGCAGAGCGGGTCCAGTCTCATAACAGCCAGAGGTCAAAAGCTCCATCCAGCCCCCAGAACCTGCAGCTGGAGAGGAACCTTGATCTGGATCTTTCGAGTATCAATACTGTGCAAGATCCTCAAGAGGATGAGCCTCTAGACATGGAGGAGGTCAGCAACACTGTCTGTTTTTTTCCTTTGAAATCTAGCTCGAAAATATAGGACACTGCAAGTTTCAGCTTGCATCGTGGACATGAGGGAATCCTGAATGTTCTGTACCCAAATTACTTCATATTACTTCAGTGCAGTGAAATTAAATATGGGTTATTGCACCCTCCCCTTAACTGCAGTAGGAGAAAAATAGTTTAGATAAGATATAGTCTGAATATCTGCAGTGAGAGCTATTCAAATTATCAGCACTAGATTTGATCATGTGATGCTATTGATCCAGTACTTTGAGAGAAGAAATATTATCTATTCTATGCTGTGCTTCACATGTCAGTTGACAGCTGTTTTGCATTACACACATTATGCTCCTCTCCATGCTCATGTGTGCCAATTTGTGTGTTTCCTTAAAGATGTTGAACTCGCTGCGCTCATTGCGCAACAGCGCTGCCAAAAAGAGGGCCAAAGTGAGCCTTAGCAGTTGGGAGCCGGACCCAGACAGCCCTGACTCGGCCATGAAGCTGGAGTTGGGCCTGGACTCACCATCTCGCTCCTCCCCCGTGGTCACCAGCCCAGCCAGTGAGAGCGGCCTTTCCAGTCTGTACTCACCCCCCAACTCCACCCACAATGGCATGAAAACCAGGTAAAGGATCCACATTTTGCAGCAAGCCGCATGGTGCAGGTTGCAGACCACATTGCATGAATATGTGGGAGGGGTATATAGCAATGTTTGGTTGCTATATGATTATTATTATTTATTTATTTATTTATTTAATAAATACTCAACACTCAGCATCTGATCATGTTGTCTTGTGTTGTAAATCCAGCGTACACCTTTCTCTTGCAACAATGCGCTCCGCCCCTCTGCCAAAGCCCAAACACACTGTGTAGTTTCAGATAGAGTGAGTGTGTATTTAATTTCTTTATTTAGTGGGCATAGGCTATGTTTGGGGTCTATGTTAGCATTATTAAAGCAGAAAGATATAGGAACTGTATAGCTAATATGCATACTTTAATATTTGTTTATTTATCGCAAGTCGTATCGTCGTCGCTATATTGAACAATGTTATTGCACATCGCAGATTTTCCTCATATCGTGCAGGCCTAACGCAAATATTAAGAGGAATATCGAACATTTAAAAAGGACTGGGAACTTAAGTTTTTCTTTGTGTCCATGCGTCGTCATTTCACAAATCAAAAGGTCCAATTTGCAGCACCATCACAAAATAAAGCACCCAAGGTTCATTACCGACTTTCTGAAAGGTAGCAAGCTAAGGGCTGAACAGCTGGCCAGAATCAAACACAACCAAACTGGTTTCATGGAGGAAAGGGACATTTTTGGATTGTGGCTCTTGGAAAAATATATATAATATTTTTTGTCTATGTGTTCCTGAGTAGGGCAAGGTTGAGTACCACTGTTCTAAATCGCTAATGGCTATTACAGCTTTCTATATGTATGCCAAGCGATGTGTAATGGCTCTGGCTCACTGTATTTTGGCTTAAAAGTCCCTCTGATGTTATCAACGTAGATATTAGTAAACAAATCTGTGCACATGGTTTACTAATCTGTGGGCATGGTTTAGGAGTAAATTCTAAGAAAACCGTATAATTATGTTTCTTCTACAAGGTGACCCCTGGGGGGCTCCATACTCCACAGTTATCCTTACTGCACTAGGTTTACACATTAATAATACTGTGTGTTGAATTCACCAGCCATTTTGACCTGTAAAAGTAGGGTAAGCACAGGCGTAACCAATAACATTAATAAGGGCCCTGGGACTGGAACACTACAGTAAATGAAAATGGAACCATCATTAATGTTATTGGTTACACCTGTGTTTACTAGGGGTGTCACAATATATCGTCCCACGAAATTTCGCTATAGTAAAACGTCACGATATGTATCGTTGAGATGAAATCTCATATCGTGAAAAAAAAAAAAAAAAAAAATTTTTTTTTTTTTTTTTTTTTCAAAAGTAGACAAAGAAACGTCTTTGTTTGTTGAAGTTCAATGTGTGGAAAGTAGTTCAGTTGAACAAGTCTCTGAAGAGACACATGAGAAGTTATACAGGAGAGAAACCATTCAATTGAGTTTCTGGCAAAACTGTTTACTTGACAGGAAAAACTGAAGATGCATAAAAAATAGACTAAGAAAAGTCTTGTTGTTTGAGTTTGAAGAAAAACTGAAGATGCATAATGAGAATTTATACTGCTGAGAAACCTTTTAGTTCAAAGTAAATCTAAGTGACGTGTAACTCATTCTATTTCAAGATAAGCCTTATCTCCAATCTCATGTTTTTTCTAGTTGTTATTGTAATAACAATTTCCCACAACAGCATGTTTTGTATTTGTGCATTTCAAATAAAATACTACTTTTCCAGTCATATATTGTCATTATTCAAGTTTAAAAAAATATTGTTAAAATCGTATCGTATCGTTATCGTGAACCCAGTATCGTGATACGTATCGTATCGTGAACTGAGTGTATCGTGACACCCCTAGTGTTTACCCTGCTTTGACACATCAAAATGGCTGCTCTGAAAAGGGTCTATTGTTTTTGCTGTTTTTGTTATTGGACTAGTTTTATCAGAATCAGAATCAGAATCACTTTTATTGCCACAGTATGCAAGTTACATACGAGGAATTTGTCTTAGTGTCTGTATGCAGCGTAGCGGTCACATCAATATACAGCGATAAGAAGTAGGAAGATAACTAAAGACAATCACAAAGTTGCAAGTGCAATCAAATCGAGTATATATATACAATATGTACATGAGTGGTGAAGTGTTCTGTGGATAATAAATATGAATTTACGTTGAATTTACATGAGATTTACAGACTGAGTTTAATAGGCGTTAAATAGGCAGTGGATTTACATGAATTTACAGTGAGAGTTAAATAAGAATTTACATTGAATGTATATGAAATGTACAGGCTAAGTAAAATAGGCATTAAATGTGCAGTGGATTTACATGAATTTACAGTCCCAGTTAAACAGGCATTAAATTAGATATGAGTTAGAGTTTTATGGGGGGGGGGGGCGTTCAGCTGAGTTTAGGAGGAAGTAGTGCGCTTGCGGGGGGGGGGGGGGAGTTGTTGGTGAGGTCCTTGGTGGAAGGGGTTTCCGGGCCTTGTTGGTGAGGCTGATGGCGGTTGGGAAGAAGCTGGTCTTGTGGCGGGTGGTTCTGGTCTTGGCAGACCTCAGTCTCTTGCTGTGGGGGAGTGTCTTAAAGAGTTTGTGGCCAGGGTGGGAGGGGTCGGCCATGATCTTGCGAGACCGCTTCAGTGTCCTGGCTGCATGTAGGTCCTGGAGGGATGGCAGGCCGCATCCGCTTATCCTCTCAGCGCAGCGGATGAAGGAAGTCTGCCAATTTATTGAGAAATGGAGAAGTAAATGGTGCGATGGTGCAATGTGCTGACCAAACCCCTCCCTCCACCACTCATCCATCATTCATTTCTGGCTCAGAATGTATTTTTCTTCTTCTTCTTTAAGCCCTGTAACTGACCTATTTAACATACCTGGTTATGTCTAATATATCATGGGGTTTATGGCGGGACATTAGGTGCCTCATATTAATTCAGATAATAGAGTAAGTGTTACTCCCAAGCCCTGTGACTAGGCAGAGCAGATCTGATATCCATCTGTGTTACTCCCAAGGCCTGTGACTAGGCAGAGCAGATCTGACATCCATCTGTGTTACTCCCAAGCCCTGTGACTAGGCAGAGCAGATCTGATATCCATCTGTGTTACTCCCAAGGCCTGTGACTAGGCAGAGCAGATCTGACATCCATCTGTGTTACTCCCAAGGCCTGTGACTAGGCAGAGCAGATCTGACATCCATCTGTGTTACTCCCACCCCTGTGACTAGGCAGAGCAGATCTGATATCCATCTGGTGTTATGCGAGTACGGCTTGACTGGTCATAATTTCTCACTTGTCACACCTCTCAACAGTCCTGGAAACTCTGCCTCTTTAGCAGCAAAGCCTCCAGTTGCAAGAGTGCCCTCTGGAGAACTGAGGTCTTCTGTGTCCATGGACTTCAGCAGCCTTCAAGGTAAAGATAGATGATTTTGGCCTTTGCGTTGCATTGTGCTGTATCTTATTTAGGTGTTCATTTCTTGTTTGCATTTTCTCTAGGGTTTTCTCAGAAAGACAGAACCTCATCTGAGGTGGGTGTGGTTGGCCAGAGAGTCACCTACTCCAATGGTACAATCAAAACTGAGGAGGAGAATTGGACAAGAGAGCCCTCCTCTCCTCCAGTCAAACCAGCCTGCCGCGAACGTGAACCAATCAGAGCTCTGAAGCCTGCCAAAGGTCAGCCAATGGCCTGCTTGAAGCCATCATGAACCACTGTAAATTATCAGAAAAATATGCATGGTTAATGATAAATACACAGAGTATGCAAAAAGTGTGCTTGAAAATCTGTCTTGAACCTTTCTACCCCTCTTCCATCTACCTCATTATCAAAGTGTGTTTAATTGATAAATCAAACGGAGAACATATGAGCACCCTTGGGGATAATATTTTAACTTGGGATAATTAATCAATCAGTAATGATCTTCCTTGTCCTGAAGGGTCTCAGAGCTACAGCAGCAGGACCTCACCAGCCACAGACATGCCTGAAGGAGTGTTTGGAAGAGGTCAGTCTCTGCAGCTCTTTAATTTCTTTTTTTTTAATCATATTTTATTCACAGAAATATATAACAAATTCAAATGACCATTATTTGCATGTTTTTTTCTCTTCTTCTTCTTAACAAATCAAAAATACACACAATTCAAGACCACGGAAGAGGAGTAGGGCCACATGTGAAAAAGAAAAGAAAAAATAGATATACTGTATATTTGAGTTCTGAGTTCAAGTAAGCATCCTGAGAACAAAGTCAGAACTCCGAGGTTACAGTCAGAATCCCAGAAGATTACAGTCAGAATCCCAAAATCAAAGTCAGAATTGATGTAATCACCGATGTCATTCAAGCAGCATCAGCAATGCCATCGGTGATGACGTCACCACTGACCGCTGTGTTTACTACTATAATACATTTCCACAATGCCAATGTGGGGCCACAAAAAAAAAGAAAAGGTTGAGAACCGTTGAATTAGACAGACCAGAGAACGAGGAAAAAAGGAATACATTCGACCAGCCAGATGAGTCCTATTCAGAAGGCAATACAGGCAGGATGTTAACATAGGATGGTTTACCATCCAAGTGGTATGGTCTCTATCTTTCAGTCATGTGTTTGTGTGGTATGGTCTCTATCTTTCAGTCATGTGTTTGTGTGGTGTGGTCTCTATCTTTCAGTCATGTGTTTGTGTGGTATGGTCTTCACCTTTCAGTCATGTGTTTGTGTGGTATGGTCTCCACCTTTCAGTCATGTGTTTGTGTGGTATGGTCTCCACCTTTCAGTCATGTGTTTGTGTGGTATGGTCTCTACCTTTCAGTCATGTGTTTGTGTGGTATGGTCTCCACCTTTCAGTCATGTGTTTGTGTGGTATGGTCTCTACCTTTCAGTCATGTGTTTGTGTGGTATGGTCTCCACCTTTCAGTCATGTGTTTGTGTGGTATGGTCTCTATCTTTCAGTCATGTGTTTGTGTGGTATGGTCTCTACCTTTCAGTCATGTGTTTGTGTGGTATGGTCTCCACCTTTCAGTCATGTGTTTGTGTGGTATGGTCTCTACCTTTCAGTCATGTGTTTGTGTGGTATGGTCTCCACCTTTCAGTCATGTGTTTGTGTGGTATGGTCTCCACCTTTCAGTCATGTGTTTGTGTGGTATGGTCTCCACCTTTCAGTCATGTGTTTGTGTGGTATGGTCTCCACCTTTCAGTCATGTGTTTGTGTGGTATGGTCTCCACCTTTCAGTCATGTGTTTGTGTGGTATGGTCTCTATCTTTCAGTCATGTGTTTGTGTGGTATGGTCTCCACCTTTCAGTCATGTGTTTGTGTGGTATGGTCTCCACCTTTCAGTCATGTGTTTGTGTGGTATGGTCTCCACCTTTCAGTCATGTGTTTGTGTGGTATGGTCTCTACCTTTCAGTCATGTGTTTGTGTGGTATGGTCTCCACCTTTCAGTCATGTGTTTGTGTGGTATGGTCTCTATCTTTCAGTCATGTGTTTGTGTGGTATGGTCTCTACCTTTCAGTCATGTGTTTGTGTGGTATGGTCTCCACCTTTCAGTCATGTGTTTGTGTGGTATGGTCTCTACCTTTCAGTCATGTGTTTGTGTGGTATGGTCTTCACCTTTCAGTCATGTGTTTGTGTGGTATGGTCTCTACCTTTCAGTCATGTGTTTGTGTGGTGTGGTCTCTACCTTTCAGTCATGTGTTTGTGTTGTGTGGTCTCTACCTTTCAGTCATGTGTTTGTGTGGTATGGTCTCTACCTTTCAGTCATGTGTTTGTGTGGTATGGTCTCCACCTTTCAGTCATGTGTTTGTGTGGTATGGTCTCTACCTTTCAGTCATGTGTTTGTGTGGTATGGTCTCCACCTTTCAGTCATGTGTTTGTGTGGTATGGTCTCTACCTTTCAGTCATGTGTTTGTGTGGTATGGTCTTCACCTTTCAGTCATGTGTTTGTGTGGTATGGTCTTCACCTTTCAGTCATGTGTTTGTGTGGTATGGTCTCTACCTTTCAGTCATGTGTTTGTGTGGTGTGGTCTCTACCTTTCAGTCATGTGTTTGTGTGGTGTGGTCTCTACCTTTCAGTCATGTGTTTGTGTGGTATGGTCTCTACCTTTCAGTCATGTGTTTGTGTGGTATGGTCTTCACCTTTCAGTCATGTGTTTGTGTGGTATGGTCTCTACCTTTCAGTCTTGTGTTTGTGTGGTGTGGTCTCTACATTTCAGTCGTGTTTGTGTGGTATGGTCTCTACCTTTCAGTCATGTGTTTGTGTGGTATGGTCTCCACCTTTCAGTCATGTGTTTGTGTGGTATGGTCTCTACCTTTCAGTCATGTGTTTGTGTGGTATGGTCTCCACCTTTCAGTCATGTGTTTGTGTGGTGTGGTCTCTACATTTCAGTCATGTGTTTGTGTGGTATGGTCTCTACCTTTCAGTCATGTGTTTGTGTGGTATGGTCTCTACCTTTCAGTCATGTGTTTGTGTGGTATGGTCTCCACCTTTCAGTCATGTGTTTGTGTGGTATGGTCTCTACCTTTCAGTCATGTGTTTGTGTGGTATGGTCTCTACCTTTCAGTCATGTGTTTGTGTGGTATGGTCTCCACCTTTCAGTCATGTGTTTGTGTGGTATGGTCTCTACCTTTCAGTCATGTGTTTGTGTGGTGTGGTCTCTACCTTTCAGTCATGTGTTTGTGTGGTATGGTCTTCACCTTTCAGTCATGTGTTTGTGTGGTATGGTCTTCAGCTTTCAGTCATGTGTTTGTGTGGTATGGTCTCCACCTTTCAGTCATGTGTTTGTGCTCTCTGTGTTCCTCCCCACATTTCCCAGGTGTGTTTGGCTCTGCAGTCTTCTCTAGCCGTCCAGGCGTTGCCCCGTCATTTGAGCAGGAAGATATGGTGGCCAAACCCCCCAGTGACCCCCCAGCAGGCATCTATGGCCATGCTGTGTCTGGCAGTCACCTAGACAATGACAGCCCATATCCAGAGGAGGTTAGTCCCACTCCTGTCCAGTGGTAAACTATAGAATAGAAATGACCATAACCATTACTAGGATTGTGTATTGTAAGATCCATCCAAATTACCAAAGCGCCCCCTGTTGTGTTTTCTGTTGGTGTGTGTGTAGGAGAGGGGGAGGAATGCAAGGTTGAGCCGGGATAAGATGCGGCCTCAGCGTCTCGATCTACCAGAGGGTCAGGTTGGTCAGGTGGACCCCGCGCGAGATGAGCTTCGCCACCGTGTCAAACGGCTGCTGTCTAATCCACCCACAGAGGAGAAGAAAGCATCAGGCAAAGAGAGTTTATTGGAAACCTTCCCTCACTAATTCTATTTTTCTTTGAAGATACAATTAATGTCGACATTTTGGCTATTTTTCACTTTCTTTTTTATTTTATTTTTTAAGATGACTTTACCGGTAATCAACCCACTTTGTATCATATATAATCTCGGTAATATAAGCACATGGGCAGTGTTTTACCTTCTCTCTCTGTTTACCTCATGGAGAAAAACACTCCCTTCTCTGCCTGCAGAAACTCCGCCCCCACCAGCTGCAAGTCATTAAGGCTCATTAAGGCTTTCAATGCAATTCTCCGTGGATGTGCGCATACTTAAATAAAACTAAAAAACAATAACAGCCGCCGTCAGAGCAGATTCTGCCTCTCCAGCAGAACTTCTGCAGCTCCGTTGTGACGCGTTGTGACGTGAAACACGTCAAAACGGAGCGCTTTGCCAGAGGAGGAAATGGGAGATCTCCATGAGGAAAACAGAGAGAGAAGGTAAACATTGCCCATGTGCTTATATTACCAAGATTATTAATGATACAAAGTGGGGTGATTACCGGTAAAGCCATCCTTTAACTTTTGGATGGAAATAAGATCTTCCAAGCACTTTCTTATCCTGTGATAACCCAAAATATAGATTCACCTTACTCAAGTAACCAAATGTCAGCAATCTTTTGCATCCCCACAAATACATGAAAACACTTTTTTTGTGTGTGGTATGGCTGTTGTAGATCTGCATCTGAACGGCAGCACGCTGACCTCCACCAAAGCAGACCCTTCCCCTGGCGAGTTCCCCATCAGTCCTAGCAGCCCCTCTGGACCCCAGAGCCCCATCAAGTGCTTCACTCCGCCCCACCAGCCTAGCCCCCCCACAGTGCCCCCCAACCCCAAGACCTTGCCCCGCCACAGGAGGGCCCCTAGCCTCAGCAGGACCCGACCCTCACTCTCCCAAAGCTCAGGTCAGTGGAGCTAACAATGCAAGACCTCTTCTACACACTGCTACACCCAACATAAAGCTCCATCCTCTACACCAAGGGTCCCCAACCTTTTCACGACAAGGACCCCTAAACTGACACACATTAGACCACGGAGGACCCCCATTTAATACGATTTTGTCCCAGGGTCCCCATCTGATAAGATTTTTGCTTTCAGATGTTTTATTTCATAAAGTGTATGAAACCTATGACCAAAATAGTCATACATTCTGTCATTGTGTTACTTATGGATGGAATTATAGTGAAAATAAAGTATCCCCCTTTTTGCTGGGGACCCCCTGGAACCCCCTCAAGGACCCCTGGGGGTCCCCGGAGAACCACTGCCCTACACCTTAAGCATCCAAATTAAAATATTCACTTATCCACCTGCATCTTTACTGTGATGCTCAGTTTCTCCAGCTCTCAATAGGCCTTCAGTTATGTATGTAGTGTTACAATCCAGCAGTCTTCCATTGCACTATGAATAAAGCTGTGCTTTAGCAGGTCATGTTAGCACACATTAATTAGACCATCAAAGCTAACAGAGCATGGGGGAACAAGACGTTTGTTTGGGTAATGTGCCACAATGCTTTGTTTTGACAACCTACTGCTGATGTGCCTCCACATACACACTGCTTGTTTTCAGACTGATAGAGATGTAACATGAGATTGTGTGTGTGTGTGTGTGTGTGTGTGTGTGCGTGCGCGCGCGTGTGTGTGTGTGTGTGTGTGTGTGTGTGTTGTGACGCCATCCAGAGGAGTTGTCCCCTGGTACTCTCAATCAGAAGAGAGATCCGTCTGAGCCTCCAGAGCTCCGTCCATTTTCCAAACCCGACCTGGCGCTGACACAGAGCTTCGAACTTCTCCGCTCAGAAGACTGGTGAGTCCGGTCACACATTATGATTAACGCACTTGAAAGTTTTTGTTATTAATAGTTTTGATTTGATCATACTGGTAACTCAAGTCCAGGGTTCCCATGCAGGTCTAGAAAATATGGAATAAAGTGGGAAATTAATTTGATGAATGCCAGGCATTGAAATGCTTAGGAATTTCATTCCGAAAGACTGAAAATGTGCCAATACACAATGACCTATTTTATATGCAGTAATTGTAACCTAGTCACAGAATCTTTGCCCATGAATTCACAGACATTAGTATAAACAGACATATTTGCCAGCCACTGTCAGCAAACATCATATTTATCACACCAACCGAAATCTTCAAATTCCGACAAGAAATTGAAGTCTTGGTAAAAAGTGGAATTTTAAAAAGTAGGAACCTTGCAAGTGGAGCTGTCTGTCAGCTGTGTCATGTTTGAATTCAGGGAGAAGAAGATTAAGGGTCTGACCTTCCTGCGGAGGCTGGCCCAATATCACTCGGACACACTCCACAGCAGGCTGCACGACGTCTGCCTCTCACTCATTCAAGAGGTAGCACATCACACTGTCACACTCGCTCATGTCTGCATGTCTTTCATTCAAGAGGTAGCACATCACACTGTCACACTCGCTCATGTCTGCATGTCTTTCATTCAAGAGGTAGCACATCACACTGTCACACTCACACACATCTGCATGTCTTTCATTCAAGAGGTAGCACATCACACTGTCACACTCACACACATCTGCATGTCTTTCATTCAAGAGGTAGCACATCACACTGTCACACTCGCTCATGTCTGCATGTCTTTCATTCAAGAGGTAGCACATCACACTGTCACACTCACTCACGTCTGCATGTCTTTCATTCAAGAGGTAGCACATCACACTGTCACACTCGCTCATGTCTGCATGTCTTTCATTCAAGAGGTAGCACATCACACTGTCACACTCGCTCACGTCTGCATGTCTTTCATTCAAGAGGTAGCACATCACACTGCCACACTCGCTCATGTCTGCATGTCTTTCATTCAAGAGGTAGCACATCACACTGTCACACTCACTCACGTCTGCATGTCTTTCATTCAAGAGGTAGCACATCACACTGTCACACTCGCTCACGTCTGCCTGTCCCTCATTCAAGAGGTAGCACATCACACTGTCACACTCACTCATGTCTGCATGTCTTTCATTCAAGAGGTAGCACATCACACTGTCACACTCGCTCACGTCTGCATGTCTTTCATTCAAGAGGTAGCACATCACACTGTCACACTCACTCACGTCTGCATGTCTTTCATTCAAGAGGTAGCACATCACACTGTCACACTCGCTCATGTCTGCATGTCTTTCATTCAAGAGGTAGCACATCACACTGTCACACTCGCTCACTTCTGCATGTCTCTCATTCAAGAGGTAGCACATCACACTGTCACACTCGCTCACTTCTGCATGTCTCTCATTCAAGAGGTAGCACATCACACTGTCACACTCGCTCACTTCTGCATGTCTCTCATTCAAGAGGTAGCACATCACACTGTCACACTCGCTCACTTCTGCATGTCTCTCATTCAAGAGGTAGCACATCACACTGTCACACTCGCTCATGTCTGCATGTCTCTCATTCAAGAGGTAGCACATCACACTGTCACACTCGCTCATGTCTGCATGTCTTTCATTCAAGAGGTAGCACATCACACAGTCACACTCACTCACGTCTGCATGTCTTTCATTCAAGAGGTAGCACATCACACAGTCACACTCGCTCACGTCTGCCTGTCCCTCATTCAAGAGGTAGCACATCACACTGTCACAATCGCTCACGTCTGCATGTCTTTCATTCAAGAGGTAGTCAACGTGTGTGTGTGCGTGCGTGTGTATATATGGCTTATATACTGGCACTGCTTTACTGGCACTGACACTTATTTGGTCCTCATGTTGAGAGACAACATACTCCAAAAATGCAAATGTCACACCTAATTTAGAATCAACTCTAGACCTTTCATTAGTTCTTTTCATTTGTTAGTTATTTGCTGCTGTAATAAAGTTAATCTCATCCAGGTGAAGAACCTGCGGTCAGGCGTCTCAAGAGTTGCGGTGTGTACGCTGGGCGACCTGTACAGCCACCTGCAGAAGGCGATGGACCAGGAGCTGGAGGGGACAACCAAGGCCCTGCTGCAGAGGGCCGGGGATAGCAACAGCTTCATCAGGCAGGATGTGGATGCAGCGCTGGACTGCATGGTGCAGCACTGCACCCCCACTCGTGGCATCAATGCACTACTTACTGGGGGACTCAGGTCAGGGTGCATGCTTACATAAGAAAGGATGGTTTAACCACAATTACAATTGGCAGCCTATTGAGCCTAATTATGATCAACTTGTATAACTGTTTTCCCTCTGCTGTTAGTCATCTGAATCCAGTGGTGAGGAAATGCACAGCTCAGCACCTGGCCAATCTGGTAGAGAAGGTTGGTGCTGCCCGCCTCCTGTCTGGAGGGAAAGATCTCACCGACAGAATCCTACCTGCCGTCACCAAGTTAGCCCAAGACTCCTCACAGGAAGTTCGGTATGTAGAGAGTGGCTGCGTCAGATCATTGTCATCAGTGTTAGTGTCTTGATTCTCATTATTATACTGGTTCAATCCACAGGTACTTTGGGCGGCGGATGCTGCTGTTCCTGTCCTCCCACCGTGACTTTGACAAGATCCTGGAGAAATACATCCCCACCAAAGACCTGGTGACTGCCAGAGACACCGTCTTCACTCTCCAGACTAAGGTGCAGTGTTGTTTTGTGTATGTCTGTATCAGGGGTGCCCAATACATCGATCGCGATCCCCCGGTCGATCCCAAAGGCCAAGATGGCAAAGATTGCGTGCCATTCCTAAATATCTTTTTCCCCCCTCCACATTTTGTCGGTCCTCCCAAGGCGGTGTTACATTAGGATTGGAATTACCAGCGCTGACATTCATTTGAATTATCCTATTATTAAACATTTGTCCTGGCATAGCATTCTAACCAGAGTGAAGTTGGGAAACATTTCTCCCTGTGCGCCTCGCTCATTCTGTACCCTGTCTGAGTACCAGCTACGCTCCTGGGACAGGAGGAGCGCCAGGGCAGAGCAGAGGAGATTTAGCGCAGATTCAGCCTTCAGAACAAAATTTAAATGGTCATGAAGCCGTCAGTCGGAGCGAGGCCAAGCCATCTCTGCAGCATGCGGTTGGTTGAATGATTGCTTATTTGATTGATTGATTGATTATGCATAAGTGAGCCGACCACCCAGTTTAAGTTGTGCAGACGAGGAGGAAGGTTTGAGTTCAATTAAATTTCTTGTAAATCGCTTCTTCAAATTAGAATTGTAATTGTCTAAATTGCGTTATTTGCATATTTGAGAGGCTTATGGAAGGAATCTCACCGTGTGCTGTGCTTCTTGTGACATGAAAAGTGACTGCAGACACCGGACGGGCCGGCGCACGTTATATCTCTATTCATCTTTTCTCTCTTATAAACGCATAATCTAAGTTTCTTCTTCTGTAGCCTATATTAGGCCTACCTAAATGTTATTGTGGTTGATTGCTTTTGAAAATGAAATGCTTTTAAATACGCTATATCTCATTATCATTAAAGTAATTTACGAGGACGGATTTTTTTTTTTTATTACCTTGTCCGTCCTTGTGAAGGAAAATGAAAAAGTCTAGCACGGCCACTGGTCCATGCAGTAATGTAAGGTACATTCTTAGTTTACTGTATTTTCAGCCTTTTTTTTTTAAAGTAGCTTGCAAGGCAAAACAAGTGTGGGCACCCCTGACCTGGTCTATATGCAATTTGATTTCAGGATTCAAACCTTTCCAGTGGAGGGCAAACTCTGCTGTTGAAGAAATAATGCAAAGTTTTTTTTTATGTTGTTTAATGGGGGTTGTTTTTAGGGTCTTGGTGAGATGCCCCAGGACACACCGTCAGCCAGGGGCAGACGGTCCCTCCCAGGCAGTGGCACGGTCAGGGCCTCGTCTCTCACCAGAGAGCCACTCCACCAGACCAACAGGTGAGTCTCCACATCCACCAGAACACCAGACTTTTCTGTAATCGCACTGTGGGGCGGCTGTGGCTCAGGAGGTCGTCCACTAATCGCTTTGGATAAAAGAGGTTGGTGGTTTGAATCCCGGCTCCTGCAGTCCGCATGTCAAAGTGTCCTTGGGCAAGGTACTGAACCCCAAATTTCCCGGTGTCTGTGCCAGCACCCTGCGTGGTAGCTTGCCGCCATCAGTGTATGAATGTGTGTGAATGGGAGAGTGTAGGTCACATTGTAAAAGTGCTATATAAATGCAGTCCATTTCCCATTTACTGTCTCTTTGCATGATGCTGTCAACCCCCTCTGTATAATCCACCAATTAAACAACTGTTGTGCACAAAGGTGTAGTTTTATTGTATAGTACACACATTATTCACAATTTGCCCACAGGTTTATAAAGGTATACCATATTTGATGTATTTTTCACCATCTACAGGGAGTCCCATAGCAAGTACAGCTGCAGATCTCAGGTACACAGTATTTCAGACAAGACTGAATACATCAAGCAGATCTCAGCTCTGTTGGCTTCAAAGGACTTCCGAGAGCGGATCAAGGGAATCGACCAGCTAGTGACTGACTGCCAGAACAACCCCAACATGGTCATAAATAGCATATTCCCGGTCAGTAACTAGTAACTACTAGCATTTAAGATATATTTTTCTACTAATACCAATATTCCTTTGTCATGTGCCTGACTATAGCTAGTCTCTTAATCAGTTAATAGAGCACCTCCGAACTGTCTCTCTTCTAGCACCCCCCTATGTTCCTCTCACTCCTCTCCCTTCTCACTTTCTGTCAGGTGTTTGATGCCTTCAAGGCCAGGCTGCAGGAATCCAACAGCAAGGTCAACCTGTATGCCCTGGAGTCTCTGCAGAAAATCACAAACTTAATGAAAGACCACCTGTCCCAGGTGGTCAACATCCTGGTTCCAGCTATCGTGGACAATCACCTCAACTCCAAGAACAACGCTATCTACTCTGCTGCTATTGGAGCCATTAACGCACTTATCCTAAATCTTGGTACTCGTCTCACGGATTAACGTCCAAATATCTCTTTTATAGCTGAAATGTGAGGTTCAGTCAGAGTTTGACAGATGGAAAGTGTATATTTGACCGTGTCATTTTCTTTGTTTCCATGGCAGATAACATCCTCCTCCTCCAGCCTTTCTGTACCAAGGCCCAATTCTTAAGTGGTAAAGCTAAGGTGGACCTTATCGAAAAGGTTGCAGGTATGTCTGTTGCAATAATGTTCTGTCCTATCTGGCACCATATTGGACTCTATGGTCAATCAGTTATGGCCTCAGCCTTTGAACCGGTTATTGTTGTTTGACCGCTTTCTCTCATATGCTATTTTTTTTGTATCCAGATCTTGTGACGGCGCTCTACCCTCGCAAGCCCCAGGTGGTGGAGCAAAAAGTGCTGCCTTTGCTGTGGCACCTCCTGGGCACCTCCAGCCACAGCGGCACTATTCACGGCCGGAGCGGCAGCGTGCGGGGGGCCACCGCCAATCTGTGCCAAGCCCTTTATGCTCACATGGGGCCCAGCCTGGCCGAGTGTGCTGCCTCCCAGCCTGCCAATGTCCACAAGGGCCTCAGTGAGGTCCTGAGGACTTTGTCCTACCCATAAGGAGTAAAGACAAAATCCAAACGAAACCAAAACACTGAGAGAGAGAACACACTAACACTGACCTTACTTGAAGACAGAGATGTTCTACATTTCTAATAGTGCCTGCACTTTTATATTGTAAAGAGAAAGTCCTTAAAAATGAGGCGCTCTTAACTCAATACTTATCTCAGCGAGATTCCCTCTGGTACAGAAGCTTAGGCAGACTTTAACACATTGGCATCAGGTCTCACACATTCAACAATCTGCTCTCTTTGCACTTTGAAAAGGTAGCTCATTATCATGATAAACATCATGAGATTTACATTGTACCGTCCTATGATTGTCATTGCTGTTTTTTTGTTTGAAGAATCTTAACATATGTACTGCAGACAAATCAGAGACACTATTGCAGAATGTAACATTGAAATGCACAAAAAGAAGATGAATCAAGGGACCTGAAAGGTGTACATTTTTGCTGTTTCATCAATGTGATATTATGTGTCTTATATAGTTGTTTTGAATATTTGTGAATTGAGATTAACAAGGATATTACAAAATACTTTTGTACAGCTCAAATGTGTAATTGCACAGTATTAGCCTAATCTGTAATCGTATGCTGTAGGATGTTACAGTATATAATTGTTACATTATGGTTTTAAAGTCCTATTGTATGAAATATTTTAATGATGTGCTGAGTTAGTACAGTCCTTTTTATGCATGACCAAAATTTAGTGACAGGCGATTTAAATTAATGTTTATATTTTTGTTAAAGAGATATCTATTCTATGTATACTGATGCCTAAATCAAGGTTGGGTTCAAACTAATTCTCCCGATATAAAAAGCATTGCCTGGGTCAAGACCTCTGAATCCACCAACCAAAATGGAGAGCAATGAGTTGACAATTCAGTCTGATAGCCTCAGGCTATGGAAACAGTGAATCCCCGATCTGTGATTCTGTCTCAGTATAGTGCCAGTCTTAAAGTAGCCTTTTCACTCTTCCATCATTAAATTATATTGAACTTGTTTGTGAACAAGTGGAGAGACAGAATTATATATAAATATAAATAAAGTGTTTTATTTCTGTAAAAAAAAAAAAAAAGCCTCCAGTTGCCTCATTCAAATGTTGATGGGATTGGATACAGGAAAAGGGTTTTGGCCACAACTGTTTCATAAAGAAGGCCCACCCACTCTTTCCCTGTGCTTTCCTGTCAAATTCGAAATTATGTGGTTACCCTCATGACCACATTCTTGAATGGAGAAGGGACCTTTCACTCATCAAAGCTGTAAATAAACTTCAACAAACTGCAGAATATGGACAGCTTATTTTGTTTATGATTTAACGTTACAAAAAATAACATTTGATCTGAGGTGGATCTTCTGGGCATGGCGTAAATGGATGCATGAATGTGTGCAGACTGTCTTGATTTTCATCTGTAGACCTCTTAAGTTATCTAGACCTGAATGCATGTTTTATTTTTATTTCTTTGATAGGTTAAAATGTCACATCATCCATGGACTAGTGCAGTAAAATGTGAAGTCTAATAACAGCATTCAGCAAAATTGCATGACTCAATTTTATTTTGATAAGTCTTAAAGAAGGAAAGTGAAAATAAAACAAAAACCGTCATTTTCAGGTTCATAATTGACTTTTATTTATGGGCAGTTACTGAATATGAGTATTATTGCCTACACATAAACACATTTTGATAGTGTCTAATTTATGTATGGCATGAAATCTCAAACAGTGTTGTGAAAAACATCAGTCATGAGGTGAATTATCTGTTTGACTTTTAAAGGAATGCAAAAGCCAGAGTATGGAAAATTGATGCAGAAACCAATGTCAGAAATGTACCATGTCGCTAGGCTAGAGTGAGGCTATGCAGGCCCAGGCATTTAGGAGAAGAGAGGTAGACTTAGCAAGCAGTAGAACTAAGGGTCTATAACAGGTTTCCCAAAGTAAGCTGCTTGTGCTAACCACATACTTTGATGTTTCAACTGAACACTAATGTCACTCTAATTCCCTTCTCAGCATTTAGGCTGTTATTAATATTACTTTCATGTTTGTTATTAAATAAAACATCTCCCCTCGCCTCCAAAGAAAATGTCATTATGAAAGTAGCTGCCGTTGTGAAATTGTACCAACCAGATGTATGCCTGCTACATTACACTCTGTGAATATGCCATCGAACACAGTGTGTCACAGAAGAGGATGGAGTGAGTGTCTTCCAGTGTCTGGAGAGAATGTTATCCGGTAGGTGGTTTTACAGCATTGCAGCAGCAGGTGGCGCTGGCTTGTGCTTCGAGGGGAAACTGCTACTGGGCCCTCAAGAGGCATTCACAGAAAGAAAGCCAAGGCATTCCTGATGTAGCACTAACAACATCCAGTTCCTCATATCAAACCATCCATGCAAATACAGTAGCTCAAACCGCACATTGGTAATACATATTAACAGTTTCACACATTCCTATCCATATTTCAATTTAATCAAATATATATATATATATATATATATATATATATATTACATTAGGTCTCCTTGTGGAGTCGGTGTCTCACGACTCGTGCTTTGAAATGTCCAAACCCTGTCAAGAAAGGGTTATCCAGCTTTAGATCAAACCGTTTTCCAGTATTAAACTTTTAGCAAAGATATAAAAATGAGGGAAAGCTTTCTGAACAATAGCAAAAGAGTGAAAAATCCCTCAAAGGTCCTGAGGCAACCCACAGTGGCTTTGTCAACACAAGGGCCGAACGTATTTGCTACTTCACTATGGCTCCATTTTTCATGTTTGCTAATAGAGATAAATACCTTCCACAAATAATGCAACAGATAATGCCTAATAGAAGATTAGGCCTGCTCTAATAATAATAAGAAGAAGAAGAATAAATAAATAAACTCATTAGATGTGCATTATGGAAGTTGGAACACAAATAGTGGACTCACTAGGAGTATACAAATTTGGGGGATTTAGTCGTACTACTACTAATTGATACCAAAATGGAATGAACGGGCAAAAAACCTGTCCTCAAAATGTATTCTTCTCACATAATTGTACAATAAATCTACTGATCGTCTTGTGTGCTGTGAATGAGGGATTCATGATTTTGGTTGAGAGTTCATGTAGTGCCTTGCTGCTTGACGTCGCTATGATATTCCCTCGTCATTGACAGAAATGGAAAAACCGCGCCCCTCCCCCCCCCCCCCCCCCCTGCCGTAGCCCTTCCCACTCTGTTGCTAAGGCGGCTGGATCAATGTCACGGCAACCTGGCCTGGCTGGATCCTGTGTGAAGAAGATGAGCAGTCGCCTTGGCAACCTGGCCTGGCTGGATGTTGTGTGAAGAAGATCAGCGGTCGCCGTGGTGACCACACCTCGCTCGTCAGGGACCAGACGTCTTGGGCAGGTCCTGGTTCTCAGCCAAGTGAAGCTTTTGTCTGATCACATGCATGTTGAGGACTCAAGCCAAAAGACCAGGGGCTGTGAACTGAAAACAAATTATTCTGTAACACCTTATATTAAGGTACGCATATTCACCATTACGTACTGTAGCTGATTATCAGCATGCATATTAGTAGCATATTGGCTGTTTATTAGTCATTATAAAGCACTTATTAATGCCTTATTCTCCATGATGACTTTCTACAACAACTAGGCCATTAACTAAGAGTTTTCTGTCAATAACCTCCTAATTATTCCTTATTGATAGTAAGGAAGTTGGTGTACATGAATTACGATCTTAATGTTTTAGTGTTACTACCACCTTATAAGGCCCATACTGAGCAAAGCGTAATTCATACACAACAATTTTGTTACTTACAATAAGCAGTAATTAGGAGATTATTGAGGGAAACTTCTTAGTAGTTGTAGAATATGGTCATGAAGAATAAGGCATTTATAAGTGCTTTATAATGTAGGGCACTAGAGGGAGCCCTACAGACTTGGTCCCAGTAAAATGCAAAAGATGCATTGGCCAGAATTCATTTCTATACTCAGCGGCAGTAGCCTGGAACAGTCTCCCAGCTGAGATTAAGACAATCAGCCCATATCCTTCTTTCAAAGTAAAAGTTAAGAATTGGATCAGGAGAAGCAGAACCTGGATTTAAGGTATTGTGTTATATTGTGGTATTATAATATTATATAATATATAATATTGTATGGTAATGATATGTAATACCATAATATCTTATAATATATTGTTCAGTATAGGTACAGGTATGCTGGATTTGATGGTAGCCAAGGTGTTTGAGGTGGGGGGCGACCTGTTGTCGGCCAGCCAGTAACTGAGCCGGTGTTTCACTCGACCCTGTATTTTATTAGATTTTATTTTATTTTATTTATTTTACTTGATTATATTTTAATGTACGTTTTTTATTAGGATTTGATGGGTTTATTTTTTAATAGCACAAATTGTCTTTTATTTTATGCTTATTTTTATTGATTATTCACTGTGCCCTACTTTCCCATATTATTCTCCCCCCTGCGTGGCAGGCACACCCACGCGATACCCGCAGACTCTGTCAAGTGCTTGAGGCACTCACACTGTTATACACTTACACACATCCAGACATACACACAACAGTACACATTTTATCACCGACATCTTAAGGACCGCAATGGAAATAAGCTGTTAGCTTTATTGCGTTTTTATCCTTTTGATAATGGTGGGCCTGTGTATGTATATATGTATATTGTATATACTGTGTATTCATTATCAATAAAGAACTCAATCAATCAAAATAAACAGCCAGTGTGCTACTAATATGCATGTTAATAAGCATCTAAATTAGTTAATGGTGAATATGTGTGTACCTTAATATGAATTGTTACCGAATATTCAAATCCAGACTAGCAGATGATCCCTTAAATAACCAGCCATTCAATTAGAAAAAGGATACATGGAAGTGCTGAGCTCCTCCAGCTGTGGGAACAAATGAAAGGCATTGATTGGATCAGAGGTGTAAACACAAATAGAACCAGCTAGAAGTAGAAAGTGAAGCGGTAGTAAAAGCAAGCAAACAATCATTAAATGTGGTCATAATACACAACAGCCCATCAATACTTGAATCGAATTCCCCTCTCTCGGCCGAGGTGCAGTTGTTCTTCAAGTTCCCTTCTTCTCCGCACGAAAGGAGAAAGTCGTTTCACAGCCCGTCAGTTTTGTGGCAGAATTATCCAGCGCTGCTACAGCTAGCAGGTATTCTTGGCACCGCACCACCACTATCTGTAATGAGCTGGAGGGTTTTTCACACCACCCTCGCACATACTGCAGCTCAGCAGTCTGCCCCCAGCACACATACCGAGCCCAGCACAGGGGAACAGGGTGCCGCACACCAACAATAGACTCTATTTCAAGTCATTATTGGACTACATATCACCTACTGCGCCGGACAACATTTGACATTGACACACACTAGTAGCTCAGCATAGCACATGGCAATTTAAACATACACATTTGCTTAATGTCATCTCAGACATCAGTCATTACTATATTGTCTTAACATTATTTGATGGTATGCCTGCTCTAATGGAAAGTGTACAGCTGAAAGTGAAAGAAAGCCAGGGGTAGGTCATGAGGCTGACTCCTAACATTACAGAAGCATGCTAAATGTCTGCTGAGCCGGGGAGCACAGCAGTGCTTACTGCTGTTAATAGCTAAAGCACCATTAAGCTAAACTGATGCATGTTGCAGGGTTCCCACCTCCGATCAAATGTTCCATGACTATCTTTAACAAAGTCAGAGCGCTTCCATGACCTACAAATGTGATTCCCTTTCCCCGCTTTTTCTAAAGGGGTAAACAGCAATGCAATCAATGTGTGGAACAAGTTGCTAAGCATTCTGCTACATTCCTGTGGAAAGAACGTTTTTTTTAATCATTTTTGATTGTGCTTGGTCAGTTCCCCCTGGCGTCCCGGTCGTTGCTCCACCTCCTCTGCGATCGGGGGAGAGCTGCAGACTAGCACATGCTTCCTCCGATACATGTGCAGTCACCAGCTGCTTCTTTTCACCTGACAGCAAGGAGTTTCACCAGCAGGACATAGCATGTTGGAGGATCACGCTATTCCCCTCCCCCGAACAGATGCCCCAACCGACCAGAGGAGACACGAGGGCAACGACCAGGACTCATACCCCACCGGCTTCCTACCCGCAGACATGGCCAATTGTGTCTGTGGAAACGTCTAACCAAGCCGGAGGTGCCGCTGCCGGGAATTGAACCCGGGTTTCCGCGGTGGTAGACGAGTGCTTTTGCCTCTACACTACCCAGATTCCCCCACAAGTATATTCCTGTGAATGGAACCATTTGTGCAATTCCCCCGCATACAGGAAAACACCTCACAAAATCCCAGGATCTTCCAGGAATTCCATGAGAAGTGGGAAATATGGTTAGACCAATATAGTGGTTTGCTGATATAATGTATGGGGCTGAGATTGGCTTTTAATCTCTGATATGATGGAATTTCCTCTGTGGCCACAGCTCAGGAATATGTATTTTACTCAACAACTTCAGAGTCTGTAGAACCTGCCTCACCTTGCCTTAAAGTCGAGCTGAACCCAAGAATGACTTTTCTTTTCTTTTAGTTCAAATACCTGGGTATGCAGTGCACCGATTTAATAATGTATGCAAAACAAATCACAATAATCTAATTTCTTTAGTTTTTCACTCTTTTTCACATCAAAAGTTTGTTTTTCAAGATTTCATTGATAACAGTAATTTACAGTTTGCTGACATCACCTTGTACTATCATATTTCTACCCCATTTCAACCAATCATATCACGAAATGCAGCTGTCAATCAAATCTTCATTTCTGGATAATTTTCTCTTCCAAATGAAGTCGAAAATGGCGCCTATAGTGCCTGTCATCTGCCAGAATTCCTATCCCATAAACTAACTACTAACTTGGCCAATTGTTAGAAACATGAACAAAAACAAAAAGTATAATCTCTAAGAATGCAAAGAAATGTAACTGGCTCGTTAAAATGCGCATTCCAGGGATGTCGTATCGTTACAGCAGCGATAATGGCGCGCGCATCTGAGAGCTTGGTTGTCAGGGGTTGCACTTCGGAGATTCCAGGCCGACGTGCTGCACTCTCCGCTCGGCAACACAAAGGCAGCTGGTTGCCTGCGGCTCGCTGAGCTCCGCTCCTCTCGTCAAAAGGCTCTTCCCGAGGGGAGCGCCGCAACACACTGAATCCCACTCGATTTGGAGGCGGAACACGCCAGGATTGGCCAAAGCCCAATCCAGTACCCAGAATTGTCAAATAAAATCATCGACATGATACTATGACCCGCCTCTCAACCTGTCATCTTAGACAAACTATGTTTTCAGTCTGAAACGGAGTCATTATGCACGTGACGAACAGGTTCAGTTCGACTTTAAGCAGCGATTAATCCAGCGAAAGGAATTTCATTAGTGTGGGTTTCAAAGGCGAGTTTGAGATGTTTGGAGAAGCCAGATGTGATACTGGTCTGATACTGTAAACTCTTAACTCTTACATTGCAGAGCAGGTGCTCCAGGTTGTGATCGGAGGCACACTTCTTCTGGTCCTCTGACAGCTCCTCCACATGGCTGTCCAGGCTGAAGTGCAGTCGCGCCAGCTTCTCCTGCATCTCGCGCACGTGCTCCAGCTGCTCAAAGGAGCACACCTTGCCTAGAAAGGATAGGGAGGGGACGGGGGGTGTTAGGCAGATGGGCTCCCTCCCTCACTAAACTGGAAAAAGGAAAAAACTTGCACACTGCAGGGCTCCAAGTTAGTTAGTTTATTGCAGAGTGACTGCTCTTCGTCTGAAGAAGAGCAGAGTGACTGCTCTTCGTCTGAAGAAGAGCAGTCACTCTGCTCGAACCGTTACCACCGGTGCAATAAATGAACTAACTTGGAGCCCTGCAGTGTGCAAGCTTTTTTCCTGTTTCCAGTTTTGTCTACTTTCAGCCCTGCACCTGCCCTATCGGGTTTGGATGTGCATGTTTTTATCTCTTTTCATCCCTCCCTCACTAAACCATTGTGTCACTTTAGGTGTCACCTCTCTGGGTACTGAGGGGGATTATAGCAAAGTCAAACAGACACTCAGACAGATGGATGGAAATAGCGGTATGCCGATTCGATTTTGTTCTGTCCGATGCAACAAAAGCCATTTTCCAGCCGGCTTTATTTTCAGCCGAGTAATGTAATATTCCCGCCGGGGCGGCCCGACCAATGTAGGTCGTCTTACCGAAGGCGTGCAGTTTGCCTCAGTGGAAGTCATTGGGGAGGGTGAGGTCATCTTACCGAAGGCCTGCAGTTTGCCTGAGTGGAAGTCGTTGAGGAGGTTGAGGAGCCCGCCCTCCATCTCCCTCACGTCCGACACGTCCGTGAGGAAAGAGTGCTGCAGGGGGGACGACTGGGCCACCTTGCTGGGCCCTGCCGGCTGTGGGGCCCGGGACTTCTCCTTGTGGGGCCTGGCACACACACAGAGAGACAGGAGACATCAGGGTCACACACGCTCTACTATTCACTGTCTAGACACGTGTGGCAACAGCTGAACACAGCCTTCCATCTTCTCATCTGCATTAAAGAGCGTATCCTCTTTGAGAGCTGATCGTCTTTCGTGTCTTTCCAGTTCTTTAACATTGAGCTGAAATAGCGTTGGAACTGATACTGGCAGGCTCCATTATTGCAGCAAGACTAGTTTTGGGGAACTGGAAGAATGTAAGCGAGCCGGAAATCACTGATTGAACTAAACTCGTGACTGAAACCGCCTCCTTTGAATACGTAATAGGCTAATGAACAATATGAAAGGGACATTTAAACAGGTCTGGGAACATGATCTCCTGCACACTAAGAGATCTCCTGTACACTAAGAGCTGAATATATCTCCTGTACACTAAGAGCTGAATATTTTTTAAAGGTTATGAGAAAATTAGAGGCTAGATACCATTACGGTTGGAACTTTACTGTATACTTGGGGGCGGCTTTAGCTCAGGAGGTAGAGCGGGTCGGCCAATGACGCAAGGGTTGGCGGCTCGATCCCCGCTCCCTCCCAGCTGTTAATCGTTGTGTCCCTGGGCAAGACACTTAACCCTCCTTGCCTCGTATGATTGGTATGAATGTAGACATGAATGGTATGATTGGTATGAATGTAGACATGAATGATGGTGGTTCGGAGGGGCCGTTGAGCGCCAATGTGTGGCTGCCACGCTTCTGAACCACCGGTACGAATGGTGTGAACGAATAATCATCCTGTGTCAGCGCTTTGAGCCTTGGAAAGGCGCTATATAAATCCAATGATTATTATTATTACTATTACTAATATAGGTGCCGACAGGTGTTCTAAATGACTGTCTTTCCATTACTGTTGTTTTCGTTTTGTTTAATTTTTTAATCTCTGATTCTATGTTTGTAACAAAACATACATGTGTGTGTAATATCTGAAAGAAAATTAAATACTTAAATGACATAAAAAAAACATGGAGCTGAAATGCAACCTGCCTCAGATACTTGGCTGTAGCTCAGGAGGTAGAGCAGGTTGTCCACTAATCGCTTTGGAGAAAAGAGCTCGGTGGTTCGATCCCCGCCTCCTCCAGTCTGCATGTCGAGGTGTCCTTGGCAGTGCCAGCACCCTGTGTGGCAGCTTGCCGCCATCGGTGTGTGAATGTACCTACTCATTGTAAAGTGCTTTGGATAAAAGAGCTATATAAATGCAGGCCATTTTACCATTTACTTCTGCTTCAGTTAGTGATTTCCGACAATTCCCAGAATGTTGTAGACATAGTACGACTAAGAAAGTGAGTTTTTCCCGTTGCATTGAAAACACATGTCTTGTTGTGGCTGCATCGCATTCTGATTTATTGTGGCTAACTTGCTATAGTGGGGGGGTGAAATTGGTCTCCTTTCCTCTTCTAAGATGGACGTCTCCTTGCATGATTGTTGGGAATCAGTGAAAAATGGTGATTCTAGACAGAAGCTCTCGCTCTTTGATTCAGAGGAACTTAAACCAAAACCTGACATTTACTGTTTATGGCTCAAAAGTCCCTCGTCCTGGTCGCCACTCTTCTCATCCTTGGCGCCACAATGGTGGAACGAGCTCCCCCCTTCCGTCTGTATGCCCGAATCACTGCCCACTTTCTGGCGGAGAGTCATCAGGCTATACCTGGACCCTTCTTTAATGAATGCTTAGTAACCACCCTTCTAAAATGAAATGAAATAAAATAAATAAATAAATCAACTATTAACAAATGCTACTTGTTCCATTTTAAAGGTCTTAGCTGATGAAGACTGTGATGCACAGTTGATTGCACTATTGTTGACAAAATGTATTGTAAGATGCTTTGGATAAAAGCATCTGCTAAGTAGAGCTGCAACCATTAATCGATTAGTCGATGGACAGAAAATTACTCAACAACTATTTTGATAATCGATTAATCATTTTGAGTACAAATTTAAGAGAAAAGGTCTACATTTTCTGATTCCAGCTTCTTATATGTGTGTATTTTCTGGTTTCTTTACTCCTGTATGACAGTAAACTGATATTATCTTTGAGTTGTGGACAAAACAAGACATTTGAGGGCGTCATCTTGGGCTTTGGGAAACACTGATCGTCATTTGCTACCATTTTCTGACATTTTATAGACAAATTATAGAGAAAATAATTGACAGATTAATCAATTATGAAAATAATCGTTAGTTGCAGCCCTACTGCTAAGTGGTGACGGCGTAATGTAATATGATGTACAATATTAGATTGCTGAAAATGTGTCTTCCACTAAACTCCACTGTAGCCGCGCTGGAAATGTACGTCTACATTTGGCCAGTTATCCGCATGAATAAGAAAAATGCACCACCAAACGACAAAATGGGCCCACAAAAGCACGGTACATTGCTAATAACAAATAGCTGTCCTTTTTGGATCGTCCTTTTACTTCTCAATTCCTCAGGTGTCCATCATCGGAATCTAATTTGACCAAACAGAATATTATTTGTTATACTGTCTGCAACATTGTTATCTTTATACCAGTGTATATTTAAAGCTTGAGCTTTTCATCCAGCTGTTCACTTGTCCATTAAGTATGACATATTGTAGGTTAGGGGCAACGGGTGACTCGCCCAGCTGGTTTCCTTTAGACCCCTTGCAGGAGATCCCAAGTACATCGCTTAGAAGCACATAGGCACCTTACGTGGCTGGTAGCACCACTGTAATATTGAATGTTGATTATGTTCGTATATTTTTGTTACTTTTCTTTTCTTGTGTCTGAGCCTGTTTGTCTGTTTTGTTTGTGTTATAATATATATATATATATATATATATATATATATATATATATATATATATATATAAAAGTATGACATATTGTTTCACAATATGTCACTTTTTTCATATACATGAAAAAAGTATGACATATTGTGAAACAATGATTGTGTTAAAAGTACACACCTGGTGGTCTTTGGTGGAGCTACGACTACAGCGAGCACCTCTTTGGACTGTCCTGGAGCTCCAACGGACCTTTTGTACTTGCCCCTGTTCTTGGGGGAGGGCGGCTGGGGCAGGCCGAGGGAGAAGGTGGCACTTTTGCTGGGAGGCAGGGTGGACAGCTTGCGGGGGTTGACGGGAGGAGGAGGGGGCTGGGGGAGAGACACCTTCGGGCTCCGCTTCTTGCGTTTATCTTCCATGTCGTCGTTGTTGTTTTAAAGTAATGAGGGGGTGAAGCCTGCCTGAGGTACAGGACGTCCTGAAACAACAAAAAGGAAGGAAGTTCAAAGCCAGCAGCAGTGTTAGATCCGTGGAGGACACCCTGACACCCACCCTGCAGGAAAGCATCTCCAAATAAACAGAAGGAGGTGGGAGGAAGTGCCAGTTTACTCACAGAAGCCATCTTTAACGTTTTCAAGTGTGGTCAGATGAGGAACAGTATCTCCATGCACATGGCAGGCTTTTGATGGGAGAAAAATGTGTGATTTATCTCGGAATGCTTCGCCTGTGGAACAAGCTGGAGTGATACAGTAGCAGGGATATTTTTAGAGCAGCCTGATTGAGACAGAACTCAGAGGACGACCTGTGCTGGGCTGATGGATCAGTGTGCAGTGCTGAATTGAAAGACATTTCCCCTCCAACAAACCCAAAAATACACACTTCATTGGGAATTATTATAATTATGGCACCACGATAGAAGAGCCTGTATTATAGAAATAGGCATGCCTACATAAACCACTTTCATACACCAGAAAGTGTATGAAACCCATGGAAAATAAATATTATCCTGGCCTTTTTGCTGGGGACCCCCTCAAGGAAGGACCCTTGGGGGCAGGGCATAGTGGTAATGGAGGTGGGTAAACTATATCCAAAGTGAGTTTACCTACCTTGTCCCTCCTCATTGCTTGATAGTTGATCTGAAAATAGGTGAGTAAACTGTCTCATTTCACTACGCCCCTGCTTGGGCATCCCTGGACCCCACTTTGAGAACCACTAGTCTATGGTAGCCTATTCAAGTTTATAGTGGCCTTACTGGATTTTTGATTTCCTGTGGTATAGGTTAACTATTAATATTCCTATTGTGACTAATGTGATTGTTATAATTTTGGTCTAGTTTTAATTATCTAGTCTCGTAAAAGTGATGACCAGCGACTGCTAACGGCCAATAGAGCTCGGCGTGTTTATTCTAGGACACCGGTCTGAATAAGTATCGTCCATAATAGATGCAACCACATTGTGAAAATCAAATGTCTGTTGCTGAAGAATCAAAGGTTCTCTGTCCAAAGATGGCCACTAGTCACACAATGCGAACTTTACGCTGCCTTCTTTCACCTCGCTTATTCATATTGTAGAACTGATACAGGTAAATGTATGATGCATTATTGTAGTTACACTAGCCATACACTCAGCATCTGAAATGACGTGCAGACAAGACGGGTAGCATCGCTCGGGTGACACAAAAGACGACTTACCGAATCAATTACGCACAAAGGGCAAGCCCGCTGCAAACGGGCTCGATCTTTCCTCCCAACATTTAAAACGTATAAGTAGACTTGAGCAGAATTAACCAGAGATCGTGTAGACTTTAGTTTGCTCCTTCTACACCAGTTAGAAAATAAATGGCTGGTGAAATGTAAAGCGGGGCGGCATCATTGCGCTCGGCTGGCTTGTGCGGAGGGAGGTCATCTCTTCTTTATGATTCCTCTCTTAAAGGGCCAGTACACCGCGCTGCGTGCTAGGGACGGAGATTATGCAAATCAAATGTTTATTCAAGACAAGTGCAGCAGGATGCTGCGTGCTGCCAAAAGCATTCATGACACGGACAGCTCTCCGCAGTTGGATCATTCTACTGGGTTTACAGGACCTGGATATGCTGACATCTTCTCGATCCCCCAGGGTTCTTAACTTCCTACACATTTTCAATTAAACAATTCCATACTTTTTCCAGACCTCGATTTGTTTTGAATGATGTTGTCTGGTGTTCAATATGATTTAGGGTGATCATAAAAGGTTTGCATTTTCAAAATTCCATATCTCTCCCCAGACCCTATGTTCTTGACTAGTGATTTTGGTGGGTATTTGATCATGCATGGTCACAGCGGTTGGGTAAGAGCATCCCTCTGAACATTATTGATCACATCAACAAAACCTGTGTACTCAAAGTGGGTCTACAATATAAAAGCTATATTATGTGTATCAGACCTGAACCACATTTTCCACACTATTCAACACCTGGAAATTATCAATTTAATTTTCAATATTTTCCCAGATGTACATAGGAACCCTGATTCCTCCTTGATGGTCCACAACTTGAAATTTAGAAATCAGTTTATGTGAGGGTCTCAGAAGGCAAATATTCTAACTTCATCACTGACTTTCCTCACAACTTATATTCAGCAGACTGTCACAAGGTATGTTCCTTGTGATACCAAGTCACTGCAGAGTTCAAGTTTTCAACAGACAGCCAGGCAATGTATGAGTGATAACTCACTTATCTGTTTGAGTTTTGAGACAGAGAGGGCCTCTTGTGGCCAGGACAGATAACTATTTTAAAAGCCACATAAAAATAACTGCAAACATTTAAAGTCATACAAAAATATGTTTCTTTTTATTATGGCAGATCAGAACAAAAACCAACAGTGACACAAAATGCAGTTGTAGAAAAAATACAAAGCTCTCATGCATGTGTTTCTTGTTCCATGGTGAACGTGACGGATAATAGCGTGTCTTTTAACTGACCTTCTGGTCAGCAGAGCTGTTTGAGTATGAGTATGCCTTCCCTAGCACTATTCGGTCTCTGAGAAGCTTGAAAAAGGCGTAGTAGTTGCTGAAGAGGATCAAAGCCAGGGATATCGTCTGATGCCACTTTTCCGAGCATATCAACGAGTAGAGCTGGTAGAAGATCATGGCGCCCTCCAGAATGATGAGTATGTTCAATATCCGTAAAGGCTTGTTGAAGAAGAACTGGGGGAGGGAAATAAGACAGAGGTGCACTGTGAGTGATCAAACACAATCTGCTCTGTAAATGGCTGCATTTTAGGGCCGTGATACTTGCTACGACAAAGAGGCCATGTCAGCGGAGGCTCTCATTCCAACCAGGCAGCATCATTTAATCAATCTTCAAGATACGCTGATTAAATCAAGTCTGCTGCTTTTGTGACTCAAACAAGAGTGCAGCCAGTGCACACGCCCCCTGCAGTGGTTTGGGGTTGCCAGCTCTCTTTTACAGGGTCTATGGGTTCAGCCGGTTAATACTCACATAGAAGCGATAGTGCGACACATCTGAAGGGACCGCCACATTGTAGTGACCCATGGCCTTGAAGACGTTCTTATTGTGTTTCACCAGGACACCCTGTGGCCACATGTACTCTTCTGTCCATCTGTGCAAAGGAAGGGAGAAGAGAGATTTATTTTTTACTCCAATCAGCCCTAACGGAGCGAAAACCTGATTAACCAAATGCATCCACTGGAACTATCTTTGCATGTCAACTCAGCAATTCCTCTACAGCAGTGGGTCTCAAACGGTTTGGCTTCAGACAGCACCACCTTTCCCTGATTTCTGACCCCCCATTACCCAACTACAACATTTTGCTTAGAAAACTGCAAGAGAAAACTATAGCATATGATGCAATGAATGAATGATAATCCACGTTTGAAGAATATAACATTACAAAATAAGAAATGGGGTGAAAGAGTTGCAATTAGTGCCTCCTGAGCAGATTTATTTGAACATTTCATTTATTTTCATAATTTAGTCTAACTTTTCCCCCCTTTCTCTCAAGTACCCCCTGTAGTACCTCCACTGCTCCACAGCTAAAACAGTGTGGGCTGGTGAGTCATTTCACCAGTAATAAACTCATCTCAAAGAGAGCAGTTTACTAGGCCAAACACATACAGTTCATCCCTCTGCCCCAAGGGGACCTACATGTGCTGGAGGACGTTGGAACAGAGCGAGGGGTCGACCCTCTGCCAGCAGCCCAGGTGAGCCGCGGCCTTGTGGAGCAGGTCACAGTAGCGCGGTGGCAGCAAGTGTCTCATGAGGATGACGGAGGTGCTGACCGACACCAGGATGAACAGCTCACAGGACCAGCGCTTGTCCACGTACTGCGTACTCTGTGGGACAAGGGAAGGGGAGAATGACGTTAGGGCTGGGCTATATGGACCAAAAATCAGATCCCGTAATTTTTAGGCTGTATGGCGATACACAATTATGCATCTCGGTATTGGTTACCAAGTGGGCTAAATGTTCAGTTGTAACTTGGTACTTTCACAAAATATTATAAATATATAATGAGACTTCTGATAAATACTCATCAGTAATGTGGATATACTGACAAAGTGGGGAAAGGCAAATAATAGAAGTAGAACAGTCTAGAATAGATCAATCCCAACGCACACATCTCACTTTGAGGAGTTATGTTCAGGCGATCAACACAAAATATATTCTCAGTCCTATTCACCTTATTATTTGCCCATATAAAGGACGCTTCCACATAACGTCATTTTGTAATCGTATTTCCGTTTTAGACCCGGAAGTAGATTACTCCTACCTTTATCATTTTTAGCTTACTTCAAGCCGGAAGTACCGCTGCCGGGAATTGAACCCGGGTCTCTGCGGTGGTAAGAGTGCTTTTACCGCTACACTACCCAGTCGCCCCTAAGGATTCCTCTGTGAATTCATGTGTTGCATGGCACCATACAGAAGGACATAAAGATCGACATGGAAGTCCAAACAAAAAAGCGAAGTTTCTCACCTTGACAAACCAGACAGGTACAAAGGCCACATAGTAGGCACTGAGCATGGAGCTGACCAGCACCTCCTTCATTCTCCAGTTGAAGTCCATCTTCAGGTACTCCACCTCCTTGCGGATGAGGTCGGGGGAGAGGCAGCAGGCATGAGTGGGCGTGGCCTGGACGCCGTACAGCTGGCTGGTGTGCTGCTTCCACGTCTCCTTGAGCACCGTCAGGTAGTCCCTGCCCCGGCCCACGCTGCCCACCTCCTTGGAGCCGATGCTGGCGATGGGCGAGAGCGGACCCGCCCGCCGGAAGTCACAGCTGAGCCGGAAGAAGGGGATGTACATTCCAAATCTGTGGAGAGGGAAAGAGTAAGAGTTAGTGATTTGTGGAATATCTCAGGTATAGCCGTGGGTAGGACAGGACAGTAATATTGCCAGGGTAGGGGTTCGATTCCCACAGGGGCCAACGAACAATTGTTACCGCTTATAGTGCCTTATGGACCTGTAAGGCACTTTGGATAAAAGCATCCAAACAGCATAGCTTATCAAGACTTCTAGGAAATGAAGAGTATAGTATTGAAGTTCAATATCCAACTACATTAAGTGCATTCATATTTAATAAAGCAAATGTTACAAAGCAAGGCAGTGTTTCAATCGAGGCATTCCGCTATAGTGCAAGTAACATGTACAGCACCCTGGACTTTAGGCATGTGGCTGGTTGGTATAAATCTGACTGTGTTTGACATGGGAGTCCTCTACTTACGGGTAGCACAGGAAGAGCAGGCTAAGGACAGAGTAGGTCCTGAAGAGGTATATGAGGGAGCGGCACAGGCTCCAGCCCGTCAGAGTTAGCACAGCAAACCGCGCCATCACTAAAAAGATGGAGTGAGGGAAGGACAGCTTCCCACTCTGTGACGCCTGCAGGAGAAGAGGGAGGCAGAGACAGAAGAGTGAATTACAGACTTTACTATGCCAATACAGTTTGATTCACCATGGAAAGACAGACACACAACCCAAGCTGTGTGAGAGAAACACACAGAGGTTTACACAAGATACATGCATGGGCCAGTTGCACAATACACCTCGACTTAAGATTTTGCTTAAAGTCCAAGTCAAGGTTTCCAACATAAAATCGGTTGCACAAAACACCCGTAAGTCTTCTCTTTAAGGTTTCCTTAAAATGTTTAACCTTAAGGAGAAGATTTAAGGGTGTTTTGTGCAATTGATTTTATATTATGGAAACCTTAACCCTGACTTTAAGGAAAATCTTAACTCTGTGGAGTTTAAATGTGGCTTTTATTTTTTGGACTCCAACTGCTTTATATTTGCTTGCTTTCGGTGAGCAATAAGGCTAGCACATTTTCAATGTCTTTATTTTGATCCAGCCACTGCGCGTAGGGCAGGGGTGCCCAATACGTAGATCGCGATCGACCGGTCGATCGCAAAGGCCGTGCTGGTAGATCGCATGCCATTCATAAAAATAATTTCCCCCCTCCACATTTTGTCCCGTCCTCCCAAAGCGTCTGACACTTAATTGACATAAACATCGACCAGTCTGCTGCTGAGCTGTGTTACATTAGGTTACATGACAACTAACGCCGCTTTGCATATTGGGAAGGCAACAACGCAGCGAAAGGACAACATAAAAATTAGTGCGGGACCAAGAAGCCGTAAACTTATCCCGAAGAGAGGACATGTGGAGAGGCACTGGTACTAATGAAAGAACACACTTAGGGTGAGGACATTTTTCACACATTCAAAAACTTTATTGGCAAAACCCAGCTCCTAATAGACCATATTCACAGCGCGGCCATCTTGGGATGACATCACAGCTGGTTGGGAAAGTGAGAGTGGCTCTTATCTAAACCCATTGATAACCATGTCTGAACATGCAGCAGTAAACCAAAGGTTTGAGTTCTGTCACACCAATTTCGTTTGATCACATCGATAAATGGGCAGATGAATGTGTACAGGATTTAAAAAAAGGGCTACAGCAACTGGATCGAGTCTTATATCCACAATATTCAAGGAAGCGCAGCCGATGGTCTAAATTGTAAACTGCAGTACACCCTCGCACCACTGAGCACCGAACCGATACATCTGGCGCTGTGGAGCAGTTGCGCTTTCTTGAATATCGTGGATATAAGACTCGATCCAGTTGCTGTAGCCCTTTTTTTTTTAATCCTGTACACATTCATCTGCCCATTTATCGATGTGATCAAATGAAATTGGTGTGACAGAACTCAAACTTTTGGTCTACTGCTTCCATGTTCAGACAAGGTTTTGGATGAGAGTCTCGTTGCCTTCCCAACCAGCGGGTGACGTCATTCCAAGATGGCCGCGCTGTGAATATGGTCTATGTCTAAGTTAGTGTCAATCAAACAGACTGTGCGCCTGCAATGGTGCAAATGGCTTCATTGCCAAATGCAATGAGGACGATGCAGTTCCCGCCTTCTGAA
This sequence comes from Poromitra crassiceps, assembly GCF_964638095.1. NCBI lineage: Eukaryota > Metazoa > Chordata > Actinopteri > Beryciformes > Melamphaidae > Poromitra > Poromitra crassiceps. The sequence continues at coordinate 25,650,699 of NC_139625.1, read as the reverse complement.
ATGCCAACACTGCATAATAATAAGGTAGTAGCCCTAACAACCATAAAACAACCTGAGATACATTGAAATGTATTGTCCTGTGGAGGGTCCATGCAGTAATGTAAGGTACATTCTTTAATGTATTTGGAGGGGTTGGTTGGGCTGGTAGATCATGTTGAGCTGGTCATTTTAAAAGTAGCTTGGAAGGCCAAAAAAGTGTGGGCAACACAAAAACAAACAAGTGTATATGTGTGTGTGTGTGTGTGGGGGGGGGGGGGGGGGGGGGGGTGCTTACCTCTTTAACAATTGCTGCAATTAATCTTCTTGCCAGTATGATGATTGTGAACACCAGCATATTATAATCAATAAGGTGAAAGTTCTGTCAAAAATAAAAAATAAAACGCTTCAGCATCATTGCAGCCCCTTAACCCAGCACTAATTAACAGTGTTAAATACAACATTTACAATTGTTTTGCCAACATAAATGGCCCATTTATTACAGCATGACATATACAGTACATATATAACAAACCCCCACACAATAGCAATCCAGTAATCACACTGAGGGGCCCTTTACACGAGGACAGTTTCTGGAAGAAACGACACAATAGCATTTCCTTCACACCTTCTCCCTGTTTACATGAGCACTGTTGAATTTTTAAAACGCTGTAATGTACATGCCAGGTCGTTAGGTGGCAGTGTGATCACCTTATTCTTTGCCCATACAAGGACGCTTCTGCATGACGTCATTTCGTAATCGTCTTTGCGGTTTTAAACACAGAAGTAGAGTATGCCTACCGCAGTCATTTAGACTTGCCAAAAAGCTGCTTTCAAGCTAAAAAAAAAAACCAAACTGTTTTAAAGTTTTAATATTTGTCGGGTGAGAACGTAACATATATATGACCAGTTTATCAGAATAACGCCTATTGGAAATCTTTAACGAACAGCGAGGACCGGGAGCGCTGACTGTGATCTGTCCAATCCTACTGTAGTTAGGCTACTGGCAGTGAGAAAACACTGTCGACGTGCTTTTGTAACTAACGTTAAATACCGACCGGGTACAGCCATCGGCTCCTCGCAGCAGTAACGTTATGAACATGTAACTGAAGTTGGCCGCAGTGTAGCTTAATTCTGAATGTTGCCAAACTTCATTCATATTGACGTTTTATTTTGAAAATGGTTGCCAACTCGCGCACGGCTATGGCGTAATCGCGTGTGTCGCGTGTGCAGGCACGTCAGAGTTTCTGAAATGAGCCGTCTCAAAGCGATTACATGGAGCGATCAGCGAAGAATTTCGCTCTGGAGGGTGGTTTCAATATGTGTCGTTTCCTAAGCGCGAATTCGCCGTCTAAAAGGGAGGCACTAACGATACAATAATTCCCCGTCACCATAGGAAACCGTCCTCATGTAAACTGCCCCTGAAGCCCGCAGGCAAAGCCATTAGGTAATGAGCTCAACATAAACAAACCTCAGCTAACATGACAGAGTACTCACCAGTGACGTGTGTGAGGGGGGGTGTGAGGGGGGATACCACCACACCGTCTTGTAGATGTTGACATAGTGGACGAAGAGGGCAATGAGGTGGCAGAAGAACAGATGGAGCTCGAACAGCACGTTGCGGTCCACCGACAACTCTGGGATCTTACAGTGCTTCAGGGGAACCACCGTCTGGGCTGCCAGCGGGGGGCTGGAGATGCAGGTTCCTGAGCCATTCCTGCAGACACAGCGCACTTTGAACCAGGGCTAATCATCTCACCTTATCACGTATGCTCCAACCTGACAGGTGGAATAATGGAACAGTGTCTACTTTACGTGCTGTGGGGAGTGATTCAAATAACCCAATGCTATTCCATTGAATACTCCAATCAGAGCCCTCCTTACTGACTCCCCAGGTTGCAATGTACATACTGGTTAGGAGCAGTGTTGCCAGATGGGCAGGTTTTCCGTGGTGGTTTTGGTTTGGGGTGCATTGTGCTTGGGGGAAATGGGCTTGGCCGTGTTTACAGAGCCACTTGTTCCCACAGACCTGCATTTGTTGTGTGTTTTGGCAGCTTTTGAACAGTCTTTGGGCTGGAAACCATTAGCTGTAATCTGGCAACACTGGTTAGGGGCAGTCAGTGTGTTGGAGCCCCACTTACCTTGTCCGTGATCGCACCCCTGTGACTGGGGAGCTGGTGGAGTGGTTGCCGTTGCTGACCGAGCCTGGCTCGCTGCTCAGTGGAGATCTGCAGTATGTGGTGCGGTTCGCCCCTCTCCTTCCACCAGCCATCGCAGACACACCCACGGCTCACTCTCGCGCAGATGTGTCTTCTTTGTGTCTTCCTTTCCTTTCTTGTTCTCCTGCCTGTTTGCATCAGTAAAGGCCAGACACATCTGGTTGGGAGTGTTGCTCTCAGAATATTTAACAACTGTGTAATAATGCTGATTGGGTAATAGATATTTAAAAAAAATCTATCTGTGATGTGTCAAGCAGGACAGTTCTCTGGCCCACCTACAATTAGCAATGAAATGATATGCACGTATTGACAAGTAATTGGATTAGAGTAAGAGCTGGTAAAGAAAAATTGTGTCCTTAACCAAAACAAGAAAAACTTGCAACATTGCTATCTCGGCAGGAATCTGCTGCAAATCAAAACATGTGCAAGGACAAATCGTTCAAACAGGACAATCTGGCCTTCATCACATGCTCGAATACATATTTCGCAGAAACAGCTAACGTTAAACAAGTTTGCACTGGATGCATCACACCCCGAAATATGGAACAAGTTTTGCGGAAGCAGACATTAGTAGCTAGCAAGCTTGCTAGTTGCATCATTTGCTCACTTGCCAGGTCAAATATCTGCCTTGAGAGTGGATAATTGAGGCATAATGCTGCAGGCGAAAACAGCGTGTACGTACAATGATCCACCAACCCCAATCTTTCCGCCAAGACAGGAAAATGCATGCTCGACAAAATACAAAAGACTGCGGCCTAGCTAACAGTAGCTCTGGCTAGCTAGCTAGCTTCCTTCGAATCCAACCAAACAGGCTAAACAACCACAATAAATGTTCATCTTACCAATGTCGGTGCGGATACTCTCTATCAGACGGTGCTGTGTATGAGAGCACCACTAACTTACACGCAATATATTTTCAGATTCTTCCTTGAAATAACAGTGTGTTTTTCACTGTAACAAACGAAGGTAGTCATTGTTGATGTGAAACTAGCTGTTGGATAGGGGGCGCGGATATGTTTAGCCACATGTGGGAGGAGAGTCCTTTAAAGGGACAACCCACTATTTTCAGTCAGAAAAGGAGAGACACCAGGAACCTCCTAGTGGCACTGGCAGGTAGTGGCATCTTAGTGGCTTTTTTTTTTTTTTTTTTCATTTAAGCATAATGAACAGAAAACATCTCATGAGATGACAGGGATTGAACAGGTTATACATACATTCTGTCAGGGTAGTGGGTGGGGAGAGGGGATTTTTTTTTGTCTTTTAACATAAAAAAAAAGAAAAGAAAAACATACATACATACACCTATATCAAGGAAAAGAAGGAGGGGGGGGAGCAAAATTACCTCTGGTTGTGTGATATAAGGTTTGTGGGAATATTCTTACTGTGTGCTCAGACCAAATGCGAATCGGCAAACTCACGTGGTGAGACCCCACACAAAGTCAGTGTATACGTGCTAGCACACGAACGAGAGGAAACACCCGCCTCAGCCGAAATCCTTCGGCTTATGGCAGATAAATCACGCAGTAAGAGGTGAAGTCATTTTTGCATCTGAATTCTGAAAGCACAGCCAGGGCAGTGGGGATTATGGGCAATGTCAAAGTAAATTATACATAGCCTACTAGTGGACCTGTGGGAGTTAGACCCCCTCTGGTCTGGAACACAGTGAGTGGTCTGACTGGTCTCCAAAGCCTCCTGGACACACTCAAATAATTTGTTATTTTTTGCCGCTATAACCCTTTATTTATACACAAATGATTCTCCCTACTTCTTCTTCTAATGGCTTTCCGGCAGACTGGATGCCTTGCGGCACATTGCTTCCTCTCACAGTTGGATGGTCTCACTCTAGACCTGGTTCTTCTTCTTCTTTCAAGTTCCTGGTGTTTCTCACACCTTGAGGATGAGGCCATTTACAACTGGCACTAACATGCAATTTCTGTGATCATATTGCAATCAGATAGTGTCTGACCACATTAGCCTGATTTCATTTACACCTGGCATTAGCATGCGCTTTGGGTGATCAGATTGCAATCTGATCATGGAAAACGGGTGTCCTCTCAATCTGCATACAGTTGCTGTATGCGGATTGAGAGGACACATTGTATTTATACTACTTCAATGTGGTCACAATGCGTCCCTGACCACCTCCGGAGGTGGTTTGGCCGATCAGATCGCAATCCGTATGTGTCTTGGGGTTGTTTACACCTGTACTTTCAAGTGGTCAAGCACTATCAGATTTCAATCTGATCACAGAAAACGCATGTTAGTGCCAGTTGTAAATGCCTCAATATTGGCTGTGGCGCCTCGCTACAGGCCACTCAGCCTGTGGCCATTTAGTAGGGTCATCTGTGGCACTTCCGTGACCGTGGAGAGCGAAGGTCCGTTTCTCAATGGATTTGTCATCTAGGAGGGTTAATAAACAAATTTAGCCGGGGTGTATTTTTAAAAAAGGCGGGGAAAATATTTGAGAGACCAAAATCCAAAATGTCTGCCGTGGAAATGAACTTTTTAATGGTTTGACCTACAATGATGCACAATACATGGTTTCAGAGCTTATTCTGGTCAAGGAATACATATTTGGTGTTTATATAATGATTTGACTTATTTTTTACCTTCAAATCCAAGATGGCTGCCAATTTTGAGCTCTAAAAGGCAGTTTTTTCAAAATCGTCATAGAGCCTTCATATTAGGCTTGAATGACAGGTCTTCTCATGATGAGTTGAATAATATACAGTATAAGTACACAGAAGTAATCTCTGAGGTCATTAAAGTCAATGTTTGTGTGTAAACAACAGTTGCTGATTTGCGGTTTCCCATTAAATAGGGTAGGCTACTGAGAATATGGTGTCCAGTTCATCCCATCACATTTTCATAATGAACCAAAAACAATTTTGCACTATAGCCTAACATAAAATAGTATTCTGTATGCAAAGCTAGCAAGGTTAGTTGCTTGAGCTGAATTTAAAGGTCAACTCAAAACAAACAATGAAATTAACTTTGAAATTAAAACTGAATCCTAGGCTACTAGACTTCATCAGCACACAGTAAAGGAAACATGTCTTTGAACTCAGCTGACTGTCTAGTCCTAATCCCTGTTGTGCAATGTCCCTTTTCAGTGAAGTTTTAGTTTTTGTTAATGGACTTTTAATCTTGACCTTGTTGGTAGGCAACGGCCCTTTTTCAGTCAAGCATTTTCAGATTAGCTCAGTCAGTCTGTGAAGCAGTCAGTGTCAGCACTTGCGCGAGCTCGCTTTTTCTCTAACTATTGTTAACATTACACACTTTAAGACACTTTGTTTGAGGATATAAAAGGAGGTACGGTGGTGTAGTGGTAAGCACTATTGCCTCACAGCTCGAAGGTCGTGGGTTCGATTCCCACCTGGGACGATGTGAACGCTGAAGGAATGCGTGCCCATTCGCATGTCCTCGAGTGCCCACCGCCCGGGTGGGGACGTCAAAAGGGCCTTTCTGCCTTCTTCCCTTCACCAAAAACATGCAATATCCTGGTTGCTAATGTGGTTCCTCCTCTGGTCGTTAAGGGCGCCTGTTCAGAGGGAGGGGAACTGGTTGGAATAGTGTGAACCTGTCAGGTGAAAAGAAGCGGCTGGCTAACTGCCCATGTCTCGGAGGAAGCATGGAGCCAGTTTCGGCTCTCCCCAGATCGCCAGAGGGTGGAGTAGCAACCAGGATAAAGAAATTACGTTAGCACTAATGGGGGATAAAAATGGGCCATCAAGAACATATAAAACAAAAGCAAAAACAATTTTTATTTGCAGAAGTCATCATTGATATTTGGTGTTAGCTAACGTTAGGTAACGTTATTATTTTTAGCTAAAGTTAATGTTATCTGTCTCCACACTTCTGTCAACTGACATATGCATTTGCTTTTGAAAATAAACAGCGTATAACAGCAATATAATATAACAGTAATATAATAGCGAGTTGCTTTCCCTCCCAATGAAAGACAAAGCACACAATGTCCTATGAATGTGTCCTAAAATGTGACAAGCCTTGCAAGCCCACCGATACAATAAATCAAGGCAAATGGGACAGCTTACAATTAAAAGCCCAAGACTGGTCAGGACTTGATAAATTTGATGATGTTTACACCACCACCTCCTGGGAAGATGGACCAACCAATCGGTACATGCATTCGTCATGTTATATTTCTATTTAATCTTCAGTTATGCTTAAGCAAGCCAGACTGTTTATTTTCAAAAGCAAATGCATATGTCAGTTGACAGAAGTGTGGAGACAGATAACATTAACTTTAGCTAAAAATAATAACGTTACCTAACGTTAGCTAACACCAAATATCAATGATGACTTCTGCAAATAAAAATTGTTTTTGCTTTTGTTTTATATGTTCTTGATGGTAGAACTATCTTTAGACTAGTGAATAACGTTGATATCCTCAAACAAAGTGTCTTAAAGTGTGTAATGTTAACATTAGTTAGAGAAAAAGCGAGCTCGCGCAAGTGCTGACACTGACTGCTTCACAGACTGACTGAGCTAATCTGAAAATGCTTGACTGAAAAAGGGCCGTTGCCTACCAACAAGGTCAAGATTAAAAGTCCATAATCTTAACAAAAACTAAAACTTCACTGAAAAGGGACATTGCACAACAGGGATTAGGACTAGACAGTCAGCTGAGTTCAAAGACAAGTTTCCTTTACTGTGTGCTGATGAAGTCTAGTAGCCTAGGATTCAGTTTTAATTTCAAAGTTAATTTCATTGTTTGTTTTGAGTTGACCTTTAAATTCAGCTCAAGCAACTAACCTTGCTAGCTTTGCATACAGAATACTATTTTATGTTAGGCTATAGTGCAAAATTGTTTTTGGTTCATTATGAAAATGTGATGGGATGAACTGGACACCATATTCTCAGTAGCCTACCCTATTTAATGGGAAACCGCAAATCAGCAACTGTTGTTTACACACAAACATTGACTTTATTGACCTCAGAGATTACTTCTGTGTACTTATACTGTATATTATTCAACTCATCATGAGAAGACCTGTCATTCAAGCCTAATATGAAGGCTCTATGACGATTTTGAAAAAACTGCCTCAAAATTGGCAGCCATCTTGGATTTGAAGGTCAAAAATAGGTCAAATCATTATATAAACACCAAATATGTATTCCTTGACAAGAATAAGCTCTGAAACCATGTATTGTGCATCATTGTAGGTCAAAGCATTAAAAAGTTCATATCCACAGCAGCCATTTTGGATTTTGGTCTCTCAAATATTTTCCCCGCCTTTTTTAAAAATACACCCCGGCTAAATTTGTTTATTAACCCTCCTAGATGACAAATCCATTGAGAAATGGACCTTCGCTCTCCGCGGTCACGGAAGTGCCCCAGATGACCCTACTAATTGGACTCTTTAACGCCTAACGAAGAGCACCTCAGAGACGCTCAGTCTCTTTGAGACTGAGTCAGCCGATAGGTTAGCTGTGCCACACAGTAATGTGCAATTTGATTTAATTAATTCCAGTAAGCACCTATTTTATTTTATTGTATCTTGCAAGCTCGCCCTGCAGCTTGCATACGCAGCTCGCCCGCTGTGTGGGCTCACCTGCTCGTATGACATCACTGATTATGTCACAAACTGATGTCACAACTTCACATCACTGATGACATCACAAATGCTCTTATGACATCACTGAAGCAAGCTTCCAGGCTATGTAATTTGATATGAACGTATCCTTCAACGTTAAACCTATCTGAAAAGTAGGATACTAATGATAGAATAACGCTCATTCATCCATTTAATAAAACAAGGTTAGCATGGAAACGTCATAGCACCTACAAGTGGCCAATATCTACTTACAGCTAACTGACGATGTCAGCAATGTTAGCGCTACTAAAGTTGTCAGATTACAAATTAATCGTGTTAGATTGATTCATGATTAACATGCAAAAATCACGATAAGTGAAGTTAATATGACGGCGGAGCAAGCACTGCACAGATAGCAAGTCTTTGTACACAGTAACGTTGCACCCTAATTTACCTTGAATATCGTGGATGTACCCTTCAATCCAGTTACTGTAGCCCTTCTTTTGAATCCTTTTGGGGATGTTGACGTTGTCATCTGCCCATTTATCAATTTGGTCAAAAGAAATTGGTGGAACAGAACTCAGGTTTTGGGACCACCGCTCCATTGTTTACAATGGGTTGTAACGCAGGCTCAGACGCGTTGCCACCCTGTGCGATGACGTAATCCAAGATGGCCACGCTGTGAATGAGGTCTATGACATCATCAGTGATGTCACACAATGCACAATTGCTCAAGTGACATCACTGATGACATCACTTCCGGGACAAAATTGAAACAGAACATTGCCCACATGCTCCCTCTTATAATAGATGTTGTCCAGCTCCATCGAGATGAAGTTAGACATGGGAGCCACTGTGGTACTGAGCTTGCTGGCACAAAGAGAAGAAAAAAGATAAATAAATGGATCCCAGAGGGAGTTAAATTTCTCAGCCTTTTTTCCCCTTTTCAAGATGCAAGCAGCTCATTAGGTCTCTCATCCAATGTACACGAGAAGGTGGTTGAGTAGATTTCCATCCCATAAGGATCAGCTATTAAGGTTGAGAAGACATGGGCATCTTTCTGGGGATTAGAGAGGAAGGTGTTTTGGGGTGAGAGGCCAAGGAGAGCAATGAATGGGAAAGGTTCAATGGTTGTTTTTAATACTAGAAATATAATTGAAGATTGCCTTTCAAAAAGAAAATAATTTGGGACAAAACCAAAACGTGTTGTCAAAGTAGCTGGAGCCTGCTTGCATCTATCACATAGGAAGGAGGTCAATGGCAGGATTGATTTGAGACAGTGTGACTTTGGTCCAGTATTGATGAATGAGCTTGAGTTGAGTTGGATAAGGCTGTGGTGGGCAGTGGGCACAGATGGAGGAAGAATGGGGTCTGCCCAGGATTTAGTCCCACTCATCATCCTGAAACTCATCATTCAAATCCATTTCCCACTGTTGTTTTACTGGTCAATCTTGAGGGTTAGGGTTAAGTATAATTTGTGATAAGATCACAAACTGTCATTACGGCTGAGGCTGTAATGACAGTGTGGCCAATGTAAGAGATGCTGTGAATGTTTGCCGCCCAGTATATGCTTGGAAGCAGTAGCGGAGCATACACCGGGGCAGAGGGTGCGCCCGCCCCGGGCCCACTCGTCAGGGGGGCCCATCAAAAAAAAAAAAAAAAAATTACAGGCCAGGCCAGGCTGGCAACCTGTGTTTTTCTTTTTCTTCTTCAGAACAAGCTTGTCTGTAAAGTGGCTTCACTGTAGGCTTTCTTGGACATAATATTACTTGGCTCAATGAGTGACAAATTGTGTTTTCGGATATAGAGGGTATGCACACCCACTGGAACACGCCCCCTCAATCAGGAATGAGTGTCAAAATGAGTGTCAAGTTCCTCTCTGAGCAGCAGGTGTCAGTTATCTAGGCTGATTACGGCATTCAAGCTCAGTCTTGCTGTGACTCAATGGGCGTGACCCCACAGTGACTTCTGCCTCTGTGACATCACATGCATACCCTCTATAGGGGCTATCAGCTATTTTACAGTTGTGACTTAAAATGACTATTTAATAAAGTCAGTGGTGTGAGTGTGAGAGGAATTCAATCAATAGACAATAACATTGGTGTGTTTAAAATGAGATATTCCACTAAATACTGTATGGCTAAAACCGATTCAAACATGAAAAAAAGGCAAATTTTTCTTCGCGGCCTGGCCTGGCCTTCAAAAAAAAAAAAAAGAAAAAAAAAAGTTTTTGTTTTGATAGGGCCCCCCTAAGAGCTTCGCCCCCTCTGGGCTGATAGGGTAGCTCCGCCCCTGCTTGGAAGTTTGGCAGAGCAAGCATGTTCATAGATATGGAAATAAGAATAACATAAAGGGAGCGTGAGATTGTGAGGAAAAAAAGAGAGTGAGATGGTGGGTGATATGGAACAGTATGCTACTGGATTCAAACTGTTTAACGGTCTATGAGCCAAAAGGACCTTGCGGTTGAGGTACTGTGTGTGTTTAGGCCACCGGGACATGCTGCAGTGTACCACATAGGCCTACTGCTCTTTGTAGGCTACCACTTCAATGGTGATTTATTAAGTCACCTACATGTTGCTGCTTGAACGTGGTTGCTCTTGCTCAACAACCATCGTGAAAACAAACCAGGAAACTGGCGGCCCCGCCCCGCCTTAGTTGACAGCAACTGCTGACAAAGTGCCACAGGCTGCCACTGACTAGTAACTGATTAGCCGTGTTGGGCAGTAACTTAGTTAGAATAACTTAGTTACTGTCATTTTATTACCTAACCCAACTATACAAATGTAAGGGATTACAACTAATTATGTAGTTTGTCAGTTTTTTTTTTTTAACTCCTGTTGTTCCAATGAAGTGGATTGAGTTCTAAAATGAGCTATCTAAAGAGGTTGTATGTATGTCACTTTATGGAGGGGGGGTAGCTAAATTAATATAGGGAGACCTCTTCCGAACAGTAATATGAGTAACGTAACTAATAATTACTTTTGATACCAAGTAATAAGTAAAGTAATTGTACTACTTTTTAAATGGAGTAACTAATCACACTTCCTGAGTGTAGCCTATATCTATATCTGCCCTAAAATATGTAAGTAAGTAATAAGTAGAAACAACTGAAGAAATAATGTTGCTTTTTTTGGACAATGCTTCTTTTATAGGCTATTTACATTGCATTGTATGTTTATCTAAAGCTGTACAAATAAACATTTCTCAGTACATTCTCAATTGTTACATTTCTTGGTGCAAGCTATTTTTCACAACATTTTAACAAATTATGCTTTAAAAAAAAGTTGATCCCATATTTGGAGAAAAAAATTACCCATGACCCTATCTCCTGCATATACGGCAGCATTAAACTGTCTCTCTTCATTGAAGCTGCTCAATGTGCTTCTTTATAGTCAGAAGCGTCCTTGTATGGGCAAAGAATAAGGTGAATAGTGCAAGGAGATGTGTTCTTCAGTGGATTTCAGACTCAGCTCCCACAGTTTCGCAGTGGATTCGGTGTTATGGAACTTCTCCCTTTGGAAGCTATCAGCTTTTGGCTCAAGGATAAGCCATTACATTTTTTACAAATCTGGAACCCCTTTCTGGACTATATTGGAGAGGATGGAGTCCAGGCCCTTGAGTGGTCTCTACGGCTAGCATGGACTGACATAGGTCTTAACATAGGTCTTAACATGTAAGACGCCTTTATCCCTTTATTATATCTAAATACCCCTGCTATACCTATTTCTACAGTATTAACTTTCTGCCTGCTGTACGTGCTGTTTTAGTTTTTTTCCCCCTTTCAGTTTTGCTTTTATATTATTCTTGTGGAGATTGTGTTGTGGGTGAGTGGGAACCTGTGGCATATTCTGTTATCCCAATCAACACTGTTTATCCCTCTGCAAACTGAATAAACACACATAAAAATAAAATAAAGTGATGGGGACAAAATCACCCATATGAAAAAGTGGTGGGGACATCCACCTCGTCATAAACCTATGGCTGAGTAGATTGTCATTCAAGCGCCCCTCCCCCCAATTGCGGCATGTCCCACCCTAGTCTGCCTCTGATTAGCCTTTTTTCTTTTTTACCCAAATCTTCACCAATCATCACTCATGCCTAAACCCAACCCAATCATCACTCCTCATACTCAACGTAACCAATCATGACTCCCCATGCCTACACCTAAAGGTGGAACTTGGCACAAATGAGGTGGGGGGATAAAATAAATTGCGTATATATGTATAGGCTATATATATATATCTAGTGCATGTAACTCATAAAATCAAAATGCACTGGTCGTCAGCTCGGTGGATATGAAGAGGATAATATTCAAATAAGTGACAACAGGATAACGGCAGCTAAACCACAAATCAGTATGGCAAATATGAGGGACGTGTCTATGCCAATCTGGGAGGAAAGAAGGTTAACAGAATAGCTTAATGTAATGACTATTTCCTTTGGTGATTAAAACCTCCAGTTCAAACACTACTAACAGGCCAAACTGCCAGGCCCAACGTGCAACGTTTTGGCCTTATCTGGCAGTCGGCAACATTGCAACAAATACCAAACAAGAGCATTTTAGTGACATTTAAGACAGAGGCCTCAGCTGTTTCTCAAAATAAGATATGCAACCATTTAAATACAAAAGCTTTATTTGGTCATTTCATAAAAGGTAGTAAAAAATATTGCTAAAAACATTCATAAAAAGTCTTCAATCCAGTATAAAAAAAAGTATAAAACTTGTTGACATTTGACAAAGAAAATATCTACAGTTCAATGAGCAGTGTACTTCCTCTTAAAAACTGATGCACTTTTACTGCCACAATGGCAATAGCAGAGCATTGCTCATTAGTGATGGAGCATACATGAATCGGTGAGATACCCAGCAGCCGCCAGTCTCGGAGACACTGCAAACCCTTTGCCGTTTCCAGTGAGCCTGTAAAGATGGAGGGTAGAATTTAATCATTACAGTAAAGTATTCAAGCCTTCGCATCCTTTCTTCAGCTGCTTCTTAGATCCTTTTGGATTCGTTGTCTATACTCTATACAAATGTTCCATACAGGTAAAACTGCTAATATTTAAACAGTGCCATTACTTCTCAACTGACCGTGAGGACTTGCAAGCTGCTCTTCAATGTCTCAATTTGCCCTAGAGAACTCTGTGACCACCTAAGAGGAGAAAAACATATGAGAGCTTGGACATGCAAGAGGTGAGATGCAGAGTGGACAACACACTCATGCAAGATTAACGTTACTAAAGAATCATGCAACTCAAGCTGAAGGGTTTTTGTCAGCCAATAGCTTTTTTTGGGGGGCGGTTTTAGTGCAATTGCAAATTTTCAGCATTCTACAGTCGACAACAACTTATCAAGGTCGAAATTAACATTTGTGAATAATAAATAATAAACTTGGATTATTATTTGTATTAGAGCAAGAGTTGCATTACAACCATTTGATTGTTTTGTATGGCTAATTTTGCTCGGAAAAACTACTCATAGCAGATTTTGTACTTGAATGTAAGTGAATGTTTTTGACAACATGTTTTGGATGACTTTCATTACTTGATATTTTGTACAGAAAACAAACATGTTTTGGGTGACTTTCATTTTGTACAGAAAACAAACATGTTTTGGGTGACTTTCATTTTGTACAGAAAACAAACATGTTTTGGATGACTTTCATTACTTGATATTTTGTACAGAAAACAAAACAGTCTAATAAATGAGTGTTGGGGTTAGTTTTACCTTCTTGTGGCGATCTCTAGGCTTTTAGAATCCTCTCCTCTGCGATTTTTTTCTTTTATAAAAACCAGCCAGCATGACTTTGCATCAAAGTCAAGTAAGATCCCTGCAAGCTTGATTTGAAATACTGTTGAAATTCCGTTATTTCAAATGGCTGAAGATACATGGCTTTGGAGCTTGAAGAGATATACTAACTAAAGGTTGATGACATAATACATTTTCAAGCACTATATCATTCTCAATGTCAAGACATATTTGGCAATACATTACCTCAAGGAATGTCGTCTTTATTTTTTGGGATGACATGACAAGTGTCATTTAGAGAAGTTTTGAATACAAAGACGAAGAGGATGTGCTCAGGGTCAGGATAGGTAAATTTTTGTTTTTAAAATCAGGTTGATGTCGTGTATACATACAGTTGAATAGCTTATTCAGTATTGTTGGGAACCACCGAGGACCACTTTCACAAACTGAAGGCATTCCTCTGGCACAACAAAGGAAAAATACCATGTTTAGATCGATTAAAAAGAAACTAGAAACTTTATTGATACAACGCACTGCAGCAAAACATTTTGGGATATATTTAGTATCCTATTTAGCCAAGAGTACACAAGCATTATGCATTTTGGAGACGGCACGGCTTTAAGCACATACAGTTGTCCTAAGGTTTACAAAATATTGAATTGGCTGCAGCTTTCCTTAGACTGTAAGTATTGTTACTTAAACCTTCAATCAACACAACAAATAGTGGATCAGTGATCATTTATCAAGTAATACACGACAGATCAGAGTATACCAATTGCAAGGGTGACGAAAATAGATGCATTTGTAGAAGTCAAATTAAATGGATTTGAAAGATTTTAGGTGATTATCGAAATTCAGTCAGACACGACTAGATTGGAATAATAGTATAAACAAAAAGGGGATAAAGAATACTTCTGATTTTTGTTTTTTTTAATAAAAAACGGCTCAGTATTTGGATTTGCAACTACATCTATTCTAGTTAGTGAAGTTACATTGAGGCATTGCGGATAATTTTGTCCAGTCATGAAGGACATTTGAAATGCAGCCTAAGTGAGAAAATTAATCGCCACAATTACATTGTGTTAAGGACAGCTAACTCAAATGATAATCATCAACAAATATCACTAAATATTGTCACTTTTTCTTGCTAGGTTTATGTAACCAGGGGCTTAACCGTCAACTATACAACCTATAACATTAAATGGAAACAAATAAACAATGAAAATTCACTATTTCTCTGGCACGCTACGATACATCCAACAAAATGTCTCGTTCAAGTTTAAAAAAAAAAAGTCAACGTAAAACAAACATTAAAAAAAGGGAACAAAGGAGAGGGAAATTACTTTTGAAAAGTTAAGTGAGTTACAATCGGAGACAGTTGCCATGGCAACTCTCTACCAGAGGCCATTCAGTATCTTCCGTAAGGATGCTGTCTGTACGATCCCTTGGGGTCCCCCCTGGCTTGGGGGGCTTTGCCTCCAGCCCCACTGCTGGGCCATGCGCCCTCCCAGTCATCTTGAGCTGTAAGGACACATAGAAAAAAACATGCACAGAACAACCGGTCAGAACAAAGTTCTGGATGCATTCAGTGAGAGGTCTAATCATTGCTCAAACATACACAAGTCCCATGTGAGGATTTAAGTGGCACGTGGTTATGGGGCATTTCTTGCATACGGACAATAGAAAAGGCATCAATGCAATCTTACCGTAAGGTTCGTATGTTGCCTCCGGGGCCTCTCCATGGCCGTAGTCGTAGTATTCAGTATCCCTGAGGAGAGAATGCCAAAGAAGCGTCAGGACAGTAGCCTCAAATTCAGATTTAGACTCAACGGGCAGACCCAGTGACCAAATAGTCAATAGATTGTTGACTTACGCAGGTGCAGGTTGTTGACTGTAATAATTTTCATAGCCCTCGTAGCTTTGCTCTGGATAGGATTCTTCACCATATGGAGGCTTAGGGGGGAGAGAATCATTAACTAGTGTCACTTCATAGCTACCATGATGAAAGGAACCAGGACAACAAAACTACTTGTCATTAGGAGACAAATGATGTGAACTTAAGGAACAGACAGATTCACAACTTACATATTCATCATAGGACTCTGCTTTGGGCTGTGATGTGGAGGAGGGCTGATGCTGGTGGGCAAGGGCCGCGGGGGGGAGCATCCTTGGTTGACCTGTGGAGGGTGCTCTAGAGCGGGAAGCTGAACCTCCTCTGGAAGGAGCAGTAGGTGGTCCGCCCCTACCGGATGGCGCTCCTCTAGGGGCGCCGCCCCTGCCTAGTCCTCCCCGTGGAGCTCCACCGCGCGGTGCTCCGCGAGGGGCCCCACGTGGCATTCCTCGTCCCCTGTGGAACATTCGCATCATTTCAAAATATGATCCACATTAAGACAATTACATTATCAATAGAAGACACTAGAGAACAAGTTAGAATGAGACCCACCTGGGTCCTGCAGCATTATGCGGTCCGCCTCTGCCCCTGCCTGGGGGACCACCCCGCCCCCTGCCCGAACCATCCTGAGCTCCATTCAGGAAGTGGGGATCCATGTACTGGCCCTCCTCACCAGGCTCCTACAAACCACACAAAACAAGCATAGGCGTAAGTAGGAGGCTAGGGCAGAAACTGCTTGGATATCTCAAATGGTGAAAAGAGAATGTGTGTGTTACAAAGGTTCTTCTGCACACATACCGGGGTAAGGAACTTCTTGACCTCGTCCATGGAATGAGCCATGCGCAGGTAGGCCTCTGGTATGGGCGCAGTCACCTCAATGAACACATGCAGCTCCATGGACAGATGAGCATATTTAGCCTCACCTCCCTTCCTCAGCTCTTCCTCCTGAGGAAGACATCAAATGTAAAGACCATCAAGCAAACAAGTGTGTCCTATGTATGAATAGAACAAGCAATTTCATTTTAACACCAGCCAGAGAAACTTTTCTCCGCTTTTACCTTATTCTTGTCCCTCATGGAACCTCTTCCAAGAACTGAGATCTTGGCACCAGTCTCCTCTTGCAGTCTCTTGATGGTGCTCCCCTGAGGTCCCAGAATCTTACCAACAAAGTTGATCTGTGGACAAAATATTAAGCAGTGAGGGGGGACAACAATTGCATGACACCAGGGTGGATGCAACGGTCACACTTTTCCTCCACAACTCCATTCAAACGACTACCACACACATATCCATGCAGAAAAACGCTTAGTGGGCCATTGAAGCGCAACATGACTAAAAGTGGGGCAGTGTGGGGTGCTTCAATGAAAGACCCTGCGCAGAAGACTCACCCTTGGGTACAGCTTAGTGGGAATGAGGACTCTCTCTTTGAGTTTGAGGTTCCTGGTAGCAAACAAGTCCAGATAGGTTTCTTTCTCTCCGTCTTTCTTGACTTCGCCTTTCTGAATCCTTTCGATCTCTGTAGACAGGGTTTTTTTTTCAGGCATGTGGCATAACACAAATCCAAAGACCAGCTCTGCACACACAAATCACTGGCACTTCTCCAAATATACATAGTTACAAGAAACTAGTCTTAAGCTGTGATGCACATTGAATTAACTACAATTTTCAAAAGGTGGATGAAGCGAGTTATCAAACATGCAATAACGTTTAAATATTCGATAATAAAAAAAACGATGTCGACTATTGCTACGACTTTTGCTGTTTTGCATATAAAACGCATAGGTTAAACAATTGCTCAATCCACAGATAGCCACGTGTATAACGTTACCATTGTTCGGGCCTTTTTCTGGGCCCGCAAAACCCATAGGCCGCACGCGGCACGCTACTACCGTTAGCTAGGCTGTTAGCCATGCTATTGTCCAATAAGCTAGCAAACGATCACACTACCTGCAGAAATGAGCTTCATGGCGTGTGTGAAGGATGAATCCAGGCTGTCTTTCTCTGCCAGGAGCTCCGGGAGATATTTGCTATCATCCATCTTGAGTTTCTTTTGTGCTGGGCTTGGCTCCATGATGCGCTCACTCAGTCAGGTTAACGTTAGCCGCTAGCTCGCTTCCTCCCCGTGCGAAACTGCTGATAACTAGAAACAAAGCTAGATAGTTTACCGAATATGATAAAGTAAATATTTCAGTCGTAAAAATATCTTTCCTTGCTCCTCCTTTTGCACTCTAGATTTGCCTCAGTAGACAAAGGAAGGATGGCGCAGCTGCTTGTGTGTGCGTCTGCGTCGCCCGCTTCTTTCCACTAGAAATGGCAATTGGCAAATGGCTTCTCTGGTAGGAGGAAGAGACGCGTTGCAGGAGTAGGCAGTGACGTCACAGAGAGAGAGAGCGCGAGAGGGAGAAGAGAAGATGGAGTAAGATGGAGGTAGTCGGTGGGTGTAGCCGAAACCAGCTACATACAGCCCAGTACAGTACAGGCAGTGTTACCAGATGGGAAATGTTGAATTGGAGGGAAATTATCATGCTAGCAGCAAATGTCTTCCACCACTTTTGAATTATTTTTCCTCCGTATTTTTTATTTTTATTTATTTATTATTTGTATTGATTCATTCCAAAGCATGATACCCCTGTTTGTTTGTTTGTTTGTTCTGTTTTTTTATTTATTTTATTTCTATCGAAGTCTTCCACCACTTATAGCCTCAGCTAGGAAGGATTTATGACATCACTGATGACATCACAATTGCTGAGTGACATCACTGATGACATCACAATTGCTCAAGGGACATCACTGATGACATCACAATTCACTGATTTATGACATCACTGATTATGTCACAGACAGCCTGCAAAACGTGACTAACACTGCCCGCCTACTTAGGCAATTTATATGATGATGATCATGATTTAAATCTAAATTTAAAAATCACAACACAACATTCAACTTTCCATTTTAAATGTTTTACTTTTAAAGTACATTTTACACCAGTAAGTAGGCTACTTCCATTGAGGTAAATGAACAGCAAAATAATAATACTTCTAGGCTACTTGAGTAGGAATTAAATTCCAGCAATCTACCATGGAACTTGTCTAGGGGACATGAATGACTGCAAAGATGTTTGTGAGAAGACATGTATAAACAGACAGACAGAGGATCCATAAATATTAGTATATTACAACTAAGCAGTGTTGGGCATGTTACTTTCAAAATGTAATAGCCTATACTACATATTATTACTTACTTACTACTAAGTTACTTTACAATAGCCTATTACTGTCTGGGTAGTAGAGTAACTCGTTACTTATTACACTACCTTTGCATTACTTTCACCAAAATAACTGCAGTAGCAGAATGACATTGCCGCCCCGGAACCATGCTGAAAAATAATTCCAAATACGATAATTATCGTACACCTGGAGGCCAAGGAGGAGGCCGTGCGTGCAGTGTAGGAAAAATGCCCCCAAGAAATCTCAGAATGCCCCTAAAAACCATGATCCAGGGGCAGAAATTGCCCCCAATATTTAGATAATTTTATTTTCATTCAATTCATTTAATTTCCATCTCTAACACACACTCTGCACCTGCAAGCTGGTTGCCAGAAGACGACGATGAAGAACACACTCACAAACAGTGCTGTTGTTCACACTACGCTTTAGCAACTTTATGCACTAATTACTATTTTTTTAACGTGCCCCCAATTTTTTTAAATGCCCCCAGTTTTTAGACAGTGGGGGCAAAAGTTGCCCGCAAAGTATTTTTAAAATGTCCTACACTGCACACGCGTTACTGGCAGCAGCAAAACATTCCCTTGGCTTGCACAGTTGCACTATCAGCTGGACATGAGTTCAGAGGCAAATCTAGATTGCAAAAGATTAATAAACCTTGAGGCTAGAGCAAACCTCGGCATGATACGGCCAGGGGGGGCAGAACCGGCCCTCATGATCTACCCCTTTGGATGGTTCTGCCTGGGTGGCCAGGAGGTCTCAGACAAACCACACCATTTTACTGATGAAGAAAACAAAAACAAATGAGACCTAAATTGGCTGTTTGGAGTGATTTTCAATATAATAAATGTTGAAGAATAAGTGCACGGTATGTTTTCTATCAGGGGTTTTCAAAGTGGGATGCGGGCCTCCCCAGGGGGGCTCCAAGCAGTTTTAGGGGAGGCTCAGTTAATAGAAGTGAAAAAACAATTACATTATTATCAAAACTAGAACACAAAGAATATCCTAAATGTGTATGATTTGGTTCAGATATAGGCTACAGTAGTTTGGGGGAATTTAACTGTTTTTCCCACTTCCCCAGAGTTAGAAACAAATAGCTAAATGCCACCAGACAAACCTTTTTTATGTATTTGGTGTAGTCTGAAGTATGCCAAACAGCAATATCAGCCTATCTTGGCTCAATTGTTGGGTGTCTGGATCAAATAACATAATCGTGATCCCAGGCATCCAGGAATTGAGCGAGGATGGGTGCCTTTTTCCAAGCTTTGTCTGGGGGGAGGCCCACAGTCTCAGACTTTGAACACCCCTCTTTTCTATCATTTAATCTATAGTGATAGTGATAAAATTTGAGGTTACGGCCTGACAATATTTTTTTGGCCCCGGGAACAATCTGGTTTTCTCATGTGTCCCCTGGAGTCTGAATGATTGGCAGCAGTGCAACAATCATACAATCATAAAAATCTTAGCGAAACAGAAACATAGTATGTGACATCTTACATTAATTTTTGATGTGAGATGTGTTTTGTTTGTCTTCGTTTGTTTTAACTTGTGCATTGTGCATTCCTTTTTGTGTGAGTACATTGTACTCAATTGTAGCCTACTCAGTACAATTGAGAGCAACGTAAACCAGAGCCAAATTATGTGTAGCGTACATATAAGCCCTTTTTAGATTGGCTTTTCCCCCCATTGATTATAAGTGGTACCTTTGATGTAAAGAAGTTATGGTACATAGACATTCTGCAGAGCAGTTACTGGTGTCATACTGCCTCCTAGTGACTGAATTGATCACAGCAGCAATTGGTTTAGTTTGCTACTTGCAAGTTGCACTGACCTAGTATGACCTGCTAAGCTGCTATTAGTAACATATTTGAAAAGTGCATTTATGCTGTCTGACATGTCTTGTTCATTTGTTTCTTTCTTTGTCTCCACTTTTCTGTTTCATTGCATGGCCATTCACATCTTCTCACCTGTTCGAGAAGAGGTTAACTCTTCTGGGTTACCGTAACGCGGGTGTTACTCTGCTCCCCCACCAGTCAGAGCAGAGTGCTCAGATGCTCGTTAAACCTGCAGCATGTAGGCCTAACTGTACATAAACTACCTGCTTGCAAACACATTTTAAGAAAATGTACTTTGTATTATTACTATTAAAACATACCCATTCATTGCTGTGTGTATCCAGGTCATGGTGGACACTTTGTTTACCTGTAGCCGAGTTGTCGAAACCATGAGATGACCCATTTCCATTTTCCTTTTCTTTTGATTTGCTATGATTTTGTATTAGTTGTCTTCAGCTCTTCAGCAAAAAAGCAAGGAAGCAATGTTTCTTTCTGAATCCAAACCTGACAATGAACCTTGAAACATTCAATCCAGACAGGTCCCATCCTGGGTGGAGCAACAAGAGGAGAGCCTCTGCTGTGTAACCTGAAGAACTAGAGTAGCCAGCTGCTGCATACAGTGAATAGTGTCTGTGATTCCTACTGTTTGCTCTTGAATGATCTCTCTGGGAAGCTAATCTCTCTACTACCTTAGCAGAATGTGAGCCTTCCATCTCTCCCTATAGGCCTAGAATAGCAGTGAGTAGTTGTCTGTCAGGATAACTTAGATAATATGAACTCCCTCTATTCTCTAGTACAAACAAGTGTTTTGTAAAATGTGTTAATCTTATGTTTTTCACTATCCGTGAAAGTGAAGTATTGCACCAAGGCCAATGCATTGTGCACTTAGGCTTTAAAAACATACAGAAAAACAAAAAATATATTACGGTATACAAAATACACTCTTTATTTGGCAAAAGAAGGGTCACAAAATCACTGACCCTCTGATCAAAAAAACTCCCAATTCAACATTTAAGTAATTAGCAACAACTGCCTTAATTAACCCAATCATAAAGAACACATGAACCAGATGCTGAACATTTCTGAAATTATATTTAGTTCTGAATTATGGATATATTTGAATAGTGAAATGGATGAAACAGGCAAACTTGCTCAATAAATACTTGATGTGAAATCAGTAGTCAGTGCCTCTTAACCCATTGATACCTGATGCAGCATTTGTGTGTGTATCCCTTTAAGACCACGAACCGCGTCCTTAAAGGGATACACACACAAATGAGGGATATACATGCAAATGCTGCAACAGGTATCAATGGGTTAAACACACAGTTATGACTGTCTGCACTGTGACAAACCAAGACAGTGTACAATATAGTACAATTCCAAAATGGGAAAGCTGTAATTCATCGTGTATATCTGTTTGCGTTGGTATTGAAATTGTAAAAGAAAATCCCCCATTATTCAGCTATATTGACATATAGGAATAATTTTCCTTTTAAGATTATAGTCTCAAATTACAATCCTTTGTAATGACCTACTAAAGTACTACACCATGTAGTCTAGTCTCACTGTAATTCTAGCTGCGCTGCTTTTAAAAACATCAGCAGAAATCAGTGAATATGAATACTTTATGTCTGGGAGGCAAGACGATCATTGTGTTTTGAATAACTTGTGCCAACAGCAGTGTTTTTCCCCCCAGATAATTGTCTGGTTAGAAATTGGAAAGAAGGGCAAAGAACAGTCCAAGCAGATGCTTATCTCTCCCGCAATGGTATTTTTTGTAAAGCATCAAATCAAAATTTCAAATAAAATTACTTTGCATATTAAGAGGATTTATGATAGTTTTATGTCTTTTTTCTGTTTAAACTAATAACCTTTAGCCAAGTTGCCCTCTAGCAGAGCCATTCCACCTCAAAATGATTTATTATTTCTGAAATAATGTCTCATACATATTTATACCAACTTCGTCTCACCCATCTGAACATTTTGAATCTTCCTGCCTCCTAGAAGTTCATCGTCAGTGCCTTCGATCGACGTCCACCCAAAGGTTCAAGACGGCTTTTGCAGTCTAGTTTCATTGGGTTGCCACAGTGAGATCTGCCACTGATGGTAGTGTATCCTCAAATATCAATAATAGTAAATATATCTGCTTTTTCTTTATCATGGATCTGCATTGCGGAGTACGTGATGGCTTTCACCTCGGTGCCCTGGAAAGACAACACAGTAGGGTACAGTATATAACACTTCCAGTCTAAACTGTCATTATTCATTTCCATTTGATGTGTCATTCTGCTAGAAACTTTAGCCACACTGCCCTCTAGCAGAGCCATTCCACTGATCTGGCATTCTAGAAACTGTGAAAAGGGAGATACTTAAAAGCAGCATTCGCTACTTTTCGTCCATACTTAGACATCAACATATTTTCAAGAGCGATAAAAACAACAAATTCTTCCAATTCCTATGTCACATTAACAGGCTTTCATCATGGTGTTAATAACAAGGCTCTGGAACTCCCTTCCCCCTGACATCAGAAAATCAGAGTCCCGTACAGTTTTTCAATCCCGCCTCGAGACCCATCTCTTCTCCTCTGCCTTCTTTTGAGTCCCCCCCCCCCCCACACACCTATCCCTGTGTGTCTGTGTCATGTTTGTCCATTGTCTGTTGCACTATCGTCGCCACCTTAGTGTTTAGTGTATAGTGTAAAGCGTCTTTGAGTCCTTGAAAAGCGCTATATAAGTCCCATGTATTATTATTATTTGGTGTAATAAGACATTTCCTTCACTGGCTTACCTGTGGATGCTTGCCCAGCCTGAATTCTTCACCCCACCTTTAATAAACAAGAGAGAAATAAAGAGAGCAGCCACAGGAAGATAGGCAGGGTAACACAAAGTGCTTTGTCTCTCTCAGGTATAGGAGTATCCAAAAAAGCAATCCACGTACAACTCAACAGTCTAGAATCGGGGCTTGGGTAGTATAGAGGTAAAACTCGCCTACCACTTTGGAGACCCGGGTTCAATTCCCAGCAGCGGTACTTCCGGCTTGGTCAGACGTTCCTACAGACACAATTGCCCGAGTCTATGCGTGGGAAGCCGGTGGGGTATGAGTCCTGGTCGTGCTGCACTAGCGCCTCCTCTTGACGGTCTGGGCGTCTGTTCAGGGGGGAGGGGAGATGGGGGGGACTAACATGATCTTCCCACGTGCTACCGGTGATACATCTCGCTGTCAGGTGAAAAGAAGCGGCTGGCAACTGCACATGTATCGGAGGAAGTATGTGCTAGCTAGTCTACAGCTCTCCTCAGATTGGCAGAGGGGGTAGAGCAATGACCGGGATAGCAGGGGGGAATTGGCCAAGTACAATTGGGGAGACAAATCTGGAAAAAAAAACATGATTAAAGAAAAGTCTAATCTATGTGAATGAATAGAGATCTAAAGTTCTTGATTTTAAATAAACATTACAGTCTAACCGTGGACAGTATTTTAAAATGAATCAAGGGCAGCTGATCTCTCAGGGAAAACCTTATTAGTCAAGCTTATCTCATCATTTAGATCATCGGTAAGCAACCTAGAGCACGGGTGCCACCTCTGGTACACAAAGGGTTAACCAGTGGCACAGCAGCAGCACACAGCAGCAGCACAAAATAGCAGTAAGTGTGCAATTGAGATTTCTTTTGGTAGAAATATTGAAATGCCCTACCATGACCTATTTCAATTCACAGCCATTTGCAGTTGCACTGTCTGTTAGGATATTTACGATAGTGACCCACACTACTAACTCTGCCTCTGATTGGTCAGCCTCCTTGTGGTCCATGTATTCCAAAGCAGCAGAGAGCAGATGAAAATGTTGGCGCAAAAGACAATGTCGATCCTCCAGCAAAAAAAACCTCAGGTACACTGATTGACAAGCACATTTGAAAATGGCACTTCATATCAAAAAGGTTGCCGACCCCTAATTTAGATCAAGCAGACAGCAGTGTAAGCTTTCAGCTAAAACCCTTTTGCTCTGTATTGTTTTGGATTTATGTGGCCAACAGTCACAATTAAACCCTCTACTGGCTTCACCGCTGATGAATAGAAAAAATTGAGGAGAGGAGGAGGCAGGTTGGTGTCCAGGTCACAGTGTACCGTCATCACGGTCTCCAATAGATAGTGGTGACGTTTACAATAATTTAATATTCTTCGATTAGACCCGAACCCCTCCTCAAAAGAAATATGCAACCACCAGAGAAGAAAATATATCAACCTTAAAGCATGGCTGTCATACACATTTGGTCCTGCAAAAATGTTATGGCCCAACAAAGGACTTAGTATTTTTTGTATTTGCCATATTTTACTTTTCTCAAGCAACTCTATTTAATCTCAGCCTGGGGTGTAATTTTGAGATAACATACTGTAGGTTTCCAACATATGGCCATCCTGCCAAAACATTTTGACAATAACATAACAACATGATGGTTAACTGTAGAACTTAGAATGAACATACCCAATGGAACGGATCTTGAAGTGCATCCTGTCAATGTGCAACACTTTGACCTCCTGGAGGACGGAAGTAATATTTAGCCGTCATGAAAATAGCATAAAAAGATTATTATGGTCTTACAATAGTCTGTATATCATACAAGAATTAAAAAGATTTTTAAGGAAACAATGCACTGTGGTATAAGGGGGAAGTTATGATTTAACAAATAACAATAGTATGTTACAAAAGTTTATACCAAAGACAACAAGACGAAACCATTTTAGAACATTGCAGGGAGAAGTTGCAGTGTTGTAAACTGGCCTGTCTCATCTTGACTCCAGCTGGGTGAATGCATCGCCAGCTTGTGGGTGAATGCATCGCCAGCTTGTCAAGTCGCAGGGGCTGGTTGCAAGTAGTTGCAAGTTTTAACTCATCTTGTTGTGAATCTTTGGTCTAAACTGGGCTTTACACACCTACCCTGGGCACAAAGTAAAGATCTGCGCTAAACTTGAACAACCAATCATCTAGGAAGTGAAAAAGAAGAGATTCCATGTCATCACCTATTCGGGAGACACAGGGAGGAGAAAAACATGGACAGAGTTTAATTAGTTGGTCTAAACTGATAGCAATGAGTGTTGTATGTTAAACAGGAAGAGCTATGTAGGTCCTCTCCCCTGTACTGCAGACTGTATCTCACCCTCTGACTTCACCTCCACAGTGTCAATGGGCTCCACCGTCTCTGTGTCCGTCATGTAGCCAAACATGCCCATGGCACACTGCTCGAACGCCTCCTCCAGAGTGTTTCCCCACGAGTGGATCCTTATAGAGAGCAGACATGTGACCATGATGATCCAGTAACTAAACAGCAGACAAACATGAGATCTGACAGTAAGTTTATGTGATGCATGTACTCACTGTACATCTGCTGTGTGGTCCAGATCTGAAAAGGTCAAACACAAGGCATGGGATTAGACAGGGCAACTAACTGGCTTGTCTGCTGTTATAGCCTCAGAACCTTTTTAAATTGAGTCTGCAGTGGGAATCCGGGGGGAGGAGGATCACATTGGCAAAGTAGCAACCAATTCAGGTTGTCTGGAGAGCTAATGGCGGATAATGAGGAAATGGATTCAGAAGATGAAGCAGGAGTTTTTGAAAAGAACGAAAGGAAAAGAAAGCAATCTGAGTTGAGTTTATCTAGTGACTCAAGTCGATCAGTGAGGAAGAGGGAGGGATGTGGGAGGTGTGGGAAAGAAGGTTGTGACATAGACCAGTGTACACTAGGGGAAGTTGAGGCGAAATGCCTACACTGCTAAGGAAGTCATTATGCGGGGTCTACACAGTGCCCAAAGAGAATCATGGAAGTAAAAGTGAACAAGATTAGAGCAGAGAAAGGATTATCATATGCGGAGGCTGTTAAGAGGGAGAGGAATGATGAACGCATGGTTGAGCAGAAGGAGCCGGTGTTGGATGCGGCTAAGAAGTTCCTGAATATTGTTGATGTATCTGGAGATAATTTGTTTAAACACTAAATGAAGCATTTGCACCGACTCAGACAGCGTCTGAGATAATCTTATAGTCTGGACAGTGTCGTGTATGGATTGGAAGTATGTTGGGTAGACATCATATAGTTAGAAGTTATAGTTATAGTTCGTTTTGTAAAGCTTATAAATAAAAACAGTAACTAGGTGGCACCGTGGCGGTAATGCACCATTTAAGGATGCCAACCGCCATAAAACCCGAAAGAAGAAGAATAATACAAAATTCAGTAGGTGGCGGTAATGCACAAAATGCTGTTTGCCATTGCCAACCGCCATTAAACAACAGAAGAAGAAGAAAAAGAAGACGAACAACTAACGCTAACGTTAGATAGAAATTATACTGATTTCAAAGTCTTAGTCGATATGTCCATTGAGTTATATAAGTCGATGGATATGTCGGTCAACTTTGGTAAATCAGATGAATGAATGCAGAGTTCGCCACGTTGAGTTGCCATGGCTGTTTTAACAACAACACTTCACAGTGAAGTAATAGGAAAGGAAAATGCTAAGCTAGCACAACAAAGTTACACTCACACTCGTATTTCTTGTTGATTGGTGGGTATTTTGCCTTGACTGCTTTCTGCTCCTCTGTCAGGTCCAGTTCACGGTCACCCATTGCAGATGTAACGCTTTTTTAGTTGTATACAAGACGATCAAACCTGATGTTTTACTGACAGCAGTCTTGCAACATCAACCATTACAACATGTTCTTCTTCTTCTTCTTCTACTACTAGTGTTTTATGGCGGTTGGCAAACAACGTATAGTGCATTACCGCCACCTTCTGAAATGGAGTGTGGATCAGAATAGACCCTTCTCACGGGGGCCATTTTGTGTCGAAAAGGCAGAATAAACACAGGTGCGAGCATAACACTAATGAGGCTTTCCACATTCCAATCATGGAAATTGGAAACCCTCAGTGTGTTGCTTGCACCTGTGTTATCCCTGCCTTTTCGACACAAAATGGCCACCGCGAGAAGGGTCTATAGACTTCTAAAACACTACACTATCCTGACTATATTCTTCTGGGGCATTCCTTTATAACGGCGTGAACCCATGCATGGATGTATTATTAAAATAACTGGATAGGGGACGAGCCACGCATGCATTCGGACGGAGGCTAGACTGAGGCTGCTCACTGGCGCATGAGTAGTGTATTATGGGGGTATAGCATGGATGTATTAAAAGAACTCTGGATAGGGGACGTGCCACGCCCACCCATGCATTCGGACGGAGCTTGCTCATTGGCGCATGAAGCCATCATGGGGGCTTTTTCTTCCTGGTTTTACTTCCTGACAATGCAGCCCAAGGCGAAGTGCGCATGTGTGCCATGACGTGTTCCATGACGTCTCCCACCCCTCCCACCCATGGATTGTATTACAAGAAGAAAATACCCCCGTATAGGGCTCTTAGTGGCTTCTGAAGAAAAAAATGCCCCATAAAAAATTAGTTGATAATTAAAAGAGTCGTTTTATACTTTGAGTGACACCCGGAAAAAATTCCCCTGGGTTTAACAGCTGCCGGAGTCCCCATGCAAGTGGATGGGAATTTTCCTTTCTGGGCTGCATGGCGTCATGTGACTTGCAATACAGAGCTTCGCCAGCATGTTCAAATGGCTTCAAAGCTATTTCTTCTTCTTCTCTTTTTTGTTTTACGGCGGTTGGCATCCAGCTTATTGGTGCATTGCCGCCACCTTCTGCTCCGGAGTGTGGATCAGACAACAGGAAGTAGTTACTGTGTTGCGGGGGTTGACAACTTCCTTTCGGTTGTTCCACGGAGTTGGCGCCATAGCAATCCTCCGCGCGCCGCTCCGCTGCGCGAGTGTTGTCTGTCAAATTATTCTTCCTCTACTCCAGTATTTAGCTGTTCACCATCGCCATGGCTGACAAGGAAGGTAACGGCGTTTCACTTTATAGATGGCTTTAAGGGTGCGCGTGTTTTGTCAAGAATACGACTCTTGTTAGACCGGTGGGTCTTGGCGATCTGGCCAACATGACATTTCTTGATACAAACCATAGATATTATATTACCCCCATCGTCTTTGTACAAACTAACCAACCGGCTAGCTGTTAGCAGAGTGGCTTGGCTTATAGCCTATAATGCCTCCATGGTTAGCTAATGTACTAGCTAATGCACATGTTACGGTTGTGCAGTCTTGCTTGGTACAGCAGCTGCATATGGGATACGACACGCCAAAGCAGCTTATCTGCTAGCTTGCATAGTCACCCAAATAAAGCCTGTGTGCTATCTATTCTTCACAACAAGGACCCAGGCTTGGCTGGAGAGTGCCCCAGTATTCCCTGTTCAGTTTAGATATTTGCTGCATGACCTACCTTTGTATATCATAATCCTAACCTAATACTCTTTTGTGTTGTTCTTGGCAAATGTTGACTGCAGCTGCATTTGATGATGCTGTGGAGGAGAGGGTGATCAATGAAGAGTACAAGATCTGGAAGAAGAACACCCCCTTCCTGTATGACCTGGTGATGACCCATGCCCTGGAGTGGCCCAGCCTCACCGCCCAGTGGCTGCCCGATGTCTCCAGGCGAGCCACTAACGTTATCTGCTGCACCTGTGACACATGACACACACATAGACTAACAAACAACCAACATATGACACATGCTACTGGTCTGCATGTGAAGGACATGTTTTCTGTACCTTACTCTTTGCAGGCCAGAGGGAAAAGACTACAGTGTACACAGGCTGGTACTTGGAACACACACCTCTGACGAGCAGAATCACATCGTGATCGCTAGTGTCCAGCTTCCAAATGACGATGCCCAGTTTGATGCGTCACACTATGACAGTGAGAAAGGAGGTGAGAAGAGATCTGTGCAGAGGAAGCCTTGTTGATTGGTTAAAACTTAAGCATACATTGATTATAAAGCATAATATGACAACTAGAGTCCACAATGCCAGGGGACAAGGCACATTCACCAAAAATCAAAAACAGAAATGCAGTCAGGAAGAGTGTAGATTACACATTGACATCACCGCCATCACCTCCAATACAACACAATTTTCACCATCACAACTAATTAACAAATGAACATTGCCACAACATCATTATTACCATTAACATTGTTACATGATGTGCACTGAGTCCACATATCAGCTGGTGCAAAAAGCTTTGTCTGTGGTGTGTTTTGCTGAGATCATCCCACACAGGTCTGGCAATTTTGGAAAAGTATGAAAAATAAATTGATAGTTTTCAAGTTTGACAATTGTTCATAAAGGTCTGTATACCTATGGGGAAATATTCATATTTAGAGTGATATGGGCAGACACAGAGAGCCAAACATCCATGTATGCCAGTTCATGGCATTTTGATAGAAAGGATGTGTTGGAGCCTTGGCTGGTAATATGAGCTGCACACTTCACAGTGTGCTATTCACTTTGACATCTGGCCATTTCCCCTGTAACAGTGATTTTATTTTTCTGTAACTTGTTTCAGAGTTTGGAGGCTTTGGATCTGTGAGCGGTAAGATAGAGATCGAGATCAAGATCAACCACGAGGGAGAAGTGAACCGAGCCCGCTACATGCCCCAGAACCCTTGCATCATCGCCACCAAGACCCCCACCAGCGATGTGCTGGTCTTTGATTACACAAAGCACCCCTCCAAGCCAGGTGGGATTACAGTTAAAGCGCAAATTAAATCAACTTTTTAGCCTATAACAAGTGGCATTTTTGCATCAATTTTATAATTACTTTAATTTTAGACCCCTCTGGAGAATGCCACCCAGACCTGCGCCTGAGAGGCCACCAGAAGGAAGGCTATGGCCTCTCCTGGAACCCAAACCTTAGTGGCTGCCTACTCAGTGCTTCTGATGACCATGTAAGTGTCCTATCAGAGAATACCCGCTCTAATACCACTTTCACACCAATGACCACAGGCTCCTTAAAAACTCTTAAATTAAAATAAGGGAAATTAAGGTCTTAAATTGTCTTAAATTTACCGTAAATTTTCTATAGGTATTAAATTTACAGATGGTGTGGGTTTTTTTCCATTATTTTATTTTCAGTTTTTATAGAATAATACACAAACAAGAAAAACAAACTCAGACACAGGAAAGAAAAGAAAAACAAACAAACAAAAATACATACAACATTACAACATGGTGCTACCAGCCGCATAAGGTGCTTGTGCTTGTAAAAGATATTGCGCGTGGGATCCCACGCAAGGGGTCCATGAAAGACCAGACGGGCGAGCCATCCCACACCTTATTCATTTATTAATTTTATTCTTTTACTGATTTTATTTATCAAGCGTTAGTTGCACTACTGATTTGAGACACATTTGCACTTTGTAGCGGTGATTAGTGATTAGCCGATAGGCTTGTGCTGAGGGGTTTATGGTGAACACTTAACCTACCTACTCTGTAAACTGCTACTATGTGTTTGTGGCCCTCCTTGCATGTGTTGATGTGTAACCGTGTGACAATAAAGACGGGCTTGTCCGTCTGAAATCGTGTTTTTTGTTTTTTTTAATCGGGAACCACTGGGCTAGTGGGAGAGAGGGAGCGGTGCCAGCGGACTGAGTGGACACTCCGCTACAGAGTTTATCCGCTCATTACAAATAGCCCTTCACTCTTTGCACTGCAGTGTTTCTCGAATATGGGACAAAGGGTGTCCCGTATCAGTTCAATACGGAACACGTCTTTCCAATTACGGTACGATTCCGTATTTGAAGGGACTGTTGGCAACCCTAGCTGTTACATGTATGTCCAACCGTGCTGCTGAAGCTGATTTGCACTGTTTGTTTTTTTGTCCCCGTGTGACAGGCAGAATGTCCACTCTGTTCCCGTCTCTGTTCCCTCGGATCATGTTATTGATGTCCAACATGTTGAAGTTGAAGTTGAAGTTGAACCTCTAACCTCAGTCACTTGTCATTCTTAACCTCATCAAAGTAGGCCAAGAATGGGTCCCAGATAGTTGAGAACCTTCTAAATGAGTTGGTTCTCAGGGACCTGAGTCTCTCCATCTGTATAATAGTGATCATGTCCATCAGCCACATGTGAGGTTCAAATATACATACTACTGCATGCGCTGGGACGCGTCATCAGTGATGTGTTAACTGGGGTCGTGGGGTGTTTCGGGTCTGTCAACATCATACACCCTCGCCCAGTAGACCCAGCCGAGGCCGATTACGCCCAATCCGCTGCAATAGAGTTTAGTGCTACACCGCAGTATTGAGAGACCTTCGGTGCATGGAGGTCTAAGGCCCTGTGGGGTGATTCCAGGCCGGGCACCTCCTTCGTCTCACCAGAACCTCCCGCGGAAAAAGGCAATCCTACCATGCCGTACCATGGGCAGCCAGGGAGGATGCCTCAAGGAGGCCTGTGCGCTGCACGTCATTCACCTGTGCCGAGCACCTTGCTCTAGCCTGAAGGACCACAGGCCGCGCCGATGTTTACGCAGATTTTCAGGAGGCTGATCCGTAGCGTTTGTGGATTTCTCCCTCACGAGAGAGCCAGGCTGGGGTGCTAAAACCCATCCCGTACCGGATGCCGTCTCTCCGACCGTCAACTGTCTCTCCAGCTTGTCACCAAACTATACTTGGTTGTCACCTAGTCTATTCCCAAGTGTCACTGGCCAGGGGGAGCCAGGGGTTTAGGTTCAAATATACATACTACTGCATGCGCTGGGACGCGTCATCAGTGATGTTAACTGGGGTCGTGGGGTGTTTCGGGTCTGTCAACATCATACACCCTCGCCCAGTAGACCCAGCCGAGGCCGATTACGACCCCGACCCGCGTCCCAGAAGCAGCCGCTCACGGATCAGCCTTCCTACTCTGTCTGCAACGTTGCCCATGGAAGGGTTGATCACGCCCAATCCGCTGCAATAGAGTTTAGTGCTACACCGCAGTATTGAGAGACCTTCGGTGCATGGAGGTCTAAGGCCCTGTGGGGTGATTCCAGGCCGGGCACCTCCTTCGTCTCACCAGAACCTCCCACGGAAAAAGGCAATCCTACCATGCCGTACCATGGGCAGGGAGGATGCCTCAAGGAGGCCTGTGCGCTGCACGTCATTCACCTGCGCCGAGCACCTCGCTCTAGCCTGAAGGACCACAGGCCGCGCCGATGTTTACGCAGATTTTCAGGAGGCTGATCCGTAGCGTTTGTGGATTTCTCCCTCACGAGAGAGCCAGGCTCAGGTGCTAAAACCCATCCCGTACCGGATGCCGTCTCTCCGACCGTCAACTGTCTCTCCAGCTTGTCACCAAACTATACTTGGTTGTCACCTAGTCTATTCCCAAGTGTCACTGGCCAGGGGGAGCCAGGGTTTTAGGTTCAAATATACATACTACTGCATGCACTGGGACGCGTCATCAGTGATGTTAACTGGGGTCGTGGGGTGTTTCGGGTCTGTCAACATCATACACCCTCGCCCAGTAGACCCAGCCGAGGCCGATTACGACCCCGACCCGCGTCCCAGAAGCAGCCGCTCACGGATCAGCCTTCCTACTCTGTCTGCAACGTTGCCCATGGAAGGGTTGATCACGCCCAATCCGCTGCAATAGAGTTTAGTGCCACACCGCAGTATTGAGAGACCTTCGGTGCATGGAGGTCTAAGGCCCTGTGGGGTGATTCCAGGCCGGGCAGCTCCTTCGTCTCACCAGAACCTCCCACGGAAAAAGGCAATCCTACCATGCCGTACCATGGGCAGGGAGGATGCCTCAAGGAGGCCTGTGTGCTGCACGTCATTCACCTGCGCCGAGCACCTCGCTCTAGCTTGAAGGCCCACAGGCCGCGCCGATGTTTACTCAGATTTTCAGGAGGCTGATCCGTAGCGTTTGTGGATTTCTCCCTCACGAGAGAGCCAGGCTGGGGTGCTAAAACTTTTTGGGGTGCTGAAAAGAAGGTGAAGAGGAAGACTTCCATTCCTTCAGAATAAGTTTTTTGGTGACAGTTGGGCCAAGTGTCAGAGGTTTTTTTTTCCAATATTTTATTTTTTATTAAAAAAAAATCCAAGTGTCAGAGGTTGCTGCAAAGCTGTAGGGAAGTTCAGAGAGGACTCCGAGCATCCGAAGATAGTGAGTTCCACCTCCAGTTGCAGGGTTATTTTGTGTAGACCTTAGAGTACCAATCAAATATTTTGGCCCAGAACCCTGTTAGTAAAGGGCAGAACCAGAAGGCATGAGATAGTGTGCCCTCCGACAGCTGTCACACAGTGGTGAGACAGAAGGGTAGATCTTGTGCAAGTTATGCTTAAGTTGGAGTAGTGAAGACGGTGAGCAACTTTAAATTGGATCAGCTGGTGTCTGCTATTAATTGAGCAGAGTTGTACCACAGACAGACTCCTTTCCCATATAATGTCAGATAAATCAATACCAAGCTCCCCCTGCCACGCTTCTCTAATCTTCTCAGTAGAGGCTGTGTTGCAGTTGTCAAACAGACACACAAATCTAGAGATGAGATGCTTTGAGTGAGGAGGGCCCAGCAATACACCGAAAAACGCGTGCTCATTTGGGAGCACTTCAAAGGAGTGAATCTTGGAATGAACATAATTTCTGATTTGCAGGAATCTGAGCCAGTTCGTGCCGGGCAACCCAAACTTTCTGTTCAGTAGATCAAGTGATGCAAAATGACCATCTGTATAGGTCTTTGATGGAAACTAGCCCCTTCTCACCCCAAGCATGGTAGCAGGCTAGCCGTCAGTGAAACTAGACGTCCTCAGAGATACACTCTAACTCCGGTAATGTCAGACTCTTATACTGTAAGATGTTACTGGAATTAGGGCTGGACGATAACACAATAGCAATATATATCGACAATAGACACATCATCAATACAATACTTTTTTTTTGATAGAACGTTCGATACTTTAACTGATGGCTGCATGAAAAAGTCTGGAATAAATCACAAAATTGCTCTCCTTTCTGCCAACTAATTAGCCATGCCACTTGTGCTAACGTTACATAACCATAACCATCACACACGCTTTCTGACAGCTGTTTCCATTCCTATCGCAGCTGAATATGGCCAGGTGGACTGATCAGCTCTGAGTCTGTTATGATTTCAGTAACGTTACAATGCTGCAAATTTTATTTACAATTATCAGCTATCAGGTATAGTGCACTCCGTACACTGCACACAAAAAAAACTTTTACACAGAGAAACAGAAATTCCTTGGTTTATTAGTATGTTGCACATTGATATAGTTTTCATATGTTTACACAAGGTATTGGATATGTTATTGTTTCCAATGTTTATGCAAACAAAATGTGCATAAACAACTGTTGATTTTATTTGTGGTTTTCAATATAAAACTTGGTTAAAAGTGTATCAGTACTTTTTGAAAAATTTCAGCACATTTTAACAACAATAATAATAATACTGATAACCGTGATATGCCATTCAGCCTAAAAAATACCCAGATATGATTTTTTTCTATCAAATAAATTATTATGTTGGTTGAGGTCTTAAAAAGTCTTAAAGACCATTACATTTGACTTTGGAAATGGTGCAAGAACCAGGTAAGAGCAAAAACATTCATTTTTTCAGCATTGGTTTGTCTGTAATTGGATGCTACAACCAGCATTTAGGACACGTCCTAAATGCAGCATCTCACCGTACGGTGAACGTTTCTGTCTGTGAAAAGTGCATGCGTGTGTCTCCAGAGTTCAGACTCCTGTCAGCTAGCAATCTGTAGCTAATGCTGGCAGCTAGCACTAGCCTTGCTGTGTGCCCCCATTTGTAATCAATTACCCACCGATTTTCTCCTTTGGTTTACAGACTATCTGTCTGTGGGACATCAGCACGGTTCCCAAGGAGGGTAAGATTGTGGACGCCAAGACCATCTTCACCGGCCACACGGCTGTCGTGGAGGACGTCTCCTGGCACCTGCTGCATGAATCGCTCTTTGGATCCGTGGCCGACGACCAGAAACTCATGATGTAAGCAGAATAACGCTAACCTCAGAGATGACTCATGAGAAAACAGAGAGAAACAGTAGAGACACGCACATCCAAAACCTGAATAGGGCAGGTGCAGTGCTCGAGGTAGAGACTGATGAAAGAAAAAGGAAAACTCGCACACTGCAAAGGCTCCAAGTTGAGTGTATTTGTTTTACACCGGTAACCAGTGTAAAATAAATACACTCAACTTGGAGCCTTTGCAGTCTGCGAGTTTTCCTTTTTCTTTCATGAGAAAACAGAGTCATCGTTCTTTTCTGACACTAGGCATCTCGCACGCTACGCGCACTTGATGCCTAGGCTCGGCCTCGCCTGCCCTATTGGCGCATGCGGGTGTGTGTGTGTGTTGCTCACTAAATGTTATTGCATCCGTGATATCACAATGCCTCCTTGTGTATGTGTGTGTGTGTGTGCCCCATTATGATATCACTGATGACATCATCTGTGTGTGTGTCCTATGACATCACTGATCAGTCTTGTCACAATGCCTCCTTGTGTGTGTGTGTGCGTGGGTGTGTGTGCCCTTATGACATCACTTTTGACATCATCACTGATGACATCACATCATTAGCTAATTAGCGTAATTAAAAAATCCGGCTCTGTCCGGTCACCCGCACGGGTGCCCTTTACACACCCTGAAGGTTTCAGCCCGATCGCATGTAAAACGGCATATCTGTGGCCAAACACAGAACTTGAAACAAACAAACATCGCCCACATACTCAATTGTATATATAGATTATTTTCACACAATGGTGCCTTTGTCTGTTGGGGGAACAGCTGGGACACGCGGTCCAACAACACCTCCAAACCGAGCCATGCAGTGGACGCCCACACCGCCGAAGTCAACTGCTTGTCCTTCAATCCCTACAGCGAGTTCATCCTGGCCACTGGCTCTGCAGACAAGGTGAGTCTGGTCCCTGTAGCACATTGGTGTCTAATGGGGCAGGATATATTCTTGGTTTTCTCTACATTTGTATGGTGACTTCAATCAATGGAGGCTATCTTCTTTGTATTTTGTTTTTAGACCGTGGCTCTTTGGGACCTGAGGAACCTGAAGCTGAAACTGCACTCCTTTGAGTCTCACAAAGACGAGATCTTCCAGGTAAGAACTGGTCCAACGATAGGATAAGTGCTGGTTCGGATTCAACAAATTCAATGGTTACATTTGACAGATTGTAGTAGTTATTCTTCCATTGATCTGGACATGTGTTAAAGGATCAGTGTGTAATTTTTAGTGGCATCTACCAGTGAGGTGGCAGATGGCAACCTCACTGGAATGCCATCTGCAACCTCAGATGAATGCCCCTGTGTAGGAGAACCTAAGGCGGTCGTGAAAAACGTGTTTGGTTTGTCCGTTCTGGGTTACTGTAGCAACATGACAGGCTCCATGGAAGAGGACCCATTCCCTATATATATACTGTATAAAGGGCTCAGTCTAAGGTAAGAAAAACAACAATTCTTATTTTCTAGTGATTATACATTAATTAAAGCATACTAATCAAAATTATACTCCATTTCTGCAAGTCCGTTCGCACTAGATGCCACTAAATTCTACACACACTGATCCTTTAAGGTTGTTTATAGTGATTATGATTGTGATTATGCATTTTAAGATTTGTTTATCTTTCTTTGAAAAGGGCTTTAGAAATATTACTTTGGTCCATCTCAACAGGTCCAGTGGTCTCCCCATAACGAAACCATCCTGGCCTCCAGTGGCACAGACAGGCGGCTCAACGTCTGGGACCTCAGTAAAATTGGAGAGGAACAGTCCCCAGAAGATGCTGAAGATGGCCCTCCTGAGTTGCTGGTGAGTTGTCACAAATGGCAGATGAACACTTGACGAGTGTGTGACTGCATGTGGTGTGTGTTTTAAGGTGAATCCAAGATGCTGTTGTGATCCCTCTTGCTCTCTCTCCGTCTCTAGTTCATCCACGGAGGACACACAGCTAAGATCTCAGACTTCTCCTGGAACCCCAATGAGCCGTGGGTCATTTGCTCTGTGTCAGAAGACAACATCATGCAAGTCTGGCAGATGGTGAGAATCTAGTTGTAGTCGTTTAGAGTAAAGATGAAATACATCATAGTAAGCTTTTCTGATGTTAAAATGCACTCAATGTGACATTCTACCCAAATTATATTGTAACACCCCCCCCCCCATATTATTTCTTTGCAGGCTGAAAATATTTACAATGACGAGGACCCAGAAGGCACTGCAGATTCAGAGGTCCAGGCGTGAGTGGGCCACCCTGCAAGTCTCTTTGACCTTGTTAAAAATGGACACATAAGCAGTAATGTCTTTTAAAAAGACATTGTGGGCAGCACAGCAGTGTTTTGTAGAAAAATCTAAGAAAAAGACATGCAGCGTTCTCAACATGGTGTGTTTCATGTATTTATAAAAGGACTGTATTGGTCAGATTTGAGGTCTTTATGTTTTGGAAACAGTCATTGCTCAATGTTTGTTTGACAGAAATGAGCATCAGAGACCTTCCGACCATCATCATTTTTTTTTCATCTTTATGATTTGGTTGGTAATATTAAAAATGTACATAGGTTTTTGTGTTATTTGGCTGATCTCCATAGTATGGCTTTTCCAAACTGTGTAGTCCCTGTATATGTTTTGTTTCTGCATTCTTTCTCTTTTAATGTGCTGCATCTTCCTCATGTACTTTGTAAATGTATTCATAATAAAATTATATTTACAGTAGATATATTTGCTTAGTTTTGTTTCTTTTAACACCAAGTCAGATTTTACACTTGTACATAAGACCAAGTTCCTATACAAAACGATTTAATAAGAAAATGTTGAATAAGCTTTTTTGAAATGGTACCATGTAGAAATTATGCTGTGTATTGTGAAGGTATTAGTAAATAGACATTATGTATATGATAAATACACATTTAATGACATTGGTCTGGCAATGTAGATATCCCAAGTCAAGTTTATTTGTATAGCACATTTCATACACAGAGGCAATTCAAAGTGCTTCACATAAAATGGTTGACAGGAAAATAAAAGAATAAAAAAAGCATCACAACAAAACTTAAAAAAAAATAGTATAAAAAGTGCATTAAGCAACAGGCACAGCAGTTGCAAAAAGAGCAAAAAACTTATAGAGGACTCATTGGGTTTGCATAATAGAATAAATGTATCTATATTGAGTCCCCCGACATGACTATATAAGAAACATGACTACACACACATAAAACTCTGTCTGGGTACGGTGTCCTCTTTTCCTCTATACTGCAGTTTGGACGCCAAGCATACCCCCGCTTGTACCAGTCAAGGATGTCCACTGACAAGTATATAAAATTATGGATCCGCTTCTGAAGTGGCCTCACTGGATTCATCACAGCCTCTATTTGAAAAAATAAGGCATTTTGTGGTTAAATTTTTCTATACTGATATCAGTGATATGTACAATATTAAAGTAGAACTTCACCGGAAAACAATGCTAATTTGTTTTTGCGCATGCCCGAAAACTAGAGTTTGACAGTAATTCATTTATTTTGACAGCTATTGAGAGTTCATTTGAGTTAAAGTTGATGCCAGTGATGTCATTTGTGCATGAATGACATCACTGGCATCAACTTTAACTCAAAACAACTCTCACAAAATGTCATAAATGAATGACTGCAAAAATGTTAAGCTTTCAGATGTGTGGGATCATGTGCCAAATAAATCGGCATTGTTTTTCAAGGTACTCCTTTAAGTCAAAACAGTGAGAGCACCATAGAGCCTAACCCTACCTGAGAAAGTCCAGCTCTCTTAAAAGGCCATCCTTAAGTTCCTCCAAATCTCTCTTTGATTTTCTTTGAAACTGAAACTCTATGTTCAGTTCTCTCAGGCTCTCCTCCATTGTCTCCATAGTTTCCTGAGGTAGAGTGAGGAAGCATCTTTGGATGTTTGCTCAATATTATTATCATCACTCATACATCCTTGAAGCCTGATGCATCCTACTTGGACCTGTAAACCAACTCTAGTCACTGTACCTTGTGCTGTGTGATGCTCTCTTCCCTCTCCTGCTCCATCAGGGCCATTCTCTCCTCCAGACAGGCTCTCTGCAGCACCAGTCTCTGGATGTCCTGTCTCAGTGGCCCCAGGCGGGCCCTCAGGTCCTGACACAGCTCCCTGCTCTTTCTCAAGGCCTCCTCCCCGGCCTGCCTCCTCCTCAGCAGGGCCATGAGCCGAGGCTCGTACCAGCCCTCCAGTGCCCTTATGCTGCCACTGAGCCGGCGCTGCAGACTGACAGAGGCCCGGCGGCAGTGGCTGACGTCGCTCATGGCCCTGGGCCGGCACGGCTTACTGGCCCGCTCCCTCAGGGTGTTGAGCTGCTTCTGCTGGACCTCCTGCAACTGGGACAACTCCTGGGCCAGACTCTGGATATGGGCCTTGAGCTCCTCCTATGGGCAGAGGTGAGAATGACAAAAACATGTATTGCACAAATGAACAAAGCTAAGAACAAGGTGAGTGTTTTTTGTCTCTTTTATTTGTCTCTGACTGTACCATCGGTCTGTGTCAGTCGTTTTACTGCCATGAAAAACAGGTTACTGCCTTAAGCCTCCTACATGTTCATAAAGGGAAAAGGCCATGATTGTTGATCATGACATCATGATGTTGAGGATGACAGTGATGATGATGATGATCATAACTTACGCTGCATGCCTGAAATTCCGCTTTGACAGCCTGTATTGATCTTTGTTGTGATTGTTAATCATGTTTTATGGCATGTCGGGGTTAGGATGAATGCTTGCTGCAAAACCAATCGGCCACTTGGAACAAATAGTTGAAACTTGAACTTGAACGCCAACCACAACACTAACAGGAAATATCCATCAACCTAAATCGGAAATATCAAAGAATTATACCACTCAAATGGCGAAACGAAAAACCCTTTGGAATGATCTGCCTTTCCACAGTAAATAAATCAAGGTGAGAAGTTAACATACTGCATTGTAAAAAGTGGATCCTACCTGTGTGACATCAGATTGAGCCACCTCATACTCCTGTGCAGCTAGTACCACCTGGCTCGCAATACAGTCTCTAGCAGTGGCGAACAGCTTCCTCTTCACCTGCTGCCCATCCTCGTGCACAGCGATGTAATCCAGCTGCACCAGGGTGAGCAGCCTCCTCGCCTCCCCCAGCTTCCCTCTCAGGTGCTGCACCACTCGCAACATGGGCTGCTGCAGCTGGAGAAGCTCTCGTATCAGCTCGTCCCTCTGCGACTCCAGATGGGACACTCGCTGGATTTGCTGGTCGAAACGCTGCCCCAAGCTGTCCATGTCTGCCTGGTCCACTTGTGTACACATCTCAAAGGATTGCATCGTTCCAGGAACAGGGCTTTGACCCAGGCACCCAGTGTCACATGTGCTTTCACAGCCAGTTATCCCCGTCTCAGAGTCAATATGGCTGTTGTCAGGATCAATTGTAGCCTGAACATATCTAAATTCAGCATATGAGACCTCTACACATGCCATGCCAGTCCCATCCTGGGAATCCTCCGCAGATCTATGAGTGTCCATCACCAGCCAAGAGGCGAACTACGAGTAATAAGAGGGAGAAACTGAGAGAATTATAGTTGATCAGTATTGATGACCATAGTGTAACGTAAATGTAATCACTTGAGCACATATGACCACACAAAGACCACACACCTTGAAAAGCTTCAGTTCATAGTGAAAGAGACTTATATACTGTATGTCTGTCAGTATCACCTCATAACAACTTATATCTCTACTCACTTTGTTTGTAGACGTCAATCCAGATGGATGGCACGACCCAGCAGGCAGAAAACAGCTATGGAAGCAGTTTGCTTTTAGCTCAGGACTGCTCTGCTGTGCCCCTGTCTCCAGGAAAACACAGATACACTTTGTGTTTATTAATAACATGGGAGGCAGGAGGGAAACACTATCTCTCATACCCCCCACATGGGATCAAGCACTGGGGCAGACTGGCCTACATGTTCTGAATGACGCAGTGGCTGACACGTCTGGACCGGCCTGTGTGCCAGTGCCGGAGAGTGCTCCTCGGATATATTTAGACAGCTTTATGGCCTGTGTTTTACGCAAGACTCACATCTAACAAGGTATGCAGCTTGCACGGCTGCAAGCTGTCAGATCAAGCAGGCCTTATTTGACTTGTAATGTTACTCATCTTGATACATTTTCTATTATATCAGACCAATTTTGCCTTGGATTACAAGAAAAGGTGGCTCTGTAGCAGGACTATAACTCTCCCATTAATAGTTTTGTGCAATTTTGGCCTCAACTATCCATAAAGTTTGTTTGTGTGGTACATGTAGGCCTATTTGTATGAGAATTGTTTTGGATAGCCTACTGCAGGGATACTCAACTTGCTTTGCCCGGGGGCCACTTTCGTGAAATGATAGAAGGCCAGGGGCCAGTTAATAAACAATCAATATACATTTTTCTGTAGCGGATTGTAGGTTTTTGGGGTGTCAGCCGGAGTTCAGACTGACAATGTTGTGCACACCGGATAGTTAGTTAGGTTAAGTACATACATAAGTGCCTGGGTAGCGAGACGGCGGTATTTGACAATTTAGCAGCTAAATCAGATTATTGAAAGATATTCCATATTCCAGACTGAAATGCTATAAATGGGCAGGAGTATTGGCCAGAATGACATGAACATTTGGACACTCAGCGGGTATCTTGCATGTTGCGTTCAGGTGCACTGTAATTTTTTTTTTTTTTTTTCAATTCCATCGCGGGCAGCCCAGGGGGCGCCCGCGGGCCGCCAGTTGAGTATCACTGGCCTACTGCACTAAAGAGTTTTTAATGTTAATACAACCATAATGATAGGTAAAGAGGAATTGCATGAATGCGAGAAGATCTTAGAAATGATAAGGCCTATTTTGTCTCTAGCATGCTGTTATTTGGTGTTATGTGTTCATCCAAAGTGCCTTCAGTTTAGGATAACATAACTTCATCACCTCATATCCATCACCTGCAACTGTGGCAATATTAGTGCAATTCTTATACCCTTTTTCACTTCTCACCCAATTCACCCATAAAAGGCAGGCAGTAACACAGGTGCAAGCAAAACATTAGCGAGGGCCCCAGCACTGGATCACCTAAATGGATTGGAAGTTGGAAACCCTTATTAATGTTTTGCTTGCACCTGTTACTTCCTGCCTTTTAAACACAAAATGGGTGAATTTGGTGTGAAGTTAAAAAGGCGAATACAGCAAGCAAAACACATGTACTC
Source organism: Poromitra crassiceps (assembly GCF_964638095.1). Classification (NCBI taxonomy): domain Eukaryota; kingdom Metazoa; phylum Chordata; class Actinopteri; order Beryciformes; family Melamphaidae; genus Poromitra; species Poromitra crassiceps. Next base: position 25,608,113 of record NC_139625.1, on the reverse strand, counting down.
CAGAATATACTATTATTCTAAATATACAAAAATGTGTCAAATATTTTGCTGTCTGTTTAGATGACATTCATTCAAAATACAGTTTGGAAAATACATTTTAATACTTTTTACATGCACTATTCAGGGCCAGCATGTTTTGCATCTGCAAGAACATTTACCAAACTGTAACTAATTTTGTTTTGCAACATCCAAATTATATACAGATACATTTCTGTACCATCTTCATACAGTAACAATGGAAAGTGTAAACGAAGTGTGGGGAGATAATGTCATATCCTCATAACTATGGCCAAGATATTAGCGGTAGTTCCGCTGTCCCGTCAGTAGATGTCCTCACACACTTAACTGTGGCGCCGCGCCTCTTCACCTGAGCGCTCCCAGCCTCCAGGTGGGAGATTCAGGGCGGCAGCAGCGCAACTTCTCTCACTTTCGGTGAACAACTAGAGCGTCTACAAGCAAGCAGACTGAGCGCGGGGAGTCCTTTGAACTTATAATACTTAACATATCACAAACGGATACCGGCGTGTAGGCTATAAAGTAATCCAGTCTCCGGTCGCTTCCTGAACCGAAGAGCTTTTCGCGGAAATGGTTTACCTGAAGTTTCACTCGGGACGGTGAAGTGCAAAGTTTGGAGTTGGAGAGGAAGGACGCAGCGGCGGGGAGACTCTTCAAATGAAGAGCGGATGAAGGTGAATTGACCCATCTGGACATAAAAGCTTGGATAAGGTCAGCACAGCAGTTGTTTGTTTTGTTTTGCTGTTGTCTGGAATTTGGAGGAAAAAAGTGAGGGTAGTTTTTGGCTCATGATGATGAAAACCTTTCGTAATTGCCTCCTGATCAAACCTGTTGAATTAGGCTATGTGTCAAATTGTAAGAAAACAAATTCAGCCTACAACTAACCGAGTGGTGTAAAAATCTGTAGGCTACAGTACCTGTAGCCCAAATCTACATTGGGGTTAAGGGATTCTGCTGGGGCAGTTGCATAATGTTTGTCTAATGACTACAGTTGTTTTGACAGGAAAACACTTATTAGGACAACAAACAAACAAATCAATCCCACAATACAATTTCAGTATTGTAGCATAGTCAAATAAAGTAAATATATTAGCAAGAGATTCATGTTGCTTATTGCCATGCATGGAAAATAGGTGTGGGAGATTTGCTTTGCTTGGCCTTGAGGGATCCGAAGCAAAGGTAATTTAAAACCCACGTTCCTCTCAACTATGGAGCCTCTGACAATGAGGACTGTTGTGGTTTTTCCCCTCATCAGTGACCTAGCAAATGACTTTTGTGACAGCATGGCACTTTGACACTTGGTTCGATCTGTTCCAGTCAATGACAGACTGTGTGCAGTTCATCGACCACTGTGCTCTTATGTAGACCCACTGCTTGTTGATTAACCTGGCAGCAGATAACCTCACCATCTCAGGACCTCTTGGGGTCTTCCCACTGTTTGTCTGCCACTTTCTGGACTTTGGACCAGAAATCAGTTCCAAATCCATACTTTAGCACTTCCACTGATCTGATGGACCTCCTCATAACATGCTTTGGTTGCACACAGAAGACTCGCCTGTTCTGTTGTTTCTGCGCCTTGGTGAGCTTTTGCAATATTCAATGATGGTTGTTTTGAGCTCAACGGCTTCAGGCTGACCTCTTGTACCCTCTGGTTGTCGAGGTGGAGACAGAGACATTTGTTTAGGAAGGGTGTGTCTCGTACTGGTGCTCCTTCCTCCTTTGCCATGCCAGGGCTTGTACCCATGGCGATTACAGGTGTGTTGTGTTATGTAAGCAGCAGAGGCACAGGTAGATATCCTGGCATTAGGGAGGAAGATAAGACAGACAGGGCAGTGACACAGCAGCCATGAGAGATGAGGGATGGAGCGGGACAACGATGTGACTGGGAAGAGAGAGGAAAGCGTGGTCTGGACTCTAGACAGAAGAAGTCAAATGATGATATGGTGCACCTAGTTTGGCATTCAGGGCAGCCCAAGTAGGCTGAAATATCCCCTTTTTGAGACGTCACCCTGTCCGGTGTGGGCCACAGAACATGTCCCCGCTGTTGGCTAAGAACGGGCAATGGGAGGAACAAGTGGTGACGCAGAGAGACAATGAAGACACACATGTATGAACGGGACCTGGGCTGGCAGTGAGTGACGTTGTGCGAGTCATGCATGCTGGCAGTGAGGAGACTCCTGGATGATTAGTAGAACACGAGTTGTTAATCAAGGCTGATCATCAGCTGATCAGTAACTCATCACTGGGTCGTTATCATTAATCAGCACCATTGAAACATTGAATCAGTGGAACGCTCATGCTCGTTTCTGATCGTCATGATTTTCTACTCGTTTCTGTATAGATGAGAGGATTTACTTGTTTTGTCTTTATAAGCCCGCACAGGAAAAGATTTGGTCTAAACGGAAGGCCCTGAAGTCCATCCTACATGTTTCCTTGACCCCAGTGCCTTGTCTACTTAGGCGACTGTCAGAGTGAACGAGCTTTGGAGTGAAATTGTTATTTCAGTCAAGCCATGGAGGTTTTGTTTTTACTGGGGTAGAAGAGAGACTTTGGGATGCCAGGATGTATTTTTAAACCCCGCTGTCCAGCTGTGTTTGTCTCCACTGTTGGTCGCTCTCCTCTGCCCCCAGGCTGACCTGTCAGGGCCGGGGGCTTGAGCTCCACAGAGGCTGCGGTCCAGGCTTAGACCCCTGGTAACCCCAGGAAGCACAGCAAACAATACTGGAATCCCAATAGTCTTTATAGAGCTTGGTCCACTGTCTCTGCTGGCTGATACCACAGAATGCATTGCAAGAGACAATCCAAGGTCTCTCTGCTCTTCTAGTCTCTGTTTTAAGAAAGAAAGGGAGGGGAGGAGTCAGCAATCAAGACTAGTGCAATTAAACCAAAAACACTGTAGCCTTTTAAAGCAAAAAACACATTTCACATAATGTACTTTAGAATAAGTGTGTCAAAATATGCATAAAATGTACACGTAGACGACTTTGAAATGTGAAATATATGGACATATATTTGGAATGGACACTGGAAAGTGGAAATGCACTTCTGTTCTGATGCATTTGGCCACTCTAAATATATTTCATCTGCAGGTACAAAATGCCTTGTTTTGGCAAATGTTTTGTATATTTCAAAAAATATCTCATATTGAGAAATATGCATTTGTCTCATACGGTAGCTGACATATTAGTCACTCCTCACCGGAAAAACACACACGTTGAACAATAACCTCGGCCAATGCATGATGCCAGATATATAATGTTATCTCAAAATGACTCTCATGCGGCAGCCATTATCCTTTTGCTTTAATGGCTGGGTGTTCTAGGCCAAGGCTGTGACGTGAGGGTTGGGGGGGGGGCTGGGTGCTGGAGTCCTACCTAAGCCAAGGCTGTGACGTGAGGGTTGGGGGGTGGGGGCTGGGTGCTGGGTGCTGGAGTCCTACCTAGGCCAAGGCTGTGACATGAGGGTTGGGGGGGGGGGCTGGGTGCTGGAGTCCTACCTAGGCCAAGGCTGTGACGTGAGGGTTGGGGGGGGGGGCTGGGTGCTGGAGTCCTACCTAAGCCAAGGCTGTGACGTGAGGGTTGGGGGGGGGGGGGGGTGGGTGCTGGTGTCCTACCTAGGCCAAGGCTGTGACGTGAGGGTTGGGGGGGGGCTGGGTGCTGGAGTCCTACCTAAGCCAAGGCTGTGACGTGAGGGTTGGGGGGGGCTGGGTGCTGGTGTCCTACCTAGGCCAAGGCTGTGACGTGAGGTTTGGGGGGGGTGCTGGGTGCTGGTGTCCTACCTAGGCCAAGGCTGTGACATGAGGGTTGGGGGGGGGGCTGGGTGCTGGAGTCCTACCTAGGCCAAGGCTGTGACGTGAGGGTTGGGGGGGGGGGGGGGGGGCTGGGTGCTGGAGTCCTACCTAAGCCAAGGCTGTGACGTGAGGGTTGGGGGGGGCTGGGTGCTGGTGTCCTACCTAGGCCAAGGCTGTGACGTGAGGGTTGGGGTGGGGGGGTGCTGGTGTCCTACCTAGGCCAAGGCTGTGACGTGAGGGTTGGGGGGGGCTGGGTGCTGGTGTCCTCGGCCAAGGCTGTGACGGTGGGCGGGGGGCTGTTGGAGGGAGTGAAAGGGAGAACATGGGGGAGGAGAGAGGGGGGAGTGAAGGAGATTCGGAGAGAAGAGTTCCTCAGTAATTATCAATCTCTCAGGAATGCAGCCTCTGCTCTTACCAGACAAGCTGCTGCATGGCTACAGTGGCCTCTATACTGTAGCAGCACGCTAACTCGCATTGCCCCGTCCACAGGTCTCCGCATGGTACCAGTGCGCGCACACACACAGACCCCCCCGACCCCCCCCCCCCCCACACACACACACACACACACACACACGCACGCACGCACACACACACAAACGCACAGCCTGTTCAGTTACATAGCATTTTGGTTTATTTATGTCATTATTGTCTTACAGTGTTGTGGCGTCTATGCGGTGTTTATTTTTATCACTGTCATTACCTACGTAGTCTTTTTCTGAAACCGTATCCTTCCAGCAGCAAACAAAGGCACCACATAATGTCAGTGGAGGATTGTCTTTCAGCCCAAGTGTTTCTCCACTGTGTAGTTATGCTGACATCTTGGTACCAGACCAACTTCTAGGAAACTTCTGGGCACCCACGACCCACCCCCGGTTCTCTCCTAAAGTCCTTTCCGTGGGCCGTTTGGTGTTATTGATATTTCCACTGATCTTCCCTGTTAATATAGACTGTAAATAAGTCTGGGTCTGGTGTGAATGGGGAGACCCAATAACCTCCTTGAGTGAAGTGCTTAGCTCTGGCTTTACAGTAAAAAAAAGTTATGTTACTATTTTAAGATATCACTGTCCAAAATCTAAAGCATGAAGTCAAGCATATTCGATACATGTCACTGGTCTTCAGAATGTGCTTGAGTTCATGCTTTAGATTTTACACAGTGATATCTTCAAAATACTAACATAACTTACATTGAAAGTACTCTTTGAAGATATCACTGTACAAAATCTAAATCATGTCGTCAAGCACATTCCATACACTGTCACTGGTTTCAGTTGGAAACCTCCTCAAGACATGGAATTGAGTCATTCCAGTTTTTCCTTCGGTGGCCTCACCTTAAGTCACACAGTACATCTTGTAATAGTGAATGTGTGTGTGTGGATGAATGTGTATTCTTCCGGCCCAGACTAGGTTGCTTAAGTTATGATCAGCAGTACTCTCCTTTGTTTGACAACGCTCAGAGATGACAGGCAACGCCCTGATTGATGCCTACAGGTACACAAAGTACAGTAACACCAGCTTTCACACCGCAAAAGACTTTGCCGTTTCCTCGGTGACACAGTTACCCGCTCGGAGTTTAAAAACTGTCATCGTCAAAACCGACTGTTGCCGTGGAGGCTATGGAGTGCCGCAGGGATGACGTATTTCTGTAGGCCAACCCGGAAGCATGGGTTCCCTCAACAAAAAGCCAAAGATCATCTTCACAGATGAACACCACTTTTCAGATTTTTGAAGCATAAATCGAGGGGTGAGATTGAGAACCAGAGGGGCATAAGTGACATTTGACTTTGTCCTGACTTTGTGTATTAAATCCAATCTTTAATATGAAAACTTCCTAAACATGTGGATGACTTAATGAACAATATTTTGACATTCATTGAACAAAATAGGTTTCTATTTTTATTTGGAAGAAAGTCATCAGGGTCAAATAGGTCAGTGTGTTCAGTGTTAGGTCTTTTGGTTTTTGAGTTCTTTATATTGAACTCATTTCCCCCCAAAATGTCACTTATTCTCACCCCTCGAAATGCAGTCGCTGTATTTTTCGATTGCAGTTACGCTTCAGAAATCATAAAAGTTGTTCATTTCGGAAGATTATCTTGCTGAACAAAACTTGTAAGTAAGTGTATCATAAACCTTTGCGACAGAGCCTATTTTCTGGAATAATCCAAAATCCAATGGAAAAAAATCCCATTGGCTTTTTGTCAAGGGAACCCATGCTTCCGGGTTGGCCGACAAAAATACATCATCCCTGCGGCACTCTATTCCAGTGATATCTAGGAAGACATATTGGCGAACATCTGTTGACCTTCGACTTCAAATGCGTCCTTTTTTTATACAAAGGAAAATATTAATATTAATAACTCTTTCCAGTATTAGGAGTCGTTTCCCCCTTGCGGAGACTAACTTCTACATTCGGCCTGACTTTAACCTTGCTTACTGGCAGTTGAGTCTGGCCATGTTAAAGCCAGCAGGCCTGAAGCTGAAGTGAATGGCCTTCTGGTTAACCAAGCCAGTCCTAGTTCAAACAAAGATTCCTGCCACTCCCTCTTGGCTGGGCCTTAGGCCCATGGCAGCATGGGCAGTCCACCTCCACCACCTCCACCAGCTTCCCTCTCTCCCTGCAAAATTCACATTGTTCATATTTGTCAGAGTAGATAAGGGTATGATTGCACTTTTGTGAGGTTCCCATGAGCTTGGTCATTGAAACAGGGCTACTGTATTGTGCTGGTGGAATTTTCTTTTTTAGGCAGTCCAACTCTTAGGATTTAGGATCAGACTTTAGGTCAGGAAGTATTTTCATATACTTTTTAGGATGTTTTGTAACCTACTTCTTCACCACACGGGTGGAGTTTGCCACGTAGGCACGTACAATACAATGCGTGTCAGAAAGCTGAGAGAATTCCAGGAAACTGTTTCAAAGTCAATTTCATACAGCTCTTAGCAGTTTATCCGATACAATCTGAATTTGTCCTGATGGTGTAAGCCCCACCTATCTGGTATTACAAGCAGGTTAAAACAAACACAGAGAATTATTTGCAGCCACGTTTGACCCAGGTCTGGTTAGGGAGTGTGTGCTAAAGCCACTAGAACAAAAGTCAGTTGTGGAATATAAAGGAACTGGCTTTTCCTGGACTTGGAGTTGGATTTGGGTCCTAGCTTAGTTAAGTACAGTAACCTGTGCTACTGTACTTTGCTCGCGGCAAGACAGGTGCCTGTGCTTTGCGTTGTCTCAACTCTGTTGACCTCACAGCATAAAAGCCGAGAGAAGACCCAGATTTCCTCAGGAATTTATGTCCTCCAGGTCCATGACATAAGTTCTCAGTCTAAAAAACGTCAGTGTCAGCTATATTGTGTCCCATAGTATATTCACCAGTCACAACGCTGTGTACACTACACTACTGTCAATGTCAGATGGTCTGTCGCGCTGCATTTATTGACACTATGTAGAGGTTTGCTGTAGAGAACGGTGCCTCCTGTTCAATGTCAAAGCCCTCACATCTTCTGTGAGGGATAAGTCAACACATGCCTGTTCCAGCAGGACTGGGGCTGGGCTAGAAAACCACAGTGGGGTGAGTGAGTACTTGAGTGTGTGTGTGAGAGAGAGAGAGAGAGAGAGACAGAGAGAGAGACAGAGAGAGAGACAGAGAGAGCACACTATGCGTGTGAATTGGCTCAGCCATGTGGCTTGATCATGCTATAGAAGCCTTGATGTAGGTCTACTTTTTGATAATATGATACCTCTTATGTACAGTAGTTGAGCGGGCGGGGTTATTTTCTTTATGTTTGATATGGTTTTTGTCCTAGAAACCCTCACAAGACAGGCATCAGATTGTTTTAATTCCTATTCTGTGCATTTATTGTTTGTGTGTCAACAGGCACAAATTGAGAGGCGTGGTTATGGTTAAAGTAATTACTGTGCCAATGAAGCAACTCTGTAATTTAGACTTTGTTTCTGAAAGAGTTTACGTCTGTCCAAGGCTGAATTTATGTGTGTTAGGGAGAGGATTGCTATAGGAACATTTTTCTCAAATAAGCCTAAGAGCTCTGATGGTACTTTAGGACAAACGCTCTGAGACACCATCAAACGCAGTCAATTAAGATGATCAAAGTACTGATCTTTTTTACAGCGGTGGGAACTTTGAAAGACACTCTATTGCGTGCGTCACCTCCTTAACAGTTTGCAAAACCGAAAATTGCTAGTTGTTATCGGTAACCATGACAACGATGGTGTGAGTCAACTGCTTGTGACGGACCGGGCTATACAGCAGTCAAGTGGGTGGTCCTCCGCTGCGTCTCAGGGTTCTTAGCATTACTCCTGTCCCTCTGTGATGAGTTAGCTCACTCACTGCCACCCTTGGGCTATAAATGAATGAGCCAGCCCCCTGTTCCCAAGGGAGGCGGCTGCATATTGTCGGCTGTAGCCAATACAGATGCACGGGTCTTAGTCATGCCCAAATGACTGTAATTTGCAGCAGGAGAAAAACAGGGCTTATGGCCGGGAGATGAGAGGGTCTGGTAATTTTCCCTGGAGAAGACGGATTCTCAAGTTTGTGATCAGCCTTTCACTACAACTCGCACATGCGTCTCCTCCATACAAGCCGTGTCACTTGAGATGTTGCTGTTAACGAGTTCGATCCTAACAAGACCTTGTAAAAATTCCCACAGGTGAGCTTTGGGAACGTGCTCGAGAGCTTTCAGCGTTGCCCCAAGACATGGATACTAGACTGCACACCCTGACATTAGTTTGGATGCAAAGTAAACCTCCCTTCCTTCCTTGAGAGGCCAGAATCAATTTCAACTCTAGTCTCTTTTGACATGTGCACAACTGCACACAGGGATGGCCACCCTTCCCACATATATTACACAAAAGAAAAGCAAAAAACATTTTAAATTCTTGGTAAAACAGCATTTACTACTGTGATAATGTTATGTATGTGAGTATGTATGTGTATCAGAGGAGGTTTTTCCAGTGAGGCATAGGAGGATGGTCCTCCTCTATTAGATTGGGGATTTTATATTAAAAAAAATATTATAATTTTTTTTTTTCTTTTTTTATATTTTTCATTTTTCATTTTTTTTTTAATAATAAAATATCAATCAAATGTGTTTTTTCTTATGTGCAGACGCTCATTTTTTCATTCATTATATTCTTATATGCTTAACACATTCACTGCCAGCCGTTTTTTCAATACTGTAGGTAGGTTCTGCCAAGGTTCTTTTTTGAGGATTCTGGCTCATCTTTCAAGAGCCGAGGATTCTTTTCTGCTAAGATTTTGTGAACACAAATGATCTCAAAAGAACTAATAGAATGTGTGCTTTCTCTGTCTAAAAGAGTTAGTTTGTAGAGTTAGTAGTTATGTAGGCATTAGCAGTAGAATACAGCATGGTTTCAGCGTCTGAAAATTTATTCTGAGATAAATGGCTTTTTGTGAAATTCGATAGAACAGTCACTTTAACCATTTATTTTTGGCGTAAGACGTCAGACATCTAAACAATAGTTTTGAACAGTAATTTCCTCCATAGCAGCAGGAAACCCCCCTCTCCTTCAAACTCCTCCCTCCATGGGTGTGTCTCTGGTGGCTTTGCAGCGTTTGTCACAAGCGAGGCTCTGCCTGTCTGTGCTGCCTGGCTGCTGGCGGCTGCTCTTTGGGCGAGTCTGCATGAGTCGTTTCGGTTGTGAGCTCAGCTGCAATGAAGCTGCGTGCGATTGTGGGCTTTCTGTCGGTGTTTCAAAGTGTGTTGCACGCATAATCTATTATGCAAATTTGCAATCCCCCACCGCCAGCTCCCAGCGCGATAATGCGCGAAAGCGAAAGCGTTTTCGCCAATCCATTTTACAGTATGAGAATGGTTTCCTCGCGCGTTCCCCTGCAGTTTTGGCTCGGCTTTTTCTAGTCTGGAGAGCACTGTCGCCACTTAGTGGGTCGGTGGAATGGGTTGTACACGTTCGGTGGCTCCAATATTTTTATAGGAGACGTGGGGGGCGTTTTTTTTTTTTTTTGACGAGTCAACTCGTCATTGGCAGTCAACCGTTGGATTTCTTTTGACGAGTCAACTCGTCATTGGCAGTGAACGTGTTAAAATGCTTCAACAACAGTGACCTGAACTGATGGAATGTAGAGCTCCATGCAGAGAGTCACTCTGGCCCTGGTCCCAGCCTTTAGTAGGCAGATAAAAAAACATTCGCCCTGTGGGTGTTTATTTATTTGGTCATTTATCTAATGAAAAATATGATTGGTTGAAAAACACTTGCAATTCACAGAAACACGTGAGAGTGATGTGTTTTCCCACCAATCACATTGAGCTGGAAGTTCGCACGCCCTTACCCTGGTTAAATCAAGTGAAATCTAATTGGTTGTTGGTTGGATAGATTGCTGACAGTGATTGACATTCTGTATTGTCCAATGCTGAATAGCCTACGTCTGAAAATCTTGTTGAATCCGCACCATTGGAAATGCAGGAAATGAAGACCTGACAGACTAATAGATAGATTTACAGACAGTAGCACCTATATTTTCCCCTTTCTCTTTTCCTATGTTTTATATTATCAAGCAGTAAGTTAGCTCACAAGCCAGTATATGCATTGTATTACGCGGAGTTTAGAGAGGGCAGCGTGGTTCACACGGAGGACAGAGGCTCAGAAGCAAACACTGGGATAATTTAACCTCATCGGCTGCACTCGCACCGGCTACAGACTGCATGGATATTCAAGTAAGTCAATTCAGTTCGAGTTATCCGGGTCTTCTACTAAATTCGGCGTCCACCAAGCAGTGCTACTTTTTCGTATTATATTGTTTTATGCTGAATAGCCCGCCATTTGGCGATCTTAAACTCGCACATTTTTTAACTGAATTTGGCAGCGGGAACCAGCGTGGGAATCTTTTGCTTTGGATAAGGATTCATGGATTTCTTTTGTGCACAATCTAATGTGCTTTTTTCCCTCTGTCTCCTGCATTATGAAAAGCTTTATAAATCCAACCAGTAGGCTAATTCTCAGTAATTTACTTAGGTTACTGTAGGCTACATCACCTTCCAGACGGCTTCTAGAAGAAAAAAATGCTTTTAATACGTCATTGGCAGTCAACCGTTGGATTTTTTTTGACGGATTAATACGTCATTGGCAGTGAACGTGTTAAATGAGCTGTTTGATAAAACTATTTATAAACCTTATTATGGCCTTATTATGGCCCTGGTCCCAGCCTTTAGTAGGCAGATAAAAAAACATTCGCCCTGTGGGTGTTTATTTATTTGGTCATTTATCTAATGAAAAATATGATTGGTTGAAAAACACTTGCAATTCACAGAAACACGTGAGAGTGATGTGTTTTCCCACCAATCACATTGAGCTGGAAGTTCGCACGCCCTTACCCTGGTTAAATCAAGTGAAATCTAATTGGTTGTTGGTTGGATAGATTGCTGACAGTGATTGACATTCTGTATTGTCCAATGCTGAATAGCCTACGTCTGAAAATCTTGTTGAATCCGCACCATTGGAAATGCAGGAAATGAAGACCTGACAGGCTAATAGATAGATTTACAGACAGTAGCACCTATATTTTCCCCTTTCTCTTTTCCTATGTTTTATATTATCAAGCAGTAAGTTAGCTCACAAGCCAGTATATGCATTGTATTACGCGGAGTTTAGAGAGGGCAGCGTGGTTCACACGGAGGACAGAGGCTCAGAAGCAAACACTGGGATAATTTAACCTCATCGGCTGCACTCGCACCGGCTACAGACTGCATGGATATTCAAGTAAGTCAATTCAGTTCGAGTTATCCGGGTCTTCTACTAAATTCGGCGTCCACCAGGCAGTGCTACTTTTTCGTATTATATTGTTTTATGCTGAATAGCCCGCCATTTGGCGATCTTAAACTCGCACATTTTTTAACTGAATTTGGCAGCGGGAACCAGCGTGGAACGAAACAGCAATTTGCATGTTTCGTTATTAAACGAATCTTGTAGCCTATGTTGGACGTAGTGAAGTGTTTTTGATTGATTTGTTCATCCATCAAGCCTTTTACTGACAGACTAACTAACTAACTTAAGTTTGATGTTGCCTGCTGTAACAGTGTGGATCTATAAAGCGGTCTGTAGCCTAATAATTTATATTGATCTTGTTTCCTTGAAGGAGACTGGTGCTGCTATTGAGATTACATTAGGGTATAGGAGTGACATATTTGGGACCCGTTTCTGGCCTACCTTGATGAGGTTAGGGGCGGTGGGTCAAGCTAGACGTAAGGGGGAAGAGAGAGAGAGAGAGAGAGAGAGAGAGAGAGAGAGAGAGAGAGAGAGAGAGAGAGAGAGAGAGAGAGAGAGAGAGAGAGAGAGAGAGAGAGAGAGAGAGAGAGAGAGAGAGAGAGAGAGAGAGAGAGAGAGAGAGAGAGAGAGAGAGAGAGAGAGGTTTCATGGGGCCTCCGATGCGTAAAAGTCCTTCATCGTTCATTCAGGAATGTTTTCAAGATGGCATTTGATTGTCTTGTCTGCCCACCCAGTGCCCAATTCGGTGTCTGTTCTTTGATTCCTGGTGGGAATCTTTTGCTTTGGATAAGGATTCATGGATTTCTTTTGTGCACAATCTAATGTGCTTTTTTCCCTCTGTCTCCTGCATTATGAAAAGCTTTATAAATCCAACCAGTAGGCTAATTCTCAGTAATTTACTTAGGTTACTGTAGGCTACATCACCTTCCAGACGGCTTCTAGAAGAAAAAAATGCTTTTAATACGTCATTGGCAGTCAACCGTTGGATTTTTTTTGACGGATTAATACGTCATTGGCAGTGAACGTGTTAAATGAGCTGTTTGATAAAACTATTTATAAACCTTATTATGGCCTTATTATGGCCCTGGTCCCAGCCTTTAGTAGGCAGATAAAAAAACATTCGCCCTGTGGGTGTTTATTTATTTGGTCATTTATCTAATGAAAAATATGATTGGTTGAAAAACACTTGCAATTCACAGAAACACGTGAGAGTGATGTGTTTTCCCACCAATCACATTGAGCTGGAAGTTTGCACGCCCTTACCCTGGTTAAATCAAGTGAAATCTAATTGGTTGTTGGTTGGATAGATTGCTGACAGTGATTGACATTCTGTATTGTCCAATGCTGAATAGCCTACGTCTGAAAATCTTGTTGAATCCGCACCATTGGAAATGCAGGAAATGAAGACCTGACAGGCTAATAGATAGATTTACAGACAGTAGCACCTATATTTTCCCCTTTCTCTTTTCCTATGTTTTATATTATCAAGCAGTAAGTTAGCTCACAAGCCAGTATATGCATTGTATTACGCGGAGTTTAGAGAGGGCAGCGTGGTTCACACGGAGGACAGAGGCTCAGAAGCAAACACTGGGATAATTTAACCTCATCGGCTGCACTCGCACCGGCTACAGACTGCATGGATATTCAAGTAAGTCAATTCAGTTCGAGTTATCCGGGTCTTCTACTAAATTCGGCGTCCACCAAGCAGTGCTACTTTTTCGTATTATATTGTTTTATGCTGAATAGCCCGCCATTTGGCGATCTTAAACTCGCACATTTTTTAACTGAATTTGGCAGCGGGAACCAGCGTGGGAATCTTTTGCTTTGGATAAGGATTCATGGATTTCTTTTGTGCACAATCTAATGTGCTTTTTTCCCTCTGTCTCCTGCATTATGAAAAGCTTTATAAATCCAACCAGTAGGCTAATTCTCAGTAATTTACTTAGGTTACTGTAGGCTACATCACCTTCCAGACGGCTTCTAGAAGAAAAAAATGCTTTTAATACGTCATTGGCAGTCAACCGTTGGATTTTTTTTGACGGATTAATACGTCATTGGCAGTGAACGTGTTAAATGAGCTGTTTGATAAAACTATTTATAAACCTTATTAATAAAAATGCTTATAAATGAGCCATTTAAATTAAATTAATTAAATTGACAAATGAAAGACTGATGCTGATTTGCAAAATGCAATTTAAAATGTGCATTTTTTAATCCATTTTCATATTCTTGCTTATTCGTTTTCATATTATTTGTCCTTTGCATAATTCATTTCGCCTTTACTTTACCATTAGACAACTGTTTTACTTAAAGCACAATTATGCCACACTGTATACAGGTATGGCGCGCACACGAGAAAAAAAAAACGCCCAAAAGGGGCAGCGACCTTCGGTCGCCGCACTAGCTTCCTCCCCTGTTTCCAAGCTCACCAGCCACCACTGATGTGTATGTATGTATGTATGTGTATGTATATGTATGTATGTATGTATATGTATATATATATATGTATATGTGTATGTGTATATGTGTGTATATATATGTGTGTGTGTATGTATGTGTATATGTATATATAGAGCATATTGAAGCATGTACATAACTAATATATAATATATATGGTGATGGTAATAGTTATATGTATAATTATATATATATAAGATATGGTAATGGTATATATATAGGTATACATTATATGTGATGTAGTTTATGTATATTCTACACATCTGTAATGGTATGTAGGTATTTCTGATGTATGCAATACCTTGAAAGGTACAGTATGTATGTATGTAATATCCAAAACTGTACCGTTTGTACAGAATGTATTTTTTACAACAGAATGTAAATTTAGTATGTGATTGAAACTATGCAAATTGTTTGTCTTGAAACTATGCAAGTTGTTTGACCCCAGGAAGAATAGCTGCAGCTCTGCTGTAGCTAATGGGGATCTTAAATAAAGACAAAGACACTGCCTGCTTTGGAAACAATACTCCACATGTCCTCTTGAACAGCCTGCAGATTCCAGCGGTAAGATCCTGACATAGTCTCGAGAGAAGACTTGACTGATAAAAAGTTAATTTACGACTAGTGTGTGTTGGGCGTCTGGCTCTGGGAAGCACACATCTGCCGCAAAATGCTCCATGCAGTACGTCCAAACCTCTAACCTCTCATCGCAATTCCCTCTCTGTTATGTAGAGCTTTGATGATGAGATGTTGTTTGGAGAAGTCTCATCTGGGATCTCCAAGTCTGAGGGAACCTGGCATAGCTTTGTGTGGTTTAGCTTGCATGTTTTGGCGGGGTACGCAGGAAACTGTTCCTAGATGCAGTGTTTTGGGAAGCCATTTGTTTGGTTGCATGCTTCATACACTGCAAGGACATTTTTTTTGTTTTCGTCTTCAGATTTTCTTCCCAATTGTACTTGGCCAATTCCCTGTCCCAGTCCTTGCACCACCCCCGCCTCTGCCGATCTGAGAAGAGCCCTAGACTTGCACATGCTCCCTCTGATACATGTGCAGTCATCAGCTGATACTTTTCATCTGACAACGAGGAGTTTCACTGACAGGATGTAGCGCATGTGAGGATCATGCTATTCCCCCAGTTCCCCTCCCCCCAAACAGGCACCCCGACCGACCAGAGGAGGCGCCAGTGCAGCGACTAAGACTCCATCTACCCCATCGGCCACCGCCCGCAGACACAGCCAATTGTGTCTTTAAGAACGTCTGACCAAGCCGGAAGTACCGCTGCTGGGAATTGAACCCGGGTCTCCGCGTAGGCGAGTGCATTTACCTCTACACTGCAAGGACTGAAAGTCTGTAGTGCATTTATACATGTCGGTGCTCCATGTCCAATTGTTCGAAGGGATTCGTAGTCGCTTTCTTCTCTGATGCCACCCCTGTCTACCTTCCCAAAGTCTTTCTCATTTACAAGCTTTGACTCCTGTCATCTCAAGGGCCTGCTCCTACTTTAACCTTCATAAAGCGCTTGGCTGGAAGGAGCCCGGTGGAAGCTACAGATCCCCAGGAGCTCGTCGGGGAAAGCTGCCTCATGGTACAGCAGTTTGGAGAGAGGGAAGGCCATGAGCTCATTGTGATGAGAACAAAAAGGCCACGAAAGATAAGGAGCAGACACCAAGGGGGAAAAGTACAAATGAATGGAGACCATATGGCAAAAATGCACATCGGAGAATGTTTACTTTCCTCTTCTTTTGCTGTTCCTAGTGTTCGAGGTTGTAGTCGTGTGTGTGTGTTAGGGATGTTCATCAATGATCGAAAATCGATAATCGATCGTTAAGGATTGGAATCGATCCTGTGGCATTTGGATCGATTTTTTAATTATAAAAAAAAAAAAAAAAAAAAAAAACGTTTTTTTTTTTTTTTTTTTTTTTTTTGTGGACTAGGTTTGGGTGGAATTCGTTCCTCCTCGCCCCACTCCATTGCACAGCCGACTAACGTGAGGTGGAGCTTCATATAGTCTCTAGTTTTCTGGCTGGGCACGGGCCTTTGTGCCAACAAAACTGTTTTAAACATGGGAAATTCACACCGGCATGCGCCGGGGACAGCAGTGTTGGAGAGGAGACACATTGAAATAAAGAGTTCATTGAGGAGAACACGTTGTCTTCCGTATTTTCTGCCATAGGCATTCATTTTGTAAAAAAAAAAAAAAAAAAAATGAAAATATTGAAAATTTTCTAAGTATTAATAAAATCGATGATCGATAATTGATCGTTAATTTTCACTGATTATCGATTTTGGAAAATTTTCAAAATGAACATCCCTAGTGTGTGTGTGTGTGTGTGTGTGTGTGTGCGTCTATGGGTGGGGCTTTGTGAATTATGACTCCGTGTTATGGAATGAAGGGAGTGGTGCCAGTTCTTTGCAGAACAGTGAAGTTTGGTTTAGAGGCAGGAGGGGGTCTGTGCAGGCTGGGCGTACACACACACACACACACACACACACACTTAAAATTAATGTCGCATGTAGTATTTATTTCAACTGCAACTTCAACAATGTTTAAGTGTCTTTGTGCAATGATTACTCTTCCCTGCAATTACTTACTAAATTTGATTTCTATTTTTAACCAAAACTCTCCACCCACCCACCCCTCTTTCTCTCTCTCTCTTTCTCTCTCTCTCACTTCCAGGGCGTAGCGCCAGTCTGAGGTGGTATGTCAAGTCGCGACTCGCTGGGGAGTGGGACGGGGGACCTCATCCCCCAGGACGTGGTTGAGGTTCTTGCCCAGGAAAGGCTCACCAAACACCGGAAGAAGCGCAGTAGTTCCCTGGGCCGGGCTTTGGGCTGGCTAAAAGGCAAGAAGAGGAAGGATGTCAGTGCCAATGGACAGAGCCTGGGCCTGGGCCCTGGGCTTGACTTAGCCTTGGAGGGCTACCCTGCTGGGCATCAGGGTGGAAACAAGGGAGCCCAGAAGGCTGGAAAGCAGGCAGGCAAGCAGGCCCACCCACAGGGCAACAGCCATGGTAAGAGCCCATGGGAAATTATACCTTATGATGGATTGCCTTTGAAGGTCCATTTTTCCCCCCCGGTATTATATAAGACTGTTTACATCTTTTCCATTGTTCTGAGGTTCAGTTGACCCTACCCTTGCATAATGTTATGTGATATCAGTTGTCAAAACAATGACCTGGAAAGTAGACTAAATCTTGTTAAATGATCATACTTTAGCAATTGTCTCTTTGTAAGTATGTAAAAATGTGTTGTTGGGGTTCTAGAGAGAGGAGTTTACTAACTCAAGTAAGGACAAGGTGTTGAGAACCAGTAGAATATCCTGCTTCTTGGCTCCCAGGCATGCGTGTTTGTTCACTGGAGGGATGTTTGAACAGACTGACTCACTACCTGCCCTCTGACCTTCAGCAGCCTTTGTTTGCTGTGAAGAAATCTCCGTCTGTCCTGTTCTGTGATACCAGCACTTACCTCGTCTTCAGGTTACATGTAGGTTGAGGTGCTGCGCTGTTACGTCCATAAACGTGAAGCGGATGGTGTATTTTTAATAAGCACCCGCACACTTGCATGCTCCCACCCCACCCATAGTGGGTAGCACCCCCATGTAGGGGTGGGAATCGCAGAGTAACTCACAATACGATACTATCACGGTACTTGCTCCTCGATAAATAATGATGGTATCACGGTACGGCGATTCTGCGATAATCAAGAAATTTCATCTACGATACATCACAATATCTTTGTAACTGAAGAGGAACAAATACCCCTAAAAAGGAATAAAGCAGGAATTATATATTTAGTCACAGAATTGACAGAAACAATGTACAACAAAGTGCAGACTGTATACTGGCTCTTTAACACTGACTGCAACTTGTCCACGACTCCACGTGTGAAGTCAAAATGTTTAAAGGAAGGATACAAAAAATAATGTCTCACTAAACTCTCTACACATTTCAGGATAAAAGTAACAATATGGTTCCCGAACCCAAATTTGAACCGGCCGGCACGTTCAGACCGAAAAAATTGGTTCGTAACCTGAAAAGTTGGTTCTCAGCGGAACCAAAAGATAGTTGGTTTTTCCTTGGGAACCGTGACATCATCAGTGGGCGTGTCTTATTCTAGGCAGTGAAAATGAGCAGGAAGGAGAAGAAGGCAGTGACAACATGGAGAAAAAGAATTTGCAGTGGTCTGCTGAGGAAACCAAATGTTTAGTGGCGATTTGGGCATCTACCGAATTTCAAGAAAAGCTAGAAAGCAGTACAAGAAAGAGCAAGTTGTATGCCGAACTTGCGGAAGAGATGGCCAAGGCTGGGTTCACTCGAACGCCAGACCAAATGATTAATAAACTTAAAAAACTGAAGAAGGACTACCGAATAATGTCCTCCCACTTTGGTTCTGTTAAACTGGTGTGAACGCGGGCTGGTTCGCCAGAAAGCACCAAGGTTCTGAGACTCCAGAACGGAACCAGAGCCAGAGCCAGAACCAGAACCGTGTCTGTCTGAAAGTGGTAAATATGGCACCAGGCGTATTGATGTATCGCAAGAGGATACGATACAATATATTGATATTTCTATATTTTGTCCCACCCCTACTCCCATGAACACTGCAACAGCACTCTGACTTTTCGCAGTGTTCTGCTAGGCAGATCTTGTTGGAGCTTGCTCGTGTGCATTTAGATGTCGGCATGCCCAACAATATGGGTTGCGTCTGTGCGCTCTGTGCAACCAGTTGTGTGAACACCGTTTGTTTTTTTTGTTTTTTTTGTTTAGTTCAGTGTACTGTGAATTGTAAATATTAACTTCAGTTTCCTACCCTCAAACCAAATGTCTGAAAAATCACACCCTTTTCTCAGTGATCCTATCAGGCCTCTGGAAATGCAAACACATCAGACAAACAGTATTTTTTTTTTACCAGAGCCTGCACGCTAATTGTCCTAGCATGTCCTGTTGAGTTGGCTCATGCAAGAAGACAAAAGTGCAACCAGCACTGTTTGGATAAGATCTGTTTTATGTGTGTTTGTCTGCCAGTGCTTGTGCAGTCTTGGCTGATTGCTTTACAGACAGACCAGAAGAGGCCACACCTCTTTTTGTTGCTGCCCATTCTCCAAGTGGGAAGCCCAGAGCTGGTACAGTTCAGCTGGAACGGTGCTGGGGGATTTCCAGGGTCCAACACATGAGAAGATGAATATGTATAAACACGCCTTGACTCACATCTTTGACTGGTACATGATGAATGCATACACAAATCCTGCACATCACATCAGCATTGGCTAACGCATGCGTACGCAGACAGCATTACGCAACCATCACGCTAAATCACGCATGCACACAAAGCCTTATGGTTGGTTACGACCGAAGTGTGAAGTTAAGAGTTTTGTAATAGAAAGTAAACTGTGACGACAGATAAGGTGTTTCTCCCTGCCAAGGTCAGCATAGAGGCTGCCTCCCACATTGGAGACAAGCTTTGCTTTCTTCTCCTTGGTTTCTCCACCACTCGGCAACTTGAAAAGAACTAGTGCAAAGAATACATTGGTTTTGTTTTGGTTTTAGCCAGAACAAACCTTCAAACATCCGTGAATGGTGAATCCAAAATGGCTATCTGTTGAATGTTATATGAATAGTTTGTGTTCCATAGGCCTTAAGGTGATCTCACCATAAAGGAGGAAGTGTCAACTATTAAGTATGATTTATATGTCAGGCGTTAATGTTATGCTGCTATTAAGCCCTCAGCAATGAAATTGTTGTGCGGCAATGCATGCAGAGTGTTAGTGCTGGCAAGAACTTCACAAACCTCCTCGGCAGACGCTTCCTCAGATTAGAAAGGGACTGTTTAAGCTATGTCAAAGGGCCATTTCTCAACCGGCAGAGCACAGCACAATGTAACACGCTTTGGAAGCAGACAAACCTCCCCTGAACAGGGAATACCTCCAGCTGAGCCCCTGATGATGATTTGCATGGATGCCAGGACAGGAGGGCCTCTAGCCCGCCTGGTATGTAGTGTCTTCTAGAGCGAGAGTGGCGTCAGCGGAGGACCAAAATGCGAGACTCATTAGCCAATGAACAGCCAGGAATGGGTCTCGCGCTACTTTTGCATGCTAAAATAAAGCTTGATAATGTACAATTTGATTCAAGGGGGGGAAAAACCCTTTCAGAGTACAACACAAACTGTCTATTTTGCTGCAACTCGACAGTGCTGCTTAATCCAGTTACCTTACTTCCTGGAACTCTTGAGAGTAAAAAACTGGTCCATTGGAGTGAATGGAGATGTCGGGACTCTTCTATCTACATGGCTCTGCTGGTACTGTATGATGCCAGGACAGGAGGGCCTCTTGCCCGCCTGGTATGATGCCAGGGCAGGAGGGCCTCTTGCCCGCCTGGTATGATGCCAGGACAGGAGGGCCTCTTGCCCGCCTGGTATGATGCCAGGACAGGAGGGCCTCTTGCCCGCCTGGTATGGGCAGAGCGGTCGGCTCTGTGCCCGTTAATTAAAGGCCCTGCCAGGACCGTTACAGTAAGGAAGAACAAGGCCTTGTGTTTTTCCTGATCCGACCCCTCTCACTGATCCTCCTCGCAGTGACATGACACTGGCACCCATACAAGCTCAAATGAGATCAAGTGTGCGTGTCCGTGCGTGTCCGTGCGATGGGAACGCGCTAGTCTTCACGTTCAGTCAGATAATAAACAAAACAAAGTAGCTTGCTGTTGACAAAGTCAGAGAACTTAATCAACCTAATGTGTTTTATTTCATTTAAGGATGACAATGCAGAGTTAATTGTGCTTCCTGTTCAGGGTGAGTGTGTGAACCCCCGTGTCTACTTTGCCCTTTTGCTCTTGCGCGTGAAATCTTGTAAACAAGGACCATGGAGTTTGAGCAGAGAGAGGGGAGCTGCACAGTGGCTAGTCTGTGGAGATCAACTTTCAACCTTTTTAGTGTGGTAAACCCACATCCACACATCCTCTCAGATAACACGACGGCGTTTCATCCTAGGCCAATGATAAGAGGTCACGTGTCTTTTGCAACCTCAATTCTGTTTGTTTATGTACACCTCTTAGTCTGTGTACAGGGTGTGTACACTCTTCACTTCACTGTGTTTGTCTGTGACTTGTCTTTGCGTACAGTACCTATCTCAACAGTGATTTATGCCCCTGCCGTGTTCGTGGTTTACTTCATCCTGTGTAAGAGTAGATGGCAGGCCTCTATAAGAGACCATTTACACCTGGCATTAACATGCGTTTTCTGCCATCAGATTGCAATCAGATTGTGTTTTATCACTTGAAAGTACAGGTGTAAACACCCCCCAAACGCATTGAAGAAGGATTGAAATCTGATCGGCCAAACCACCTCCGGAGGTGGTCAGGGATGCATTGTGTACACATTGAACACAAGTGTAAATGCAATGTGTCCTCTCAATCTGGATACAGCAATTTTATGCGGCTTGAGAGGACACCCATTGCAATCCCAGATTGCAATCGGATTGCAATCTGATGGCAGAAAACGCATGTTAACGCCAGGTGTAAATGGAATCAGGCTAATGTGGTCAAGTACAATCTGATTGCAATCTGATGGCATGTTAATGCCAGGTGTAAATGGCCTCTATGGCAACTTTGGCCTCTCATATCCTGTCTTAGCTTCTCATGGGCTGGAACAGGAATTCTCTCAGTTTGGTGAAATGGCACAAAGGCACAAGTAGAGGAGGAGCAGCAGCAGCGAATTGCAGGGAACAGTGATTAAGTCATACTAGGGATGTCAATTTTCGGTTAATTTCACTTTCGATTAACCGACGCTAATAATCGATTAACCTATCGGTTAATTCATAATTTTTTAATATAAAAAAAAAAAAAAAAAAATTGTCTATTTACTCAATGAGCTCATGCCCAAACAAGGCCTGTCTATTTAGATGCTGAAATGTTAATGCTTTTTGTGTTAGAATTATGCCTTTATTTTTTGTTGGCTTTGCTGAAATTTATAAGTTTATTGCCACATTTTGATCAGGTAATCATTCCAAAATCATTCTGGCTCTTATATGGATGACAAGGAAATATATTTTTGAGAGCTTTATTTCCTGTTTATGTAAACATTACAACAACAACAATCTGTTATTTCTTTTGATTTTTTCACATTAGGCCTACTGTCTTTTGCAGCATAAAAACTTAAACAAAATATAGCCTATTTCGATTTGCTGCCAACAATTGTACAAAATTTGAACAAAATAGTTGCATGATGCAAAACACTGTGCAAAATCTGCAAGGAAACTCAAAAAACGTGTCAATTTTTTTTTTTTTTTTTTTTTTTTTTTATATATTAACTGATAGACCGACAGCAATAACCGAACAACGACGTTAGCGACGGTTAATCGATTAACGGTTAACCGTTGACATCCCTAAGTCATACAGTCCAATATGGTACATGCAGAAGGTCACCTGGTCCTTCCATACACCTCTAAGATTCCTCACATTCTTCTCTGAGGAAGCTAGAGATAGGGGGCCCTTGTGTGTGTGTGTGTGTGTGTGTGTGTGTGTGTGTGTGTGTGTGTGTGTGTGTGTGTGTGTGTGTGTGTGTGTGTGTGTGTGTGTGTGTGTGTGTTGGCACGCATGCATGCCATGGTCCGTGAGTCATTTTATTTGACCTCCTTGTGCAAAAGCGTTTGGAGATTGTGAAGAATTGATTCCTAAAGATTTGCCAATGTCTTCTGTGAATATTTTGTAAGAGACACTAGGCTCCTTGACTCCGAAGGAGCAGGACTGCTCACCTGGCATAATCCAAGTCTCCACAAGCCCTGAGATGCCAAGTTGACTTGAAAAGACATCATTTACACCCTGTTTTTAGCTAAAATCTTCACAGGTGCTCCAAGAAGTGGTGCTCTTATATTCTACATCTAATTCTTGGAGCAAGATGGCTACAGTGCAGATTTCCTGCTAAAAAGGTCACGGCGCTTGTTCGGGGCGGAAGGGAACTGGTGGGAAAAGCGTGATCCTCCCATGTGCTACATCCTGCCGGTGAAGCTCCCCGCTGTCAGGTGAAAAGAAGCAGCTGGCAACTGCACATGTATCAGAGGAAGCATTGTGTGTGTCTACGGCTCTCCCCAAGATTGGCAGAGGGGTTGGGAAAAATGGGGGGGAAATCGGGGGGCGGGGGGTGGATCATGTGGTGTGAAACTCACTTTTGAACATTGATAATACTCTACATCAGGGGTTTTCAAAGTATGAGACTGTGGGCCTCCCCCCAGACAAAGCTTGGAAAAAGGAGCCCCCCTCGCTCAATTCCTGGATGCCTATGGGATCATGATTGTTATTTGATCCCATAGACACTCAACAATTGAGCCAAGATAGCCTGATATTGCTGTATGGCATACTTGGACTATAACAAATACAAGAAAAAAAAGGTCTGTCTGAAGGCATTTATTTGTTTCTGACACTGGGATCTTTAACCAAATCACACACATTTAAGCTATTATATGAGATCCCCTTTTAATAACTATTGTAATGTTCACTTCCATTCACTGAGCCCCCCCTCAAACAGCTTGGAGCCTTCCTGGGGAGGCCCGTCTCTCACTTTGAAAACCTCTGCTCTACATTACAACATTCAGAACATAGATTTTTTTTGACACACCGTACACACTAGCAGAGAAGACTGATCTCAAGATTTAAGATATTTATTGTCACTCCATTGTGCAAGTACAGTAGGTACATAATCACAAGTTCACAACAGTAAATATGTGTACATATAAAAGTACACCGCATGTTATGTTTTGTGCCACCAGGTCAGATTTCACTGGAAATTGCCAAACGGCTTTACAGCCAAAGGGAGATTGTTTATGGCACCAAATAGCAGTGAGTGGTGTATAAAGTATTCAAAAGCCATACTTGAGTAAAAGTACAGATATCTTCCCAGAAAAAGACTTTGGTAAAAGTCAAAGTTACTCATTAGAATATTACTTGAGTAAAAGTCTTAAAGTAGCTCATATTTTCTGTACTTAAGTATCAAAAGTAATTTTCTGATATTAAATGTACTGTACTTACTTGTAAAAGTACAAGTAAATGCTGTTAAAGAAAGCAAGCAAAAGACATGCCTGGGCTTGAGTGGAAGTCTATTTCTTCTTCTTGAGTTTTATAGTGGTTGACAAACAACGTTATGTTGCATTACAGTCATCACTGGAATGGCGTGTGGATCGTGGCTATCCAATTTCTTCTGATTTTACTTTGTAACTAAGATGTTTGGGGGAAATGTAGTGGAGTAAAAGTATAAATTTTATTTGGGAAATGGAAAAGTGAAAGTTGACAGAAATATAAATACTCAAGTAAAGTACAGATACTGCAAAACAATACTTAAATACTGTACTTAAGTATTAATACTTTGTTACATTACACCACTGCCAAATAGTAAGGGGGCCGCTTCCACTGAAAATACTTTCAATTTTTTTTGCAATGGCAGATAGTGGAATGAGTGCATCAGTGGAAAGGCCAATAGAAAAATCACTTGCAAATGCAAACTTCAAGGCTTATGGGAAATGTGGTCATATTAGCAAACACAAGCACTAACGAGACCACTGGTGTGAGATAGAGGCTAATAGACTTGACCATTAGTCTTTTTTTTTTTGCTTACAGTAATTATTTCAAGGTATCACAGTTAATTTGACAATGATGTATTAATGTTAAAAAGGCTACATGTTGCATGTCAGAATGTCTGTGTGGGACACAGGGTGGCTAATGCCACATTCATGTGCTCCTCAGATATATCGGATTTACCATATTTACGAGTTGTGAGCACATGAACGGCCCTTCAATGTCATATTTACCAGTGGGATTTTCGGAGATTTCGATGCTACACGAGTTTCCGATGTTGTGACGTTGCATGAAGATTCGGGACTACAACAATGGTGGGAAGTATGGAGTCCGTGGCACCAACTGACTGTAAAAAGTTATATATTTTGTTATTCTGTTCATATAGTTGCTATCATTTATTTTTAGTAGTTGCACATTATGGCCTATGTAGCTACCATAATGACATGATAATGAAAACACCAGCAATGAGAAAACAAGTGTCCATGTTTGTTGCTCTTTCCGACCAAGAGCACTTGAACTGGGTCCTGTCGTAATTACCACGTCACCCCTGGTATCTGATATATCCGAGGAGGACATGAATGCGACATAAGCCCAGTTGTGCTGGGATGATGATCACACAATAACCATGGAGGGCAGGCAAACAGGTTTGAGAAGCTGAAGTTTCACTTTCCTGCAGTCAACCTCAACATTTTCCCCCTAGGAACTGCCTCTGGTGAACTTGACTTCCTTTCCCAAAAATGTTTTAATTGGACCCGAATGGGCACTCACCATGTTGATGTCTGTATGACTGGCACGGACAGTTATCATATATCCAGCACAGGACTGGACTGAGGACATCAGATAGTTATCAAGTTACCGAGCAACCAGGAATAACTACTAGCCTACTCCTGGAATTTAGTGGGACAATTAGCTAGCTTACTAGCTAGTGCTAGTGAGCTACAGCTACTGCATAGGCTAGATTCTGGTAGCTATACAGTATATTGAGTTAAATGTGAACCTATATCCTCTGAGAGAGGCTACATTTGTTTCTAATGGTTATGTGGGGTATCTGTGAAATTGGTACACAGTAGGCTGTAGGCTACCTGCTATTGCAGGTGGTTTCCTTCACTGAGCTATACATAAAAATGGTCCAAGTGAAATGTCCTATGGTCTATCCTGATTCTAAATATAGCTGAATCGTTTGGTTTGACTAAGTCAAACTATTTTTTAAAGCATTTTACGAAATGTTTATGAGAAAATAAATGGGTGGAAAGGTCTCTGCATGCTGAAGCAGGAAATTACATTGACTTTGGCTCTCTATAAGGTTAAACAACAATTCACAGATGCTTGTTTGAAATCACTGTGCTTCATGAGCAACTTAATAAGTGCTTTGTTTCAACAGTCGCCACACCTTATTATTAGATGAGATCATATTCAGGTCACTCAATAAGAGCTCAACTAAGTGCCAGCAAAGTGCCCTCTAGTCCTCCTCGTATTATATGCTAGGGTTACATTTCATCAAGGTTCGGTCTCACTGTAACCAAGCCAAGCACGATGGCCATCAGCAACAGTTATTTATGAAATCATAGATCGTTTTATTGTCAAGATACGCAGATAGGTTACAACGGCTTTGCCCACACTGCACAGGTTATTGTCACGGAAGGAAAGTGGTTCCAAACATACTGACAAGTCGACAAAGAGACTGACTGATAAATGTGTGCTTGGAAAATTTTGTGAGTCATCAAGCTCTGGCAGTTGAATGAGGCTATTTTGGATGAATGGAGATTACCGTATAGAAATGCATGGTACAACCACAGAAAAACATGGTGGATTGACTCCCACTAGTGTGACAATTTTTGATAATACTGGAGACAAGGTGGTCTAGTGCCAGTCTTTGACATGTCGTTTTCACATGCCAGAACGCACTGTTCCTTCCGGGCGTATTCACGGACTGGGATTGTGATAAGCCTGTACTGTAATGGAGGGACCTGCCCAGTTTACTCCTGGTGTTTTATAGTGCCCAGTGGCAGTAGGTTGTTGATCTAGCATTTCTGAAAAGGTAGAATTTATGGTGAAGAAGTTGGCCATAACTTTTGTTTGAGCTTGGTTTCTGTTCTGACAGAACAGATGCGGTACATGGAATGCCTTTGGTGTTTTTATGCCGTGTCTTACGTAACTATAAGGAGCTGCGATGAAACAATAATCTTAGTATTAACTAACTTGTGGAGCATTTCACCAAGGGTTCACACACAGTGTCTTTCATCACTTTTATTCTGCTAATGAGAATGTAGAACTATTTCATTGAGTCTATAAATACTATCTATGAGCCTGTAGCAAAGTGGCCTACAAGCACAAGCAGGTCTGAATATTTTACATTCTCCTGCTCAGTTTTTAATTAGATTTGATTCATTGCTTATGGCTAAGCCTATCAAGGGAAGCCTACAGTACTTACCAAGGAGCTGGCTGTGACTTTCAGAGCAGACGGTTCGCTCCCTGACCTTTTTAGGTGTGTTTGATCGGTGAAGTGGCAGGTGAATGCTGTGGGGAGCTTCAGGACTTTTTGCTGTAATAATTGTGATATAAAGCAGGGGGTTCCCCAAGTGCCAGTTGTTGGCTAAATAGCTGCAGCTGGCCTCTGTCTAGCCCAGGGATGGGCAACTGGCGGCCTGCGGGCCGCATGCGGCCTCCGACCTCACTCAGTGTGGCCCTTGGGTCAATTTCCCTTATTTTATTTTTGGGGGGCTTTGGCTTCTTGGGCAAAGCTTCAATATTCCACTAGTCTCGCTGGCCAGCCTCCCCTCCCTTCCGGGAGAGGAGTCTGGCGGCGCTGGTCACCATTCTGGAATTGCGATGGGCGGCGCTTAGCGGCAGTGCCCTTGGAAAATAGTTTCCAAAAATCCAACTTGCCATTTTCAGCGTGTAGCAACGAGCTAGTGTGTAGGTTTCTGCCGTTAACTTGCTCGCTATTTAACGTTGTTGTTTTCACTGTGGCGGCAGGGGACTATTTACAGCGACACACAGGGAGGAGGGAGAGGAAGCCGCTCTGATTGACATGGTCAGAGCCAATGACAGAGCTTCTTAAGCGGGGAGCGGAAATCCGGCAGCGTCTGAAATCGACACCTCCAATGGGAGATCAGCTGTAGAGCAGGGGAGGCCAGCAGCCTGTTTCCATGCAGCCAGACTCCTCATGGAAGGGAGGGGTGGCTGGCCAGCGAGACTAATATTCCACTAACTAACCAACTAGGTTAGACCACCTAAATCTGCGTTTTTATTTTACTGTACATTCCAGAACATGGTGTTAATGTCGTTAGCATTGTCCATCCACATACTGTTTAACGTTAGCATTTGAGCTAACGCTATTATAACAAACTACATCCAGGATGCACATTACTAGCATTACTAATGTGATGTGGCCGCATGCATGTGTTGTAGTGTTCGTGTGACAATAAAGACGGGCTGCCGTCTGAATTGTGTGTGTGTTGTGATTAATATGACATATTTGGATAATGTACTCCATCAAATTTTAAAAACTAGAAACAAGTTTTAAAACTAGAAGACCTAGCCCAAACATCGTCTTGACCGCGACGTCACCAGACGATAGAATTGTGGTTTGGCATCTACCATCTAAGTCTGACGTTCTCTCCACGTTCCTCCAAAGTAACGTTTAGACTGTCACTTCAAAACAAAAAATATTGATCTCATATTGCTTTGAAAACACCACATGTAGGTGTCTTTTGTGTTTTTGTTGAATAAAATGACATTTGATTGACAATTTACCTGTTGTGTGATCAGATAGTCACAGTGTGACATGCACTCCATGTGCAATGACGACTTTTATTGAACACCCTTTTCTTTTTTAATATGAAAACACGTTTATGTCATATAAGTGCAAGTGTCTCTTGCTATGGGCTTGTATTTATCACAAACTTCCTGAATCCTGTGGTGTATTGTCCCATTTCTCTTGCCGTAACTCAGTGTTGTGGGTTTTGGATGTGCTATGCTGTCTGCTAAAATGGTCAAGTCACGTTGGTTACATTATCGTAAATGATATAAATATACCTGTCTCATCGCTGGTTGAAATCAGCGAGGCAGCTAGCCTAGCGATGCAACTTCCAGTAGGGACCGTCATGTCAAAATGCTAAGTTCTCAATGTTAAGTATCTCTATATATGACCAAATCCGTAGTATTTCCAACTAATTCCGTGGCCTAATGGATAAGACGCAGGACTCTGAAATGAGCGCCGCAGGGGCGAATCCCCGACCCGGTCATATTTTTTTTCTTTCGGTGTAGCAAAAATCGTTGAATCTGGAGGTACAGTAGGCTATCTGCAATGCTGCTGCATGCACACTGTGCAGTTTTGTATCTGAAAATCTGAATATAGCCGTTGTGGGAGCGGCATATTTCAAGGTTGTGGGGAAGTAGACGAATTACGTCGCTACGATTTCCATTTCGGATATACTTTTAGACCCTGACTAGATGTAGTGGTTTGACGTGCAGCAGACGGTCGTTATACGTGAAAATGTTTGTTGGGAGTGCATCCATTGGTACCAACCATCTCATGCTAGCTTGTTGGGAAGGGGGCTTAAAAAACTTTTGGGGGGCATGCCCCCGGACACCCCTAGAGGGTCCAAGGTCCACCCAGGCACCCAACACAATCTCTCAAAATCCTGTGGGAAACACTGTATTAGTCCTATATTGTGCCTGCATTGAGGGGTCATTAGGCTGATTGGGTGCACTTCGCCCAGTGCACTCATTTGGCTTCAGAAGACCTTCAGACCATTTAAAGCAGTGGTTCCCAAAGTGGGGGTCACGGGACACCAATGGATGGGTCGTGAAATGATTTCCAGAATGTGTGAAGTACAGAATGTGTGAAATACGATGTAAAAACTATTAAAATAGCACATTTGAACCGTAATTGTTAGGTTTTGTTTACTCTATTTCTACGCATATGCACTAAATTGTAGTGCTGCAATGACCTCCGGGGATAGTGGGGGTCGTGAGCCTCTGGCCCCCTTATTTTGGGGGTCGGGGCCTGAAAAGTTTGTGAACCCTTGATTTAAAGTATCTCTCCCTCCTCACCGATGCACATTTTGTTCTGTTTGTTTAATGTAGCTTGTGTTGTCTATAGGGGTGGGAATCGCTGAGTAGCTCACGATACGATATCGTCACGATACTTGGCCCTCGATAACGATATATCACGATACTGCGATACTGCGATATATTGGAAGACGATACATCACGATACCTGTGTAACAAGTGAAAAAAATACCTCTGAAGGCAAAAAATCATGTATTATGCATTTATTAGCAGAATTGACATGAACTCTCTGAGTTCACTCACTCACTCATACCATTTTCGATACCACGGAGGAAAAGTTACACATTAAGTCTTTTTATTATTACTATTAAAACAAGAAAACCTATATAACCTACCTACCTACCTATATAATTTCTAAAAGTAGATATTAATGATCAAACATTTCCATTCATGTAGCCTACAGTAGTTATGTTTTTGTTTCAACTACAAACATAAATAAAGTCAACTTGAAACTATGTTTCAACTACCACACACAGCATAATATTTTAGCCTGTTTATTATAAAAAAAAAAAAAAAAAAAAAAAAAATTAATAAACATATCGATACTTGGCGCCAGTGTATCGATAACGTATCGCAGGTGGAAATATCGCGATAACGTGGGTATCGATATTTTGTCCCACCCCTAGTTGTCTAGTTATTCCCCTTTGTTTTAGTTAATACATTATTTTACTTTGGTGTATGACTCCCCTCATATGTTACAACCTGGCTCAAGGAAGTAACAAATGAGGGGAGTCATACACCAAAGTAAAAGTTAAAATAATCTATTAACTAAAACTATGGGAAAATAACTAGACAACACAAGCTACATTAAACAAACATAAGAACAGAACAAAAGGTACATTGATGAAGCGGGAGAGAGACTAATGGTCTAAAGGTCTTCTTACGCCCAGCTGGGCCCAGGTGCAACCAATCAGCGACCAATCAACGACCCTAACACCAGGGCTGAATCCGAATAGTCACTCCTAACTCCTTTTCCTACCTTTTCCTTGACCTCACCGGAATTAAAACATGCAGCTTTTTTTGTTTTTGTTTTGTTTTTGCCCCACATAGGCTACATTATTAACTCATTGAGTGCCAGCCACTTTTGGAGAACGGACTCCAGAGTTTCAGAGCGTTTTCAGTGATTTCTCGAGGCCCACAGAATATTGTGTGATATTACTATGTAAACACCGAACAGGCACAAAGAACGATGAGACTCTCTTCTATCATCTGCAAAAAAATGTTTATTGATCCCATTTTCCGTTCTTTAGTTATGAGCCGGAGAAGATAGGCTGTTTTGAGCAAAAAGACACTTTTCAAATTAGAAGCTGAGTTATTCCGCCTTTTGTGAAATGCAGCATTTCAAGCACATTCACTGAGTCTGAAGATAATATTTTCTGCACAAAGAACGACGAGACTCTATTGTATCAGCAGCAAAAAAAAGTTTATTGATATCATTTTCCGTTCTTTAGTTATCAGCCGGAGAAGATAGGTCAAAAACAGCAAAATCAGGCGTTTCCATCTAGAAGCTGAGTTATTGAGCCTTTTGTGAAATATAGCATTTCAAGCAAATCACTGACTCTGAAACTAATATTTTCTGACCTGAAACATCTGAACAGTAATTTCCTTCAATATAACAGCACCCCCACCCCCCTCTACTGCAAACTCCTCCTCCGTGGGTGTGTCTCTGGTGGCTTTGCTCGCTCTGCTGCTTGTCAGGCGAGTCTCTGCTGCTTGCGGATCCACGTTCGGATGGCCACCGCTCGTCGGGGGAGTCTGGATCGGGCTCGCCTCGCTCGTTTCTGGGGTTTCGGTTGTGAGCTGGGATGAAGCTGCGTCCGATTCTGGGCTTTCTGGGCTTTCTGCTGCGCGTTTCAAAGTGTGCTGCACCCAGAGTCTATTTTCGGAGCCCCCCACCGTTGTGCGCCGGCTCCCAGCGCGACAGCGAAAAGCCTATGAGAATGGTTTCATCACGGCTTTTTCTGCTGTTTTTACTTAACTTTCTCTAATCTGGAGAGCACTGTCGCCACCTAATGCGTCGGTAAAATAGGTTATACACATTCAACATGCCCCAAAATTTTACAGGAGATGTATTAGGCATTGATCCACGTCCCACCGTCAAAAAACGCAATTGACGAACATACTCGTCCTTGGCACTCAATGAGTTAAGCTTCTCTGGGGTCAATACGCCACTGGTGACTGAAACATTAATTTGTTAGCAAGTAGGAGGAGCTTAATCTAGCCTAGTGGGGAGGGGAGAAACACTGCATGTTTTACTTCCGGCGAGGTCAAGGAAAAGGTAGGAAAAGGAGTTATGAGGAGTGACTATTCGGATGGAGCCCAGGCTCCTGCAAGACAGGGCCAGGAGAGTGGGAGAAGCATTTCAAAAGCTAAAATCTTATCCACCTTATTTTTGAATGCGCCACTGTAAAAAAGAATTGTGGGTACAAGGTCCGGTTTAACGCGACTTATTGTTGCAGCTTGCCATTTCCTTTGTTATACTCGGCTGCAGACCCGAATTATAAACCGAAAACTGGAGTACATTATAAAAGTTATAAATATAGTCACGTTATAAACAACTAACCAACGCTGGGGGTCCGTATGAAAACAGTGTTACTCGAAATGGTTAAAAGTGAAATCAATTTGGTAATTCAGTGGCGTTTTACTGCCATGTAAAGTAACTATTACGCTAGCCGCTAGCATTAGCCACAGTAGCCGACTACCTACAATGCATTACGTTATCCCAGCATCCGAACAACACGGCTGTAGAGCAGAATGGCTCTGCTGTAAAATCCTCATAGACGGTTTTTTGTCAAGTTAAAACCATAGACTGTAAAACAGTCTATTACACTGGAAGCGGAACATTAAAAAAAAAAACACGATTTCAGAGGGCAGCCCGTCTTTATTGTCACACGAACACACTACAACACATGCATGCGGCCACTACACACACTCATGCTGATGGTGGCCGGTGAAATATGTCCTCCGCATTTGACCCATCCAGGCTTGTCCTTTCCTCCAGGGGGCAGGCCAGGAGCAGTGTTCGCTATTTCTTTCCAGCGCCCGGGGACCTTCATTGGACCATCATTGGACCAACTTCAGATGTTGTCGTCACTGGTCGGATGACGATCTTCTG
Source organism: Poromitra crassiceps (assembly GCF_964638095.1). NCBI lineage: Eukaryota > Metazoa > Chordata > Actinopteri > Beryciformes > Melamphaidae > Poromitra > Poromitra crassiceps. The sequence goes on along the minus strand of NC_139625.1, from coordinate 25,575,351 downwards.
CATGTTTTTAGTGGGGGGTTATGTACGGAGGAACCCCCTGGGGGGTACGGGGAGAACATGCAAACTCCACACAGAAAGGCCCTTTCGATGAGATAGCCCACCTGGGCAGTAGGCACTGAAGATATGGGGGGGTCACAACTCCAGCGCCCACAGCGTCCCAGGTGGGAATCGAACCCAGGACCTTCGAGCTGTGAGGCGACAGCGCTTACCACTGCACCACCGTACCCCTCAGGCATCATGACAGCTAGAAATAAGGTGGATAGGTTGAGTCGATGTCTCGTCATAAACGCTGGGGTAGCTGGCTGGGGGCGTGGTCAGGGTGTGGTAGGTAAATCTTCCCGTTCTCCCCATTCAGCATAGTTAGCATTTAGCTGCTAGCCCAGCCCAAGCAGACACGATCGGGGATTTAACCCCCGCAGTAAACGCACATCTGAACAGATGTCTATGTACCTGCTCTAGAATCCCCAATCCTGTAGTTTAGAGCTGCAGCACCGTCCTTTGGTGAGTCAGCCTATTGAGTTTTTTTTTTTTACCCCACTCGCGCGCTAGCTGTAGTAACATTTTGTGGGTGTTCCCACACAGACCGACTGTATCTACAGTATCAGATAGGGGACCCTGGGACAAAATCTTATCAAATGGGGGTCCGTTGTCTAGTTTGTGTCAGTTTAGGGGTCCTTGACGTGAAAAAGTTTGAGAACCACTGGTCTACGGAGACAGTTATCAGCTGGGAGAATTAACAGCTGTGTCTTACTCTTAATTAATCAGCGTGCAATGTGAAGCACACAGTCCATCTCAGATTTCAAGGAAGCTTCTCTGTGCTTACTTTGGTGATTAGAATGTTCTCCCCAAGACAACTTGGGAAGAACATTCTCCACAAGGGACACATGTAATGACTTGACGTTCTTGGTTTTCATAATCAACTTCCTAATATGGATTGTATGGAGTTAGCGACCGTGCATTTTATACTCACAATATCTAGATAGGACAACTCACTCCTTTAAAATCAAAGAGGCAAGGGAAGTCCCGTTTTCCACGCTATGCGGTATCTGATCATGTGTGCTGGTTTGCTGGGGTATAGATTGTGTTGTCTGACGGTGAAGTTGAGTGTAACCCTGCGGGCCAGACATCTGGTATATCTGTTACCCAGGCTGTTAACATCACACCACGCTTCTTACCTTCCTTTTTTCAGCTCTGATGGAGGGAAGTTTGTAATTCATTGAAAACCAAGAGTTGTAAAGAACTCGACCCGGAAGCTTTGACCCGGACCCATTAGCACATGTGTTTGCAGACAGACATGTACTGGAGCTCACACTGACACACGGAGCCTCCAGCCCTTTCCCACTGTCATGCTATTGTGTTCATGTGGGTTTGTGCTGCTTGGGGAGGCTTAAGCACCTGGCAGACGGCACCCTGAGAGCCGGAGTGAATGTCTCTGCATGGCTGTCTGTCTGCCTGGCGGTGCAAAACAAGAGGGAGAGGGGCAAGTTAGGACAGGGACAGTGTGGGTGTGTGGGGGTAGGGCAGGGACAGTGTGGGGGGGGGGGGGGGGGGGGGTAGGTGCATTTGTGTAATCCCCAGCAAAAGTCCCTCTAGTCACAACATGAAAGCTACAGTTTGTCCATGTTTTTCCCCCCAATATTTTATTTTTAGTATCAAAGAAAACAAAAACAAACAAACTCAGACACAAGAAAAGAAAGAAAAAACATACATATACATCAACGCTCCAACATTACAATGTGGTCCTATCAGCTGCACAGGGTGTCCATGTGCTTGTAAAAGATGTTGCGCATGGGGTCCCACACAAGGAGTCCATGAGAGACCAGTCGGGCGAGTCACCCGTCGCCCCTAACCTTGTCAAGGTAGGCCAAGAATGGGTCCCAGATAACTAAAAACCTTCTAAGCGAGTTAGTCCTCAAGAACCTGAGTCTCTCCATTCGTATAACAGAGGTAATGTCCGCCAACCACAGCTGAAAAGAGGGAGGAGAGGGGGACTTCCATTCCTGCAGAATGAGTTTCTTGGCAACAGTTGTCCCCTGTGTCAGATACTGTTGCACAGCCGCAGGGAAGTCCAGAGAGGACTCAGAGCAGCCGAGGATGTCGAGTGTCACACAGTGGTGAGACAAAAGGGTAGATCTTGTGCAACTTGTGCTTAGAATAGTGCAGACGGTGAGCAACTTTAAATTGGATCAGCTGGTGTCTGCTATTAACTGAACAGAGTTGTACCACAGACATGCTCCTACCCCATATAATGTCAGATAAGGCAATGCCAAGTTCCCCCTGCCACGCTTCTCTGATCCTTTCAATAGAGGTTATAGCACAGTTGATACAGACATACAAATCTAGAGATGAGATGCTGGAGTGAGGAGGGCTCAACAAAACATAGAAAAAAGCATGCTCATTTGGGAGCGCTTCAAAAGCGTGGATCTTGGATCGAACATAATTTCTGATTTGCAGGTATCTGAGCCAGTGCGTGCCGGACAACTCAAACTTCCTCTTCAGGAGGTCAAAGGATGCAAAATGACCATCTATGTATAGGTCTCTAATGGGAGTCAGTCCCTTCTCACTCCAGGCATGGTAGATTTTTGATTGTGAGTGCAAAGAGTGATTAAGTGTGGACAGAAACATCTGTCAGGCTGTAGAATTCTACAGTTTGTCCATGTTGATATCTATGTGTGTGTACCTCAATCTGATGCCACTACCTGTATGCCTGTCTGTCAGTGTAAGTTTAGAGTCAGTTTCTGGCCTTCGTCATCTGCCAGCTGGATCAAAAATATCATCATAAATGAATGGCTTTGTTACTGTACCTAAATCAATTCACCAAACAATGCAGTTAATGTAGCTTGAGGAGAAATAAATATACTTTTGTCAAAACGCTTTGCCATGGTTGCATTTGACAACTCTGATGGCTATCTGTTCCATTGGTTGTGACTTGTTTACAGCGGTTGATGAGGCAACCGAACGATTGAACTCATCTGACCATCGCTCTGTTTACTGAGAGAGAATCCATATTTTACCAAAACAAACTTGCCAACTAACAGATGTTTGCTTACTTAAAATGTTCTACTTACTTACATGTCATAAAATGTAATCATCATTCCTCCTTGAATCTGACTTCTTACACATTGTTTTTCTTCACTGGAGGCTGAGGTTGTCCGTGACTTTAAGCTAGACGCCCAGTATCACATGCATTAGATTTGCTATATTTATCCAAATCCCTGATGTAAACATCAGTTTGGGGTTCATACACTAACCAGCCGTTAATACCCTCATAGTCCAGCAGTGACAGATGGTGTCTCTAATATCTCAGAGATTAATAGGGACATAATTACAATGTGATCACATAGCCAGGGTTAATATGGGACCCTCATTAAGAAACATGCAGTCACCCTCCCCCAACTCTGTCTCCTGTGCTGTGATGGTAACAAGATCATTCTTTATTATATCTGATTATTTTACCCATGCAGATGAACTGTCTGTTTCTGTTTTGTACATATTTCTAAGCACTTCAGCAATAGTTTATATTGAAATAGTATTCATATTCCGAGTGCCTGCTCAAAGTACTGTAAATGGCAACTGGCAACACATGTGATTCATTTCTTTTCAGACTGCTTTTGCCTGAGTCATTCGGTAACATCATGACTATGGGAATGTTTTCCATTCGTTCAGATGTCATACATTCCATGTCATGTCTGCTCAGTGCACCAGGAAGTGAAGAAACCCCTTTGCCCCAGTTAAGCTGGGGATGTAGTTATACAGTATATGTCAGTGGACACCTAGACCAGAAGGAAAAAGGCAAATTACTTCTCCTTGAGGTGAAGAAAGATAAGTCCCAGCTATAAAAATATGAATTAGAAGCAAGCTGAAAATAGGCTTTTCAATGTTTTTGGAGTTTAGAAAAGTAATCTTAGGGTTTCTTGAGCATCTGTGGGAAATTTAACATTTTCTGTTATACTCTTACATTACAGTAAGAATTCTTATGTCCTGCTGGTAGAAACAATAGGGAACATTTTTCACATGTGTAACCATGTGCAGTGGAGCTGCAGGGCTCTTTTTTAAACATGTTTCTAATCTTGTTTGAGGAATGAATCAATCATTTCAATTCACTTACTCCCCCTTGTGGCAAAAGAAGAGGAGGAAGAAGACTCTTAGAGAAGTCAGAGGAAGTTCATTTGCTGAGTTGCTACATTTCCAGACTGACTTAAATTACACAAGATGCAACACGGCAGTATGTGGTGTGTCGTCATCATCAATGTTATTAATGCAGATAACGCAGGGGCTCAAGTAAGAGGGAGCTGCCCTGGTTCCCTTTTACTTCCTGTTACTCATACCTCAAATCCCTGACAACAGCTTTTCCTTTCTTTGTGTTTGTGTATGATCTCAGCATGATCTGTGTATATTGACTGACCAATCCGGCCGGGTGAGACAGTCGGATGCAGGGTATCTTGGTAAAAGGGAGGGGGTGCGGAGGGGGTGAGACAGTGGGATGCTGGGTGTCTTGGTAAAAGGGAGGGGGTGAGACAGTGGGATGCTGGGTGTCTTGGTAAAAGGGAGGGGGTGAGACAGTGGGATGCTGGGTGTCTTGGTAAAAGGGAGGGGGTGAGACAGTGGGATGCTGGGTGTCTTGGTAAAAGGGAGGGGGTGAGACAGTGGGATGCTGGGCGTCTTGGTAAAAGGGAGGGGGTGAGACAGTGGGATGCTGGGTGTCTTGGTAAAAGGGAGGGGGTGAGACAGTGGGATGCTGGGCGTCTTGGTAAAAGGGAGGGGGTGTGAGACAGTGGGATGCTGGGCGTCTTGGTAAAAGGGAGGGGGTGAGACAGTGGGATGCTGGCTATCTTGGTAAAAGGGAGGGGGTGAGACAGTGGGGTGCTGGCTATCTTGGTAAAAGGGAGGGGGTGAGACAGTGGGATGCTGGGTGTCTTGGTAAAAGGGAGGGGGTGAGACAGTGGGGTGCTGGCTATCTTGGTAAAAGGGAGGGGGTGAGACAGTGGGATGCTGGGTGTCTTGGTAAAAGGGAGGGGTGAGACAGTGGGATGCTGGGTGTCTTGGTAAAAGGGGGGGGTGAGACAGTGGGATGCTGGGTGTCTTGGTAAAAGGGAGGGGGTGAGACAGTGGGATGCTGGGTGTCTTGGTAAAAGGGGGGGGTGAGACAGTGGGATGCTGGGTGTCTTGGTAAAAGGGAGGGGGTGAGACAGTGGGATGCTGGGTGTCTTGGTAAAAGGGAGGGGGTGAGACAGTGGCATGCTGGGTGTCTTGGTAAAAGGGAGGGGGTGAGACAGTGGCATGCTGGGCGTCTTGGTAAAAGGGAGGGGGTGAGACAGTGGGATGCTGGGTGTCTTGGTAAAAGGGAGGGGGTGAGACAGTGGGATGCTGGGTGTCTTGGTAAAAGGGAGGGGGTGAGACAGTGGCATGCTGGGTGTCTTGGTAAAAGGGAGGGGGTGAGACAGTGGCATGCTGGGCGTCTTGGTAAAAGGGAGGGGGTGAGACAGTGGGATGCTGGGTGTCTTGGTAAAAGGGAGGGGGTGAGACAGTGGGGTGCTGGGTGTCTTGGTAAAAGGGAGGGGGTGAGACAGTGGGATGCTGGGTGTCTTGGTAAAAGGGAGGGGGTGAGACAGTGGCATGCTGGGCGTCTTGGTAAAAGGGAGGGGGTGAGACAGTGGCATGCTGGGCGTCTTGGTAAAAGGGAGGGGGCTGAGGGGGTGAGAGAGGGACGACAGGAATTATGCTGCCGAGGATTAGTGTCTGAGCTCTGATTGTCTATTGTGGTGGTTGAATCGTTCTCCACTGCACATGGACCTGTTCTCCACTGCACATGGACCTGTCCTGGCAAAAACAGCCTCATCAAAAACAAGCAAGATTATGAAGCCTTCTTGATCTTCCCAGGATATTATTGAACCGATGGCCTGTTGATCTGTGTTTCTGTGTCTCCTTGTGGAGATCTGTGTTTGTTTATTTTTGTCCTGTTTTTTTCTTTTTATGCAAATTTTGGAATACATGAGATGATGTAAGAGAAGCCATGGTGGTGCTTGTGAGTAATAATAGCCTCAGTAATCATTTCTACCGCTTTCCAACAATCTTCAAGAAGAATGGTGAGTGGAAATGCATGTCAGACCAGTACAATAAGCCTGATTGATTTATGACACAAAGCATTGTTTCCTCCCCTGATTGTAGAGATTTATTTTGCCCCTCAGGTACGACTACTTTTAAGTGACCAGGATGGGCTGGGTGAACTGACTTATCTAAAAATAGGCCATAAAGTAATTTGTGTGGTCATTCATTGTAGCCATAAATCGTAAAAGCCATTGTCATTTTGCGAATGTCAGTCTGGCAATGCATAATGATTGATTGCTTTGCATAAATAAGCGACAGTAGCCTGCACATGCTCTGAATTGCACAGGGATTTAGAATTTGGTGTATTTATAGATACGGGTTATTGGAATTTCTATCTTTAACCAGAAGTGCCGCAGTCAGTCCCATAATGCCTCTTTCCAGGTTGAAACGGCACCGCTAATGCTGTTACAGAAGAGACAGCGGTAACTATAGCAGCGATCCCCCCCATCACATGGCTGTGGACGCTAATTCCAGCATGGTCTAATACTGACAGGCTGGACGGACAATAGAGTACAGTAGATGGCTAAATGCAGGGCAGCTGTCACCATTACATAAAGGTGTCTTAGCAGGTTATTAGCTCACTGATCCCAAGTTGTGCCCTTAAGTGTGAGGGCACCACATGCATTACAGGGAAGCATAACATGTCAGGCAGGTGGTCAGCAGCAGACCACGAACAAAAAGCTACTGTAACATTATCTGCATTCATGTAGCTGTACAACATCAACATCCAGCATTTACATTTATATCTAGGTTAACTTTCTTACTTGAAATCCTTCATAATAGAGTCTTGATTTAAAAATTAGCAACAACTGAAAAGTCCAAATAACTTATAAATGTATAACTTATAAAATAACTTTTGGTTAATTTTCCACTTTCCAAAGACCCCATAGTATTTATTACACCTTTTTTTCAATGCTTGAAGCTCACGTCTTATAATATAATAAGAATGTGAAGTGTGCGTGTGTGTGTGTGTGTGTGTGTGTGTGCGTGCGTGCGAGAGAGAGAGCAGAATTATGTTATGCCGGATTTTTAAATTAGGTAATTAGGGCCAATTAATTGCCCTAATTACCTAATGATGATGATTGCCCTAATTACCTAATGATGTGATGTCACTCGGCAATGATGACATCATCTGGTGACATCATCGAGTGCTCGAGTGACATTACCAATGACTGATGAATTTGAGTGTGTCTCGGAGGCTTTGGAGTCCACTGTGTTCCAGACCAGGGGGGTCTAACTCCCAGGTGTCCACTAGTTTGACTGAATACAATACACGCTTCTCATGTAAAATTGCCAGTTCATTGGATAGTTGTCTATTTTCTCTGGCATGCTACTGTATTTTGAGACATTTGATAATTAAGTGAACATGGAGAAAATGATGTATTATGTGTGCAACATTATGTGAGTGATTTCATCAATCATGTCCTTTTTACTGTCTAATGACAGTTTGGCGACTGAACACTTGACGGTGGCTTTTTGATGTGATAGTCCCCTCAGTGATGATCAAAGTCATTGGAGGTTAATCCTGTGTGAGTGGAACTGGAATTCAACCTTTCCAACTTATCAATGTGATTCACTTGGACTCAAATGCACTCGCACTTTCATCTATTAACTCTTACATGCATTTGTACTGTTCATCTCTGGCAGATACCTGAATGCTCTCTCGTCTTGTCCATATGGCTACCTACCTTGTCGACTGTTACAGTAAAATAACATTTTGAGTCGATCCAGGCTGATCCCCTCTCCCCTCTTTCTCCCTCTAGCTGTCCTAAAGCAAGTGGATGGGGAGAAGGCCCTGGTGCCTCCGTTGATCCAGGAGAATGTGTTCATTGAGGCCAGCAGGCCCAAGTACCTGGAGGACCTGCACACTGAGGCCCAGGAGGGATTGAAGCTGATGCAGCAGGAAGGTACTAAACCTTTCATTATACACAGTACACTCTAATATTTCAATACTAGATTACGGCTGTTCAATGCCAACATGTCTGCAACTGTCTTTGTATTGCTTAACAAGGTATGTACAAGAACCCCCCCCCCCCCCCCACACACACACACACACACACACACACACACACACACACACACACACACACACACTACCCCCTGAACACAGTTTAATCCCCCCCCCCCCCCCCCCCCACTGACATGAGCACCCCCCCATAATAACGCCTATTTAACTTGGACTGTAAATTCAGATTTAATGCCTACTTAACACTCCTATTCGTGTATATATTGTATTGGACTGCACTTGCAATGTTGTGATCTTGTCTTTTAGATATTTTTCCTATTTTCCTTTTATCTCTGAATATTGATATGACTGCTATGCTGCATACTGTACTTACACTAAGACAAATACAAGATGAGGATATAAAAACTAATACGAATTTTTAAATGAGTATATATTAACCAAACGTGTTAAATGTTACTTTCCAGAAACCAATAATGGGGTGGACTACAAAGATGACGAAAGCAGCATTGTAAGTTACGCATCACGTCCAACGTTACTGTGCTTTCTGGACACAAATACAGTATACAGTTCTTGTTATAAACTATTATCCCCTAAAAGATTAATAGATATTTTTTTCTGGTTCTGCCAGTCGACGATGACGGTCCAACCAGAGGAGGATGTGGGAGGGTTTATGTCAGACAGCACCATCGCTTCCTCTACTGTCTCTACACAATCAACCATCTCCGCAAGGTCATCCCGCTCTGGACTCACCAGACAAGGTCACTTGATTTAACCACAATGTGATGCTTCATTTGTATCCACTATTGTTGACTTCCTCATACAATGTAGGGTGACGTAAATTATATAAAATGGCAGATGTAACATTTGATGGGTGTGGATTGGAATTCAGCTTAATTTCAATGTTTTATGAATGTATGTATTACCAAAGTACTGTGCTTAGCTAATATCCTCATTTTCCCCATGTGTTTATCTACCCAGGATCAACATTTAGACCCTTGAACTCTGGGAGGAAGCCAGAGAAGGCCAAGACCAGGCGGAGACACAGGAAGACTGTTACAGGGATCCCACATCATGTCCAGAGAGAACTTGGTATCAAGCTATTTCACATGCATTACTTATCAAATACCTCTATCTTTGAATTACTCTTTCAATTACATAAACCACATAATGGAAATAACTTGGTATTGAAGAAGTTTAATTTTAGCATTTTCAATGTCATATCATTTGATTATTTTCTTGTCTAGTCCTTAATATAGATATGTCCTAATGAGTCCTCCTGCCTTCCATTAGGGCTGGACAGAATAGGCTGGACAATGAATGCGATGGTAGATGAGGAACAGCTCCATAATGGTGAGACCCTCGACATCCCCACCATTGTCGGGCCCCAAGAGGGAGCCAGAATCAGCCCTCGGCACATGGGGGTCCGTCAGCCCCTCAGTGAAGGCCACAAGGATGACCTGGCCCTGCTGCAGCGCTTGGGCCCTGACCTATCAGCCCCGCAGAGGCCCCGGTCCTTGGCTGTTCCCTGGATGACCACTGCCAACAGCCTCGAGCAGCACCCGCCCAGCCCTGTCATGTCCATGTCACCCCAGGCCACCTACCTGTCAAAAATCATTCCCAATGCCGTGATGCCACCCTCCATTGAGGTGGTGGAAATCAGCCGTGGACGGAGCCGCAACAGCCTCCGCACTGTCAGCAAGAGCAGCCTGATGGTGGCCAGCCCAGCCTCGTCTCGTGCTTCCTCTCGAGCCTCCACGCTCTCCTCTGCCTCCCGCCACAGACCCCCACATTTGTCCGACAGCTCTTGTTGGAGCCACTCTGACTCTTCAGAGACCCTGGTGTCTGACTCCTCCACCATCTCCAGCAGCAGCACCACCAGACGGGAAAGGTCACAGGATGGAGATGTGGAAGGTTCTGCTAAGGAGGACAAAATCAGTGTGTACTGCTCCGTCAGCAAGGTCTCCAAGTCGACGTCCAATGGTAAGCCCAGGACCAAAGGAGATGAGGTCAATAAAGAGGCGGCCTTTGTACGCAGCCTCTCTGTCATGAAGTCCAAGAGAGCTCCTCCTCCCCCAAGCCGGTCCTATTCCCTCCACAATAAGATGAAAAGGCGGTCACGTGACTTGGCAGAGGCCAGGGTGAATCCAGGGAAATCTTCTCCCCAGAGCGTGTCAGCCTCAGGTGAGGAAAGTGATGGAATGGAAAACAAACCTGGACAGATTAAGGAGGCGAGATCCTCTCCTATGCCATCCAGGAACATAGACAGCCCTGGCTACACTGCAGACACCAGCTCTCTGGATGACTCTACAGGTTCTGTGTCAGTCAGCCCAATCAAATCCCATCTGCAGACACCAGAGAAAGAGGACTCTGTAAAGGTAGAGGAGCCAGTTGCCAAAGACATTTCACCTGAGAAGCAGCAACCACCTCAGGAGAAGGAGCTAAAGAAAATAGTCTCCCCTTCCAGTGGCTACTCCAGCCAAGATGGGACACCAACTCAGCCCGCTAAACAACCCCATAGCTCCTCCCCGAGGCACAAGAGAGGCATCCTAGCCAAGCTTCAGAGCTTATTTCCTGGGTCTAGTTCTGCTCCTACAGTTTTAGCTCCATCCCCTCTCACACAGCCAGAGACCCCTGAGAACACAAAGTCCACTGAGCCTGCCCAGCCTCAGCCTAACCCTCCAGTCAACGCGGTCATTGCCAGCCCCTCAGTCAGGGCCCTGAGAGAGCTCTTCAACATCCCAGCACCACCTAAGATCCATGCTCCTCCACCCCCTCCCCCAGAGGTATGGGCCCACAACAAACGCACCTTTGAGTTGCTGCTGGGACCCCCAGCTCCCAATGACACATATGCTGTTGTGAGGAAGAATCCAAAAGATAGGAGACAGCAGAGGCAATCTCCATCCATATCTAGAGAGGGCTCAGTGAATAACTTGTCAGGAGAAAGAAAACAGAAGAATCAGACTTTCCCAGTGGAGTCGACTAATGGATCCGTCCATGTTGTGGCGACAAAGAAGGTTGAAGAAAGTGAGTGTTTGAATCCAGAGTTTCAGAAAGAGAACAATGAAAGACTGTCTCATGTGGAGCAGCATGTGGATGTGAAAGGAAATGGCAACGTGACAGAAAAAGATGAGAAAATCAGAGTAAGTGAGTTATTAAATGGGATATTTGTGAAAGCCGTAGAGAAACGTGGAGAGAGGCTAGCAGCAATGCAACAAGAACAGGCCAAGACAGCAACACACGCTCACACTTCAGTTACAGAGGTAAAGACTGAAATGGATACATTAACTGCATTAATACGTGTCTCCCCGGCTCCCTCTCCTCCCCCGACACACCATCCACCCCAACCCCCCACAAAAAAGCCCACACGTTATGCTGCTTCTACTGCAGGACCACAAACTTCTCTATCCCCCACAAGTGAGTCATCCTGGCCCCCACCGCCTCCGCCAATCGAACAAGTCTCTGGGACTCTCAACAGGTCTGATGAAATGGATTTTCCCCTTCCACCACCCCCAGTATTAAATGAGGAAGGGTTAGTTATACTGGTTGAGGTGCCACCAAAGCAGTCCATTCCTAGTACAACTAAGTCAAACAGTGAGCAGCTTGACTCTGATCGTACAACTACGTCTGTTACATCAGAGGTGAATACACAATGTTTTAGGGTGGCTACAGAGGCTGTGGCACTGAAGCCCAGTGAGGAGAAACCTAGTACCTGTTTTGCATCAGTGGAGGTAGTCGGTGCTCCACAAAAAACACCACCTGCACCCAAATTGGTTGCATCTGTATCCCAAGGAATTCCGCCTCCACCACCCTATGCCGCTCCTCCTGCACCGGTTAAAGTTGTTTCCCCTCTGCCAGTTAAAGTCTTCCCTCCGCCCCCCAAAGAGATTTCCCCTCCACTGGTGAAAGAGGTCTCTCCTGCACCGGTTAAAGAGGTCTCTCCTGCACCAGTTAAAGAGGTCTCTCCTGCACCGGTTAAAGAGGTTTCCCCTGCACCGGTTAAAGTGGTCTCTCCTGCACCAGTTAAAGAGGTCTCTCCTGCACCGGTTAAAGAGGCCCCCCCTGCACCGGTTAAAGTGGTCTCTCCTGCACCGGTTAAAGAGGTCTCTCCTGCACCAGTTAAAGAGGTCTCTCCTGCACCGGTTAAAGAGGTCTCTCCTGCACCGGTTAAAGAGGTCTCCCCTGCACCAGTTAAAGAGGTCTCTCCTGCACCGGTTAAAGAGGTCTCCCCTGCACCGGTTAAAGATGTCTCTCCTGCACCGGTTAAAGAGGTCTCCCCTGCACCGGTTAAAGATGTCTCTCCTGCACCGGTTAAAGAGGTCTCCCCTGCACCGGTTAAAGAGGTCTCTCCTGCACCGGTTAAAGATGTCTCTCCTGCACCGGTTAAAGATGTCTCTCCTGCACCGGTTAAAGATGTCTCTCCTGCACCGGTTAAAGATGTCTCTCCTGCACCGGTTAAAGTGGTCTCTCCTGCACCGGTTAAAGTGGTCTCTCCTGCACCGGTTAAAGAGGTCTCCCCTGCACCGGTTAAAGAGGTCTCTCCTGCACCGGTTAAAGAGGTCTCCCCTGCACCGGTTAAAGAGGTCTCTCCTGCACCGGTTAAAGAGGTCTCCCCTGCACCGGTTAAAGAGGTCTCTCCTGCACCGGTTAAAGATGTCTCTCCTGCACCGGTTAAAGAGGTCTCCCCTGCACCGGTTAAAGAGGTCTCTCCTGCACCGGTTAAAGAGGTCTCTCCTGCACCGGTTAAAGAGGTCTCCCCTGCACCAGTCAAAGAGGTCTCCCCTCCACCACTCAAAGAGGTCTCTCCTGCACTGCTTAAAGGCGTCTCTCAACTATCTGCTAAAGATGTTGCTCCTCCACCTTCTCAAGAGGCTACTACTTCACCACTTAGCATCCTCTCTCCACCCCGAGAACCTACCCCTCCACCACCACAACAGTCAGAATCCCTTCCATCCGTCCAGGAAGTTAATCCGCCACCTAAGAGCATTCCACTTCCACCTGAAACTACCCCTACTTCACTTAAGAGTACTCTATCTCCACCAGAGAGTATTCCACCACCTCCTCCCTCAGAGCTTCTCCCTCCACAAGTTGTACTTGCAGACACTGATGCTCAGGAGCTCCCTCCACCACCCTCTGAAATCTCCATTCCACCACCTCTTGAAACCTCACCTGTGGCTCAAGAACATGCTCCTCTTCCACCTGTAAATATTCCTTTACCTCCACCGCTACCTGTCCAGGCTTCTGATAACATTAAGCGGCAACCTAGTCCAGTGAGCACAGAGACCAAAAGCCAAGTACAGACCTCTTCCCCTGCCTTACAAGAGGAACCCAGTCTGGTGGCCACCCCCTCCCTTCTGCAGATGGTCCAACTGAGGTCAGTCAATAGCAGTCCTGAACCTACCAAACCTCAGGACCAAACCCAGCCTGAGGTCACTATGAGGACTCAGCAGCCCAGTAATCTGGTTACAAGTCCATCTACCAGTGGCGAGGCTCCTCAGAAGCCCATCAGAAGGTCTCTGATCATGACCTCTGCCACATCCACATCTCCACCTACCATAGTCACTTCACAACCAGCTGTTCCTAAGTCCCAGGCCACTATGGTTCTACCCGCCTCTTCATCCACAGTCTCCCCTACAAAGAAGTCTCCTCCTGCCACACTCACTTCTCCCTCCATGAAACTACAGGAGGCCATCCGCCTGAGGACAGCAGCTAGAACGAAAGATACCCCTCCCTCTCGTCTCAGCCAGCACTCCCCATCATCACCACTAGGTGGAGACCTACATAAGTCTCCCTCCAGCACTGCCAGCTTTATCTTTTCTAAGAGCACCAAGAAGGTGGTGATTGAGACGACGTCCTTGCCAGACGGCAAGGCAGACATCCAGAAGAACGTGGTAGCAGAGCTTTCTTCTGTAACAAAGTCAGTAAATGAAGCAGAGTTACTGAAGAAGGGAGTCAAGGTGCCACCACCTGTAGCAAAGAAACCCAAAGCGAAGGCCAAAGAGATGGAGAGCAGTGGAGAGACAGAGCAAATGCAGACTGCGGGACAGGAAGCACAGCCAGAGAGCAGCAAGGGTAAGAGGCCATCCGCTGTAGATAATACACATCACATGTATGTTAGGCCGGGGTCAGGTGCATTCATTCGCAGACACATGACGGCTGTAAAAGGCTTGCAGGCAAGAATCATCCATGGCCAGTCCACGTTTACTCTTGCCTGCAAGCGTCATGTGTCTGCGAATGAATCCACCTGACCCCGGCCTAACAATGTAGACATATAACTCACATTTCTGTTTACCCTGGGGAAATAGAAGCATGGAAATCCATTCAGTTCTTATTTTAATATATTGCCCTTCACCTCTCCCACCTTTTTTTACCCCCCTTCCCTAACCCCAGGTACTACCGAAAAAACAAATGGGACTGCAGGTAGTGCTGAAGGACAGACATCGGCTTGATTGGAGACTGAAGAAGACCTGGGAATAATTGCCCTAGGAAGGACTAAATCATAAGACTGAATTGCGAGTTTGGGTTTTAAAGAAAGATCCTTTGAACTTGATATTAATGGTGTGGGTCTTAAATATTGTATTATATTAAGAGTAACTATATTTCCTTTGCCAGAGGGTCTAATGAGCTTTACCTTCATAGTGTTTGCTGGTTCATGGAGGTCCACTGTAAGAGATGGGGATATACCGCCCTCTAGTGTCATAATGATTGTACCACTATTTTCCTGCTGAAGAGAGGAGTCTGGCTGAATGCTTCTAGTTAGTAGGCTACTTCTGACGAATGGAGTCTTGGGCACTCATCTGTAAATATAATGTTCTATATTTAATATATCCAATCATTATGGATGTGTGCTATGGAATTCTGTTCTGTTTTTCCAAAAGTTGGTACTACACCCATTTATAGCATGTTAAAAAAAGAGAGAGAAGATGATCTACCATAAGTTATTTTTTCCTTTCATCTTCATTTCCATTCTGAGAGAATTTGTTCCATTCTGATAAGTGTCTCTTTACAAAGATGTGTAAAACCCTCATTTCATCCAAACTTTATTTTCTTAAAAATCCCACACCTGTGTCATGTCAAAATCTTTCTGGAAAGTTAGAAACACATACAGGTTCATATTTATGTTTATGATTAAAAGCCATTGATGTGTTTGGTACTTAATTTAAATCAATATCACAAACTCTGAGGAGACATCTAGTTTAATGTTAAGCATCATGATTTTGGAGCACATTTTCAATTGCTTTTAGTTACTTATAACCGAGAGCTGTTTTACATCACAATTAAGATTGGAAGTTTCTTCTGTTTTGAAACTATAAAATATTTCAAACTGGTTTGTTATTGTAATCTTATAAATGATTATGTATACTGATCAGAATAAACATTTATGAACAGATAAAATTGTCACAATTACTGTTGAGCGGAGTATTGAGATGACCTCTTTTTCCTCAAGATGATTGTCCAACTCAGCCTTGTGGAACTTGTTAGTCATAAAACAAATCCAATGTTGCCTCTATTTCTTTCCTGACATTTGCATACATTTCCATACTGAAGCCTTCTCCCCTGAGCCTTATTTACATTTTATATCATTCTTGTACTATGAGTCTTTGCAGAACAGTCAACAGAACCTTCATATTTCCATGAAACAAAACCTTGGAGAGTTCCAACATGAATTTGATATCTTCCAGGTTTTCAACACTTAGGGAATTACACCAGTCGGTAAAAGAATTGAAAGTACTGTTCAGTCCTGATACCCACATTTGTGTAGTTGCTGCAATTGCTTTTCAGGTTTTGAGATTTGTAGTTGTAAACATATTGGAATGGACACCAATCAAAAGGTTCAAATCCAGTGAAAAGATTAAGGCTGAAAAAAGAACAGAATTTTGACATGGAAATGAGTAGAAACCCCACCCAGAATTTTCATTTAAATCCGTCAAAGATCAGGCATGAATAGAGTATGGGTCAGGGTAATAATCTTGTTATGGCATAAAGGAGACAGTCGATAGCTTTTCAGTGGTGTGTATTTTTATTGAAACAACAAATAGTCTAAACCGGGAGCACTGGCTCACCACACTAATACTACCTCCATGTGAAATACCAAGTCATCTCCTCACCATCCACTGCTCCTACCTCTAACAGACCATCTTCATCCTTCAACTCAATCTTTGAGATATTTTTCTCATCCTCTTCACCTCTTCCTATGTACTTTGTTCGGTTTTCTTCCTCCTTACTTTCACTTTCCGGTGGCTGCACCTTATCCTCTCTCCACGTCTTAATCAGCTGTGAGCTTACTTCTATTTCTGGTGCCAATATTTGCCCCACCTCCTCCACCCCATGAGGTGGCTCTCCATCCACCTGTGGATGGACCAGCTCCTTCTCATCAGAGACCTCACCTTCCCTTCCCTCTAACACACTCAGCTCTGATCCTTCTCTTTCAGATTCAATCTTTGATCCCGAGTCTACTTCCTCTCTCTCTAGAAACTCCTCTGTAACAATATACCCTGAACCATCTTCTCCAAACTCCTCCAAGTCCCTCACAGCAGACGTTTCCCTCTCCTCCGCAAACAGCCCTCCTTTGTCTGACCTGGGTTCTACTACCTCTTCAAGGGTAACCCTGCTTTCTTCTTCAAGCCGCTTCTCCTCTTCCTCCAAGTATGTGTAGCTTTGCTGGTGGTTGTCATCACCCTCCTCATCATCATAATCGGCTTCATCAGTGATCTCCCACTGGTCCTCAGGACTGTGCAGCTCATCGATTTGGTGGTTCATTTTGTTGTCAAACACCAGGGTGTCTTCAAGCTCGCCCTCTCTTCTTATGCTGACCAGGGAGGGATTGACTGGAAGAAAGCCGTCTTCTGGTGTGTGTGGCTCATCTGAGACCAACAGCTGCCCACTGTTGGCAAAGCCTGAGGAGTCAAGAGCCACATTAGAGAAGACTAGAAATAGTGTGTGCTTCACACGCTCATTTCTAGCTTGTGTGTACGCCTGCCTCGCACGTTTCCTGTGTTCACCTGAGCAACTGTGCCTGCCCCTCTGCCTTATTATAGTAGTGAGATATGACAACATTTGCAGGAAAAACAGTATTTGACCAACAGCCAAAACAGAAGTAGACTGCTAGAGGGATGACATGTTACAGTAGTGGAAGTTAAAACCACCATAAAAACTTTGGTAACATATCTGAGTCAGAATACTAGATACTAGATAATGTTACCATTAAAGACAAAATGGTCTGGCTAGTTATTCAGAGGGCAACATCATAATCACAAACCTTCCACCATGGCCCTCCGGGGTTTAGGGGTCACACATTGTGAATCACAGCATTGACATATGGAGTCGTCACCAGTCAGGGCCTTCCACCTATCATGACAGAGACACAAGCATCCATTGAAAAGAGCTGACAGAGAAGTCAACCATAGTCCTGGGGCCACATGTAGAAAACTGTATATTATTTAGGTGTAGAAATCTGTAATCTGTATGCATGGTGTGATTGATGTGCACTGGTCCGGTATGCACATTCTCACGGCGCGTGGATTTTTATACATTTGAAAACCTGTGTGGAAAGTGGTGCCGCACACTTTGTGTGTGTCCACATGGTTTATACATTTGGCCCCAGGTATGTGAATGTATTAGTGGTGCTGAAGCACACCTGTTCTCTCTGTAGGTGCAGGATTTGTATGCAGCACTTGGGTCCTCCGACGTCACCAACAGTTTACAGTGAATGCTGACCTAAAATAAAGACATTGTTGATATCAGAGTTTAAAGGAACCGTTCACAAAAATGAAAATTATGTCATCGACTCACTCTCATGCCAGTTGAAACAGAGGTGAAGTTTGACCATATAAGACACCATTGACTTCAGTATAGTACAACTGAAGTCAATGGTGACTGGTTTTCTCTCTTGAGTTGTGCAATCTCCCTATGTGAGCCTATATGGATAAACTTCACCCGTGTTTCATTTGGCATGAGGGTGATTATGACAGAGTTTTTATGTTTGGATAAACTGTGCATAAAATTGACCAGTGATATAAGAGTGAAACAGACTAAATACCGGTATTTAACAATGAACAGGGAATCCTTGCTCACCTGGGTGTCAGGATCAGCAGTGAACTGGAAGGCACTGAAGGAGAATCGCAGGGTCTTGTCTGTCCGAGGAGAGACGAACCGAGCGCCCCCTGGGTCTCTCTGGCTCTCCAACAAACAGCTGTGGAGGACAACAGTCATACAACAGCTGACAGTGTAATTACGTCAGTTTGTGGTAAGGTAATTATGCCTTCAATATAGGTCAGAAGAACCCAAGGGTGAAAGCACAACATTTTTAAAACATGACAGTCTTCAGTACACACCCAAAGTTGTCGATGATAGTGTACTTGAGGGAAGATTTTGAGCCACCGGAAAGTACAGCATAGCAGCTATTGATGTATAGCTGTCCACCAGGGGGTAGGTGTGGAGCAGAAACCTGGAAATTAACAGTCTGCCCAAGCTGATACACCTGGGACTTTGCAGGCCTGGTCCATGAATCTAAGACAGTTCATTACAAAGTATCACATAATATGGGCCCACCTCACAGACCTATTTTGTTACAAGCATTTATCAAAGTTTGAATGCATTCTTCTTAGTCTTGATGCATACCATCCATCAGCTGGATTTGAAAGTCGTTCGGACGCCCCTTCAGCATTTTATGCACAATAGCAGTTTGCCAGGTGGGACGCACAGCCAGCTGGTACACATGATGATACCTGGACAGGGGCAGGGTGGAGGTTTAGGCAATAGATGGTATCCTTCACACACAACAAGCTGGAAACAAGTAAGACATTAGTCTAACCTTTGAAATCGGCATTCAATGTTGACATCGATCCGATGCGCTGTGCTTGGGAACCGTTTTGACGAGGGCGCATAGTGGAGCACAAGTTTATACACCAGATAACCAGGGGGCATCTGTCAGGAGGGGTCGCACCTTGTGATTTTTAAGGATCCAAGTCAAGATGCATCAAAAGAACACAAGAACATCCATGGCAATCTTACCTCACGCTGGGCATCACAGTCTGTCAAAGGGTACGTGAAGAGCAGGTCGCCATAGGGCCTGAGAACCCCGTTACTTTTGCAGGTGCTGCCTAATTTCAGCTCCTCGGCATTTGCGCCAAGGCCATAGAAGGCCGTTTTGACCCGCAAGACAAAGTGAGACGTGGAGCAGGTTACAGAAACGTCTGGGAGGTACGCAAAATCAGACTGGGTGTTTGGCCCAGGCCTGTCTGGACGCAGGGATCCACCTATTTCAGGTGTTGGAGATGGAAATGACTTTGCAGGTGCGGGTCGCAGCCCAAAGTTGGATTGGGGTGAAGATGGGGTGTCGGTAGGAAACCTCTGGAGGGATTTTCTGTCGCCTGTTGTTGACGGGTTGATTGCGGTGATTTTAGGAGCGCCCAGTTTGAAAACGTTTTTCCTTCTAACTGGATGCCGTGCAGATTCATCAGTAGGTCTATCTACTGCAGAGCTGACTAGGCTAAGTGATACAACACTCCACAAAATGTAGAGACGCCACTTTGTTTTCATCGCAAGAGTCTGCCGTCCTTCTACCTGACTGGAGATCTGCGCGCCCGATCACAGCTGGAGATAATTAACGCTAGTGGCGAGGCCTTGTCAGAGGGTGTCCACTGTCAATTGTCCACTGGGTGGTGCTATAATACCACCCATAAGAGGCTGTGGACTTCCTGTTTAACACCACTGGAATGAACCCAGTGCTTAGAAAGTAGCTACACACACACACACACACACACACACACGCACACGCACACGCACACGCACACGCACACGCACACGCACACGCACACGCACACGCACGCACACACACACACACACACACACACACACACACACACACACACACACACACACACACTCTAGCAAGAAAGAGCCCATATTTGATTAAAAGTCTCAGAGAATGAGACTTATCTGGGATCAGCTGGGCCTGAGATGGTCCAGGGGTCATATTGAGTAATGCAAGATCAGTATTTCTCTGAAAGGTTACTGATAGCCCCTGGAGACCTTATAGCATCTGTCTGCAGGGCTGTAATGGATTTGGATATGATATGGATCCAGGCAGCCACCTCCCCTCACTAATTAGAGTTGGGTGTGATTTAACTCACTGGAAGATAATTTCCATCCCGTGGGTTTATGAACAACTCATTCACTGTAATGTAGGACCTGCATGATCTCACGCCATATCTGGATTCCCCCCGCCAGGCGTAGGAGTATTTTCCAACAGGAGATGTGTGACTCAATAACCCATGAGACACCATGCTGCACAGTGCACACACAGACCCATGTGCCTAATGCAGACTTCTCCTGCAGAGTCGGATGGAAACAGTATGCCCAGCAGAATGGTGTCTCGGCACAGTAGGAGGCATTGCATTAAATCAGTGTTTCTCAACATGGCGTCTGGGGACCACCAAGGGTCCTTCAGTGGGGTCTAGGGGGTCCCAAGCAAATTGATGAATTAATTAAACTTCAGCATTATACAATTACAGTAGTTAACGCAATCAAAGTATGTAGAAGAATGACTGTTTTGATCATAGTCCCACTGTTACAATATCTATCTACCTACAACACAGATAGTCGTGGGATTCTGGACAAAATCATATCTAACAATACAAAATATTCTCAGATTTGGATCCAAGAGACAAAATCTCATCAAATGCAGGTATGTGGGGACTAAATGAGTGGTCCTTGAGATGAAAAGGGTCGAGAATCACATGCATTAAAGACGATTAGCAGCCCTGCATGCCTCTCTTGCCAGCTCCTCACTAGGATGAAGTGCTGCTATTTCAGACTATCAGCTGATATGGAGGTCAAAAGCGGAGCCAAGGGCACATCAGGTCACATTATGTATGAGAGGGGAGGGGGCAGGAAGGAGGTAAATGACATGTCATGTAATCTGCTGTGTGTGTCTGACAGGAGGCCTGGAGGGGATCAAGAGTGTGTGTGTGTGTGTGTGTGTGTGTGTGTGTGTGTGTGTGTGTGTGTGTGTGTGTGTGTGTGTGTGTGTGTGTGTGTGTGTGTGTGTGTGTGTGTGTGTGTGTGTGTGTGTGTGTGTGTGTGTGTGTGTGTGTGTGTGTGGCTTTCCCACCTGACAAGATGTTTGTCCATTAATCCTTTTTGAATAGGAGGCCCAGAAACAAGTCAAAGGGGAAGGTTTTGCATAATATGTTACCAATAAACATAACGATATTTAAGCCTGACCAGAGATGCCAAGCAGGATACTGACAGTAAGGAGATCAACCTGCTACTGTATGATTAAAAAGTCATAGGAGAGGGAGAAGTTAAACAGTGCTTTTCAAGGCAGCATTTATGCAACTTTGTCCATACTCCTACTTAGCCTACTTAAAATACATTCAGTGCATTCAATCTAGGGCTGAACGACCCAGAAGGAGATTTTTACCCAGCTATGCAGGACACTGGCATTATAAACTTCTGCACTGTGAGCCTCCAACCTCGGGATGTTAGTGAAGAACAGGGGGGATCTTGTTTCAGAAGTCCTGGTTACTCCCAGGCTACTTTTACTGACACCTGACACCATACTTAAAAGGGACAGTTTTAAATGCTGACAACCAGTTTCATTGTAACTGTGTGACACTGATTGGAAGCTCAAATTAGGGTGGCAAGAAAGCCGTAACACCTGAGCTAGGAGATTCTGAAAGTGACAAGTGATGACCGACTGTTGTTCTGGTTTTACCCACTGGGTCAGACTGGTTCTCCAGCAAGTGGTGCACACAGCTGCTGCTATGTGTCTTGCAGAAATGATATGGTGTAGTAGAACTTTGAACTATTATGCTAAGGCGTGCACATGTGGACGTTCCATTCACTCTATTAAGCGCTGTCCCAGTTCTCCTGAGGTATCTCCAACCCTAGTTCTTCTGCCCAGTCTGCCTGAATTTTGTGTCTAAATTGAGACCACATTTTAATAGGCAGGTGGAGAAAGAACAACTTGGCTGCAGTGAGCAATGCTGAGAGTGATGTTGGTGGGCAGGAATTGGTTTCTTACTGACACCAGTCTACATTGGCACAGTGGAACCAAGACACTCTTATGGATGTTTGCGGCCCAATAGTTCCTGATGTTTGGAAGGTTCAATCCCCCTCAGCCCTGTGTCGTTGAAGAAGTTCCATGTGCATTCTGGAACATTTGCTTGCCCATAAGAAGGATGAGATCAGCTTGTCTATAATAAAAAAATAGACTTTGGAAGGAAGATAGGTAAACATTGAAACAGATATAGAAACCTTGGTAAAATATTCATTTTTATGCAGTTGATTTTATCTGCAGGGACAAATGAAGGGTGCTCCATCTTTGGAGATCAAGTTTGATTTTGCCAATCAGCGGTATGTACAATTATTATCTTTCAGGCTAGAAAAGGTCAGAGTCATATTCAGGTAGCCTACTTAAAACCAGATTTAGACATGCGAAAGGGCAAAGCTCTTTCTTCTAGGCTATTTATAGGGCAAGGTTATTGACGGGGAAACATTTTCTTTGACAGGTTCAACGTATACCCTGAGAAGGTACCAAAGCCATAGGGTCATGTGTGTCAGTTACATCAGATAGCCGCTGCCTGGCTGTGTTGGCACAAGAGTTATGTTACAATAACACTATGGGGGGTGGTGTGTGTGTGTGTGTGTGTGTGTGTGTGTGTGTGTGTGTGTGTGTGTGTGTGTGTGTGTGTGTGTGTGTGTGTGTGTGTGTGTGATGACAATAATAATTATAATAATAATAATAATAATAATAATAATAATAATAAATATAGCCGCAAGCGGCGATGCGGGGTCCAAGCTTCCGGTGACTTGGGGGGTATATGTCAGATAGTGCACATTTATTCAGACTTGGTATATGCACAAATAAAAACAAAGTTTGGTTGAGATCCGGTGACCTGACGGTTTCCAAGCAGTACTAGTAGTAGTAGTAGTAATAGTGTTGGTAGTAGTGGGAGTGGTAGCAGTAGTAGCAGCAGAAGTACTAAGAATAGTAAATGGTAAATGGTAAATGGACTGCATTTATATAGCGCTTTTATCCAAAGCGCTTTACAATGTGCCTACATTCACCCATTCACACACCGAAGGCGGCCAGCTGCCACGCAGGGTGCTGGCACAGCCATCGGGAGCAATTTGGGGTTCAGTGTCTTGCCCAAGGACACTTCGACGTGCGGACTGGAAGAGCCGGGGAACGAACCACCAACCTTCTAATTAGTGGACAACCCACTCTACCTCCTGAGCCACAGCCGCCACTAGTAGCCAATAGTAGTAGTAGTAGCAGCAGCAGCAGTAGTAGTGGTGGTTGGCTGTTATAGCGCCACCATCTGGTAGATTGGTGTAATTTTTTCCTCTGAGTAGTGGGTGATGTCTTGAAACTTGAAGTAGTACTTGGATAGAAAGCAGTTTTTGTGTACAATATCCCTTTAAGTATCTGGACAGAAAGTGGTATTTGGGTAGAACATACTGTCAATACGACAAGTACTTCTCTGGCTCTGCAGATACATATAATATGGTCTACAAAGTTAAATACAACAGTCTGGATAGCTCACTTGGTAAAGCACATGACTTATGCTAACTAAAGACCATTGCTGCTCAAAGTTCAAACCCCACGTGGGATGAAAAACTTTCAACTTCAGACAGGTAAGTCAGTAACAGTAATTAAAACCCCACATGCTGCCTCCTTATTTTGCGGTGTTTCATGAACTTTTTCAATATCTTGGAAATGTTAGCTGGAGATTGCGTGGCTGTGTTCAAGAACGTGTTTTGCAACAGGAGAGGTTAGTTCTTGTCTCATGATGGAGCTTTTGTGTTCTGAAATCAGAATTTTCAGTTGTCATTGTGTCTTTCCCACACACACATCAAACCATAGGGCGTAGTGGCGTCCACTACAGAAGGTTGATGGGGTTTATCCCTGAAATTGCTTTTGGTGACTATAGCCAGCACCCTGCATGGCAGCTTGTCATGCAGTCCATTTACCATTAAGGACATTTTTGTATTACACACATAATGCACCACTTTACATTAAAAGTATGCCCTGAATGGAGGTGTTTGAACTAATTGGTGTGGGTTGTGCTGTTACAATGAGCACATGAGTGACAAGGATAATTCAGATTGAATTCTCTTTTTGGACCATTCACATGTGAAGACACAATAATGTATTGGAATGTTTTTCCTCTCTCATCTGAAAGAAGGCTCCCAGCAAACACAATTACATCATGATGATGTTCTGATATCATCTTTCAGTGACGTCCAGGACTAGGCCAAATCACAGCCGATTTGAGGATCATTTAGACATCTACACAGGAATGTCAAGATGACGTCGAAATATGACATTACCATGAATAGGCATATTCAGTTATTCTGCTATGTACACAGTGTGTATTCAGCAGCGTTATACATAATTATATCCAGATTAACCTTTATTCTACATTTTCAAAAAATAAAGCAGTTACCTGGCCGTGGTTTGAACCCAGGACCTCCAGCTTTGGGGTCTGCTACTTTACCCCTACACCATCCTTCCACAGCAATGACGAGGCACGGATGTAACCTTATTATGGCATAAACTTGTTTTTATTCAAACGTGGGTGTCAAGTCTTTGTGGATCGGGCATTACTGTGTGACATCTAAACCAACTGTGTATTATGTTACAGCAGATGCAGAACCCCAAAACACATTAACCCCACCCAAAATGCTACATTCCAACTTCCAGTAGTAGTAGTAGTAGTAGTAGTAGTAGTAATAGTAGCAGAAGTAGTAATAGTAGTAGTAGTAGTGTTGGTAGTAGTGGGAGTGGTAGCAGTAGTAGCAGCAGTAGTTGTAATTGACCGGTTAATGAGATGTGGGCAATTTAGTGTTGGCGTGTGTTTCATTAAAAGTTTCGAGATTTATCATTTCAAAACGGTTTCACGTATCCAAAACCCTTTAATAACCTTAGGTCGGGGTAGTCCATAGATGACCCAGAAAAAGTTTTGTGTGATTTGGCCAAACGGTCTAGAAGGAGCTCGCAAAAGTAGGTTTTTGATCAAATTCAAAATGGCGGAAAATCTACCACACAGAAATGGGCGTGGCCTAGTGGGTTAGATACATGATGCTCCAGGGAAACCAGTAGATGTGGAATTTTGATTCTACAGCTCGCAGTTCAGAAGTTATGGACCGACAAACGTGAAATTGGCTGTTATAGCGCCACCGTCTGGTGGATTGGTGTAATTTTTTTACTCTGAGTAGTGGGTGATGTCGTGAACCTGTGTGGAAAGTTTGGGTGATGGGGGGTGTATGGTTTCTGAGATCCACACACTTTTAGGGTAGGAAAAGAACAAAAGCAAATACACAAAAGTTTAGACATTTATCATTTCAAAACGGTTTCACGTATCCAAAATCCTTTAATAACTTTAGGTCGGGGTAGTCCATAGAAGTCCCAGAAAAATCCCCTTGTGATTTGGCCAAACGGTCTAGGAGGAGTTCGCAAAAGTAGGTTTTTGATAAAATTCACAATGGCGGAAAATCTAGGCACACACAAATGGGCGGGGCCTATATGGATAGATGCGTATTGATCCAAGGAATCCCTGAGAAGTGAAATTTTGAGTATAGGACACACGGTTCAGAAGATATGGACCATAACGCGAAATGGTCTGTTATAGCGCCACCATCTGGCCGATATGGGTAATTTTTTGTTTCTGAGTAGTGAGGCACATTTACAATCTATGTGCCCAGTCTGGCTACGCTGAGCATTACAGTTTCTGCTGTACATACAGTTTTACCGGAGAAGAAGAAAAAAAAAAAAAATCGGAACAGATACAATAGGGATCCACGCACTTCGTGCTTGGACCCCTAATAATAATACAGTACATACTAATCATCACAATCATCATCCTCATATACCATGTCAAATACAAGGTAGTAAAGTAAAAAGAAAAGATGCACTAGCCTACATATATGCACACAATATTTCATATATTTCTCAAAATTGAGTTATCGACATATTCATGATCTTTGAATGCTACTTTATGCCTGTGTGATGTTTCTTGTGGAGCTTTGGGGGTTAAATAGAACACGCATAACAGATGTCAAATTTGAAGCTAATCTCGGAACTGCACTATATCCTTTTGATTCCCAGCTCACGGTTTGGTGGTGACTCACAGCTCACAGACGCACGACCTCCCTGAGTCACCAAACCACTGAGTCGCTTTTAGCAGGTGGTTTGGGTGGCGTGTCTTTTGCTGCCTTTAAGGGCTTCTCATAAGCTCCGAAATTTGAAGTTCTAAAATTGATTGTTGCGTGGCCAAGTGCCTTGGCTTGATTATAGCACAGCACAGTACAACAGGCATTCCAAAATGTGTCCCATTAATAGCTTTTTGGTGGCCGTTGATTACATTTAGAAATCATCTGTCAAAAAGCTAGGCCTACTTTGTGCTTCAGCGCCAGAGGCAGCGGTTGTCAGAGTAGTAGGCTAATCGATGTTGTATTTGATTAATCGGAAAATACCGTGTAATAGGCTACTTTTGCCACCAATTATTGATATCTCAATTGAAGGCGAATTCTTCTGTTTTCCAATGACATTGATTTACCACTTTGTTGCGTCGTTTGTGCACGCTCAAGTGGTAATCGCGATAATTCCGACATTAGTTGAAGGCAGCATGAGTTGGCTGCAAGTGCCAACGTCAGCACAATGACATTGAAGGGTTAAATGACGTCGGAGCCGTAGTACGGAGGATGAATGAGCGGAGGAGGCACGGCCGATGTGGCGAATAGACCAGCGTGGAGAGGACACACGTTCTGCGGTTCTGAACCGGCTTCCAAAGCTCTGAGAAATATTCCTCGCGTCGAAAAACATTTTCTCTCTCTCATCGTCTTCAAAGCAAATTAACGCTAGGCGATGGCGAGAGGAGAGGGCGCCGAGCAGTACGCGGTCACAAGTTTATTACCAGTTAAACCGCTAAGCGCGGATGGAATCAAAATATCAAAGGTAAGTGAAAGGTTATAATTGGCCGATTGATTTCGGTGGTTATTGTAACGAAATTGATGTGGATTTCTGGGCCCTTTTCATGGAATTCATCTGGGATGTTTTGGGGGTGCGCACCTTGACAGCTTTCAGGTAAGAGCCAATCTGAATTTGGTTTTGGTGTAGGAAGTAGCCTAATTGTGCAGCCGAACCCGTCCACAGATGACATCCACTGAAGGGGGTTCACACCGTTCTTGTTCCAAATTTCGGTCTATGGGGTTTGAATTTCAACCGGCTTGACCATCTGTCTGCAGGCAGCTGTTCGCTCATAGATAGGCTACCACGTTTCCTGTTTTAAAGGGGCCACGTCTGCCCCTTAAAATCAGGTGCTGCAACTGAAACTAGTTGACTCATGCACGATAATTTGTTAAACAAAGCTGACAGTTTAGTATTGGCATGTTATTGTTTTATATCCATTACTGTCATATTGGGTAATGTGTTATCACACAAAAAACTCGCCTAGCGCAGAGATCCACCTGCAGTAGGCTACACTGTAGGACTTCCCTTACCAGCTGTTAAAGGACGCATATAAATGGCATTCCTGACGTTTTAGATGCCCACCTGAGTGGAGTCTGTCCTGTGGGACACAGTGGACTTTAGTGGGCTTAAGCGTGTGGATGAACGGAGATAAGGAGACGATATGAAGCCATCATCTTTCCTCAAAGCAGCAGCCAATTTCCTGATACCAGAGTTCTCCTTTCAACATCAGGAGATGCTGCATGTGCCAGTCGACTGTGTGGATTTGAAACAGGCTGGATAAACCCCACTGGGTGCCATCATCCAAGCCATCCAGCTGATTGGCTGTGGGCTGCATCATCCAAGCCATCCAGCTGATTGGCTGTGGGCTGCAGGTTGTGATCAGACTCCTGACTGTCTGCTGACTGTTGGCTGTTCAGCCTGAAATGTCACACTACCTACAACATCCTATCACCAGAGCCAATGGCTGCGCTCGAGACGTGTGTGTGTGTGTGTGTGTGTGTGCGTGTGCGCGTGCGTGTGTGTGTGTGTGTGTGCACTAAAGTGACCTAACATTCTCACACCACTTTCTAAGCGGAGCCTAGGGTCACACTGCACCGTCGCATGGTATTTGTTTCTAATCCGACTTTCTGAGCAGTGGGGCTGTGAGTTGGCCAATCTGCGTCCCTCACTGTAACGACTTGTTTAACAGAGAATACCTTTGGGTCTCAGCAGGGTTTCGGACAGTGTGGGATAGAGGAGGGTAACTATAAGGCACAAAGCAGAGATGAGATAAACTGCCGCGTCCAGTGAAGAGCGATGACATTGACAGTGGATCACACTGCTCACGTTGTCTGTCTCTTCACCTTAACTCATAACTCCCTTTGGAATGTGAGCATTTTTATTTTCAGGCAGTCAGACGCACAAACTATTCAGAGCTGTCAGCCATAAGTGAATCACAGATCCGATCTGCTGCATTTCTCTACGGTCCATAATAACACAACAGCTTCTTCTTCTTCTCTGCTCCTCCCCTCTCCCTCTCTTGCAGCAGAGGGAGCAGAGAAGCCGCCTGTCGGTGTGCAGTAAGCTGTGCTATGCCATCGGCGGGGCTCCCTACCAGATCACCGGCAGCGCGCTGGGCTTCTTCCTCCAGATCTACCTGCTGGATGTGGCCCAGGTGACTGAATAGAGCTTCAGACAAAGGGGGACACCAGGATGGTCGAACCACAGGGCTGGAGCCAGAAAGGTTCCACAAAGTTGATCCAAAAGAATATGATTATCTTTGCCTACACTCACTCACCCTGAAGACTAGAGTAGATAGCTGGTGAATGTTGCTGCCTGTCATATATGTCTTATAGATTTATGACTGAAGAGCCTGATGAATACGGCACTTATTTGCATGGTAGTTAAACAGCTAATTGGTCCTCTATTTGAATGCTCACCTTTGATTATGGCACAAGGGATTGTAACATCTAAATCAGAGGTTTTCAAAGTGGGAGGCGGGCCTCAAAACAGTTTCAGGGGAGGCTCAGTGAACGGAAGTGGAAAAATATTACATTAGTTTTCAAAAGGAGATCACATAGAATATCCTAAATGTGTGTGATTTGGTTAAAGAGATTGTTCAGAGATACAGTCGTTTGGGGGAATCTCACTTTCCCAGAGTCAGAAACAAATAAATGCCTTAATTCAGACAGACCTTTTTATGCCTCCACCGGCGATAGCCAGGCCGGAGGCATTATGGATCCAGGTCCGTACGTCCGTACGATGTTTGTTAACGCGATATCTGAGGAACGCCTTGACGGAATTTCATCAAATTTGCCTCAAACATCGACTTAGACTCAAGGATGATCTGATTAGATTTTGGTGATCAAAGGTCAAAGGTCAAGGTCACTGTGACCTCTCGAACGCCATTTTCAAGCTTAACACGATATCTCAGGAATGCCTTGACGGAATTTAATCAAACTTGTCTCAAACATCGACTTGGACTCAAGGATGAACTGATTAGATTTTGGTGGTCAAAGGTCAAGGTCACTGTGACCTCTCAAATGCCATTTTCCAGCTTGTTAACGCGATATCTCACGAATGCCTAGACGGAATTTCATCAAATTTGCCTCAAACATCCACTTAGACTCGAGGATGATCTGATTAGATTTTGGTGGTCAAAGGTCAAAAGGTCAAGGTCACTGTGACCTCTCAAACGCCATTTTCCAGCTTGTTAACGCGATATCTCAGGAATGCCTTGACGGAATTTAATCAAACTTGTCTCAAACATTGACTTGGACTCAAGGATGAACTGATTAGATTTTGGTGGTCAAAGGTCAAAGGTCAAGGTCACTGTGACCTCTCAAACGCCATTTTCCAGCTTGTTAACGCGATATCTCACAAATGCCTTGACCGAATTTCATCAAATTTGCCTCAAACATCCACTTAGACTCAAGGATGATCTGATTAGATTTTGGTGGTCAAAGGTCAAAGGTCAAGGTCACTGTGACCTCTCGAACACCATTTTCAAGCTTGTTAACGCGATATCTCAGGAATGCCTTGACGGAATTTAATCAAACTTGTCTCAAACATCGACTTGGACTCAAGGATGAATTGATTAGATTTTGGTGGTCAAAGGTCAAAGGTCAAGGTCACTGTGACCTCTCAAACGCCATTTTCCAGTTTGTTAAAGCGATATCTCACGAATGCCTTGACGGAATTTCCTCAAATGTGCCTCAAACATCGACTTGGACTCAAGGATGAGCTGATTAGATTTTGGTGGTCAAAGGTCAAAGGCCAAGGTCACTGTGACCTCTCGAACGCCATTTTCAAGCTTGTTAGCGCAACATCTCAGAAATGCCTTGACGGAGTTTCATCAAATTTGCCTCAAACATCGACTTGGACTCAAGGATGAACTGATTAGATTTTCGTGGTCAAAGGTCAAGGTCACTGTGACCTCACGAATGCCATTCCCAAGTTCATTAAAGCGATATCTCAAGAACGGCTTGGTGGAATTTCTGCCAATTTGGCTCAAACGTCGACTTGGGCGCAAGGATGAATGGATTACATTTTGGTGATCAAAGGTCAAGGTCACTGTGACCTCTCCAACGCCATTTTCAAGCTTGTTAACGCCATATCTCAGGAATGCCTTGACGGAATTTCATCAAATTTGCCTCAAACATTAATTTGGCCTCAAGGATGAACTGATTACATTTTGGTGGTCAAACTTCAAGGTCACTGTGACCTCACGAACGCCATTCCCAAGTTGGTTAACGCAATATCTCAAGAACGGCTTGATAGAATTTCTTCTGATTTGGCTCAAACATCGACTTGGACGCAAGGATGAACTGATACCATTTTGGTTATCAAAGGTCAAGGTCACTGTGACCTCTCGAATGCCATCCATTTGGACTCAAGGATGAACTGATTACAGTTTGGTGGTAAAAGTTCAAGGTCACTGTGACCTCACACACCCAATTTCCAAGCTCTCTAATGCAACATCACAGGAGCGCCTTGACGGAATTTCTTCCAATTTGCCTAAAATGGCGATTTGGATTCAAGAATGAATTAATTGCGGAGGCATAAGTCCGCGTTGCGGTCGTTCTAGTTTATGTATTTGGTGTAGTCTGAAGTATGTCAAACAGCAATATCAGGCTATCTTGGACCAATTGTTGAGTGTCTATGGGATCAAACATAATCATGATCCCATAGTCATCCAGGAATTGAGCGAGGGCAGGGGACACTTTTTTCCAAGCTTTGTCTGGGGGGAGGCCCACAGTCTCAGACTTTGAAAACCCCTGATCTAAATGCATTCATGTTATAATTATTAACAACAACAACAACAACAACAAAAAAGGCTGGTATACTGTAACTGGCAAAATTTGTAAGATTAACCATAAGTGACAAATTAAGTAGAAAACTAAAATCGGTGTGTGTTCCTTCATTTGGTCATTCAGTAGAATATACAAAATGGAAACATGTCCCCTTATTAATACATTTCTTCCAAGTATGTACTGGAGGCCAAAGCTGGTGCACCGTGCTCGCTCCCCAGGGTCCATTATCATTTTAACACTCTCCATCCTGCAGTAGCCAGTCAAGCGCATTAACCCAGACTCCTACTGTTTTGCATTAGCGAGATCCACTGTACACTGTGGGTAGCTAAATAGCAGCCATTCAGCCCAGGGGATGAGAACATTGAAGTAGCCTTCAATGCTACTTTGGTCTTAAAGGATTTGCGGTGTTGCATATTTGGCTGATGTGGGATACCAAGACTTACATAGTACTGAAATGTCTCCAAGTCCTATTTGAGACATATTCTCTGCTAGATGTAATCTACCAGTGGTGTGAAGGCCCTTTTGAAGCCTTCACCAAGGCCAGTCAGTGGTGCTGTATGAGGCGGCATTTGGAGTCTTCCTTGTGTTGGGCTCACTCTCTCCTTTTCCTCCTCACAGCTGGATCCATTCTATGCCTCTATCATCCTGTTTGTGGGCCGGGCCTGGGACGCAGTGACAGACCCAACAGTGGGGTTCCTAGTGAGTCGGAGCAAATGGACCCGTTTTGGCCGTATGATGCCCTGGTAGGTGTCCACGTCACCAGCAGCACGTGTTTTAGGTGGGCTTTACAGGAAAGAGCTGATCTTTCTGGGAAATGTGAACCGCATGCGTTCACTATAGAGTGCCAAATTCACACCCTCTTCCGGGTTTGGCATGGGACCTAAGGGATTTCGTTCCCCATTCATTTTTCCAGAGATGTTTTGTAAAATCCTTATAAAAAGTTTTACTTGGTCAAACCAAGCAATTCAGCTATATTCAGAATCAGGAGAGACCATAGAACATTTCACTCAGACCAACAACAAAAAAGGTGGACGAAAAAAATGAAATCTTCTATGTTCTCTCTTGATTCTGAATATAGCTGAATCGCCACCTTTTTTGTTGTTGGTCTGAGTGAAATGTTCTATGGTCTCTCCTGATTCTGAATATAGCTGAATTGCTTGGTTTGACCAAGTAAAACTCTTTTCATAAGGATTTTATGAAACGCCTATGGAAAAATGAATGGGGACTGAAAAATCCTTAGGTCCCATGCCGAACCCGGAAGAGGGTGTGACTTTGGCACTCCATACAGCAACCATGACAACAAAGTGGAAGTGGGTAAAAGCGAGCAAGAAGAGGCAATAATGTGTGAATGTAGTCTGTGTGAGTTTGTGAAATGTGTGCAAAAGCAAAGTGTATGTTAGTTTGTGTATAACACAAAGTACTAAAGCTACAATAGTAATTACACTGTCAATATGCCAACAGCAGCTGATCCATCTCATTGCACTAGTCTTTTTGAATTGGCCCTGGCCTCTTCCTGCATGCAGATGAGAACTGCCTTTTAAATCCAGCACACTCCATTAGTAATGGGATGTAATACCCAGGTTGTTCACTTTTGTAGTACGTTGGCACTGTGCAAAGTTCCAGAAAAAGCTGCTAAAGCTTTGAAGCTGTTGGCTAAGCTGGTAGGAGACAGACTCTCGAGCATGGCTGTGGGTGCCAGAGGGCAAAGATGGTGAGGAGGTAAAACTCTCACCGAAGTGATCAATGGTCAGGATCAATTGCTCTACTGCAGAGGTTTTCTAAAGTGGGAGGTGGGCCTTCCCAGTGGGGCTCCAAGCAGTTTCAGGGGAGGCTCAGTGATTGGAAGTGAAACAAATATTACATTAGTTATCAAAAGGAGATCACATACAATAGCCTAAATCTATGTGATTTGGTTAAAGATAGTTCAGAGATACAGTAGTTTTGGGAAATATTACTGTTTTTCCCACTTTCCCAGAAGTATGTATGTCAAACAGCAATATCAGGCTATCTTGGCTCAATTGTTGACTATCTGTTATCAAATAACATAATCATGATCGCATAGGCATCCAGGAATTGAGCGAGGGGGCCGCCTTTTTCCAAGCTTTGTCTGGGGGGAGGCCCACAGTCTCAGACTTTGAAAACCCCTGCTCTACTGCAGTTATCAGCATACAACCAAGATAATGTGTGCTTTATTCAAATTCATGGAGGAAGTCCATTTGTAAAGAGAGACTACCAGTACCTTGCTATGTTGCTACCACCTTTACATGACACCTTTACAAAGACATCGGTGACTGGATGTCTGCCCACCACCTCAAGCTCAATCTTGGTAAGACAGAGCTACTCTTCCTCGTTCACTTCCAGCGTGCATCATCTAATCATTCGCGCACATCAAAGCAAACTACTTCCACATTTTGCTTCGTGCATTTGCTTTCTCTACATACATACAAGCGTTGGGCAGCTTGCAAGCCTCTGCCATTCTCGCTGTGTCTGTCCTGTGTCAGGCTGCTGCGAAGTGCGGAGGACTGAAGGACTTGCCTCTCTCGAGCAGAGAGGGGAGGGGGGAAATCGGCTGTGTTTATTACGCTGGCTTGACGCTGCTCTTAAGTCAAACGAGTGTGATTTATTGTGTGACAAGCGAACTTATTTCACCATCTGAGTTTTGCCGACCCCCCAAATAAGCTCCCCCCTCCCCCCGCAACATACAGGCAATTTCGCTGCTAGATTCCCACATGCGAGCGCTCAGGTGTGAAGGGAAATTCCGGGAAATGTCCGATATTGACTTACAGGTAATTCTTCCGGTACGCATGTGGGAAAACGGCTATAGATTGTGTTGCATAGTTGATTTCTCTATTGCTGAGAAAAATGTGTTATTGTAAGTCGCTTTGGATAAAAGCGTCTGCCAAATTACGTAATGTAATGTAATGTACATGAGCAGGCCAATGAGTTTCCTTTCACCCATGCACATAACTCAGTACGCCGCTGCACATCTAAACTGAAAGCCACCACTGATCCTTATCCCTAAGTTTGGGGTCCCCAAACTTAGTTCAGCTACCGATGTTATGCTGAGCTCTACCATATTATAGTGTTGAGGTGGGGTCCAGCTCCGTGTGTGTGTGTGTGTGTGTGTGTGTGTGTGTGTGTGTGTGTGTGTGTGTGTGTGTCTGAGAGAGAGAGAGAGAGAGAGAGCATGATATTATCAGTGAAAGGGTCGGTTAGAAACCGCTGCTTTGTGGACGAGATGAGGTAACCGTTAATTTCATTTGCTCCAGGACAGATCGAAATATGAGCATTTTTTCATATGAGTATTTTCATTCGTGGGACCCTGTGCCTGTGTTATGAGAGGCAGAATGCCGGCTGTGCATGAGCTCCATGTAGTGTTTGTGTGCGGGAGGGGGCATTCTGCTGCTGGGATTGGTCCAACCCACAACACACCATGGTCTTCAGACCAATAGGGGAGTGAGAAGCGTGTGTGTGTGTGTGTGTGTGTGTGCGCGTGCGTGTGCGCGATAGTGACAGTTTGGGAGGGGGCTTGGCAGCATTTGGAGAGGTTACCTTGGGTCAAGAAGCGGCCTGATGCTTGGCAGCATGTCAAAGCGCTCATTGTTATACTCTGTGTGTGTGTGTGTGTGTGTGTGTGTGATACTGTGTGTGTGTGTGTGTGTGTGTGTGTGTGTGTGTGTGTGTGTGTGTGTGTGTGTGTGTGTGTGTGTGTGTCTCGCGCGCACGCGTGCCTTGAATCAAGGTCATTACTAATGCCTTTACTGACCTCCAAATGTGACACACGACTCTGTGATGTGTGTGTAATCAGCCATGGCATCAGTGTGCAAAACAGAGCCAATCAAAATGCAATCTGACCTCTACTTCCAGATAAACGAACCTCTTAGCTCTTAT
Source organism: Poromitra crassiceps (assembly GCF_964638095.1). Lineage (NCBI taxonomy): Eukaryota > Metazoa > Chordata > Actinopteri > Beryciformes > Melamphaidae > Poromitra > Poromitra crassiceps. The sequence goes on along the minus strand of NC_139625.1, from coordinate 25,540,115 downwards.
TAACCTGATTCAGTCAGCCAATGTACTTTTTGTTTTAGCAGTTTCTACCACCTTACTGCCCAGGGACTATGGTTGAAAATTAGCCAAGCTGGCTAAACTGGTGCATTTACAGAAATGTTTATTAATGTGCACTGTCCCTGTAATTTTAAACTCAATATATGAAATGAAAATAAATAGAGAGACACAACCTGATTCAGTCAGCCAATAGAGAGACACACAAGTCTAGTGTCAATGTAAGTCAAATTCAATGTATGTTTCTCTTCACTGCCCTGCGGTAATGCAGCAATGTCTAGCTCCTATATTATGTCACAAGGTTAATATAGTTTCTGTAGCCTATAAACTTGGCCTTGATATACCATACGACACGTGCACTGCTTTAATCACCAACTGCATTTAGTTATTATTATTTATGCCGTGAAAAAGAAAAGCCTATCCACTGATTTGGGCCTGCGTCAGACGGACGTAATGTTTATAGCTGGTTTGGGTCTGCGTCAGACGGACGTAATGTTTATAGCTGGTTTGGGTCTGCGTCAGACGGACGTAACGCTTACAGCTGGTCTGGGTCTGCGTCAGACGGACGTAACGCTTACAGCTGGTTTGGGTCTGCGTCAGACGGACGTAACGCTTATAGCTGGTTTGGTCTGCGTCAGACGGACGTAACGCTTACAGCTGGTTTGGGTCTGCGTCAGACGGACATAACGCTTACAGCTGGTTTGGGTCTGTGTCAGACGGACGTAACGCTTATAGCTGGTTTGGGTCTGTGTCAGACGGACGTAGCGCTTATAGTTGGTTTGGGTCTGCGTCAGACGGACATAACGCTTACAGCTGGTTTGGGTCTGTGTCAGACGGACGTAACGCTTATAGCTGGTTTGGGTCTGCGTCAGACGGACGTAGCGCTTATAGTTGGTTTGGGTCTGCGTCAGACGGACATAACGCTTACAGCTGGTTTGGGTCTGCGTCAGACGGACGTAGCGCTTATAGCTGGTTTGGGTCTGTGTCAGACGGACATAACGCTTACAGCTGGTTTGGGTCTGTGTCAGACGGACGTAACGCTTATAGCTGGTTTGGGTCTGTGTCAGACGGACGTAACGCTTACAGCTGGTTTGGGTCTGTGTCAGACGGACGTAACGCTTATAGCTGGTTTGGGTCTGCGTCAGACGGACGTAACGCTTACAGCTGGTTTGGGTCTGTGTCAGACGGACGTAACGCTTACAGCTGGTTTGGGTCTGCGTCAGACGGACGTAATGCTTACAGCTGGTTTGGGTCTGCGTCAGACGGACGTAACGCTTATAGCTGGTTTGGGTCTGCGTCAGACGGACGTAACGCTTATAGCTGGTTTGGGTCTGCGTCAGACGGACGTAACGCTTACAGCTGGTTTGGGTCTGCGTCAGACGGACGTAACGCTTACAGCTGGTTTGGGTCTGTGTCAGACGGACGTAACGCTTACAGCTGGTTTGGGTCTGCGTCAGACGGACGTAACGCTTACAGCTGGTTTGGGTCTGCGTCAGACGGACGTAACGCTTACAGCTGGTTTGGGTCTGCGTCAGACGGACATAACGCTTACAGCTGGTTTGGACTGGCCTGGGGGTCACAGTCTACCGTGATCCCCTGTTTCCTCCCCTGTCCATTTTGCACAAAGTGAAATGTGAGGTTTCTAAACTCAGACCTCTGCCTTCAGCAGGTCAGCTGGAGGACACACAGAGCTAAGGAAAAGCCTTACTGAGATTCATTCCACCATAGAGCGATTGTGAGCGAAGCGTGGGCTGAGGGCCAGTGTGGCACCACGGCTCCACTGTGAGGCCAGCTCACCTTGCTGAGGGCCAGTGTGGCTCCACCGTGAGGCCAGTCCAGGCTGAGTTCATTCTCCACACACAAGCTCTAACAAGGCAGGATTAGGGGGATTATTCACAAAATAGTAATACCTCCTTACGAAGCATCGGGAGAGAAAGTGGCCATAAGACAATAAAAGGAGGGTTAAGCTACAGTAACCGTTGGCAGAATTCATCGTAATTAAAATTGGCTAAGTGGGTCACGATTGTGATGTCATCAGTGATGTCATCAGTGTCACTCAGTGTCATGTCACTCGAGCAACTGTGATGGCTCAACAGTGATGTCACTCAGGCACTGGACGAGCAACTGTAATGTAGTATGAGCCGATTGCGCCTAGGTGGGTGGGCGGTATCGGACAGACAGACTGCAGACAGACTGCATGGCACATCATCTCCAGAGTCTCCACCCTAGGAATCTTGTGCGTTAAACACACTTTAACAGAGAGCAAGGAAAGGTGTATCAATGAACTGTGCAAGCTGTTTCTACTGGGACCGACTGGGACACCCCACCCCAGCATGGCACCTGGATGTAAATATAACTATCAGTAAAGTGCATAAACTCTGCCACCATGAAGTGAAGAAAGACATTGCATCATATTCCACCAATTCAGCAACATCCATGAGCTGAACACCAATCTTTCTGTCGTGATCTGTTTTACAATACAGACAGACACATTAACATGTCACTGTTTACATGTGAAAAAGCCTTGTAACTAAAATGTTTCATGTTTTAACTTCAATTTCCTTTCAAACCCCATTGGGGAAAAAAGTCAAAAATGTGTACTTAGGTTAAAAACAAGGTTGTTTCTCTTAGTTTGCGAAAGGTTGGAGATGCAATGTTCTCACCCTACAGCGACGCTGTTTTCAGCACACTGAAAATGTATCATTCTGTCTTCTAAACAATCCTCTGCCCCTTTCTTCTTCCCAGGATCCTTTTTTCTACCCCGCTTGCGGTGCTGAGCTACTTCCTGATCTGGTGCGTTCCTCCAGTGGAGCAAGGGAAGGTCTTCTGGTACCTGATCTTTTACTGCCTCTTCCAGTCGCTGCAGACGGTCAGTGCCTTGTGTTGATACTCTCCAATAGGGTCTATGCACGCTACACCTCTGTTTGAGCAGTAGGCAGCTCCCCCATATTCGGTCCTAGACGCTAGTCATATTGTAGCTATTAAAAAAAACGGCCTAAACCCTGTCCTACATTGTTTTGTCTATTTTATTCCAATTTGTGTGTCGAGGGTTAATTATGCCATGAGCCAGAGATGGGGACTTGGACTTGAGACTTGGACTTGAGTCGCACTTAAGTCTCACTCACAGTGACTTGAGACTCGTCCTCAAAGACTTGAGACTTGACTTGGACTTGAGTTTTGGGACTTGTGAACAATCTTTATTTTTTTTTATTTTTTTTTGGTGCATTAACATTAAGGAAATATATATTGATGTCATCCAATCAATGCTGATAATGTATGCTAATAGATAAAAGAGTGAGGATAATACAGTATGCTTTGAATTCCTTAGTTTTAGCTATGCAGTGTTCTAAGCAGACCGGATGGCATGTAGCAGATGATAGAACACTCATCCATAAGAGACTTGACTTGGACTTGTGACCAAAGACTTGAGACTTGACTTGGACTTGAGCTCAAAGACTTGAGACTTGACTTAGACTTGAGCTCAAAGACTTGAGACTTGACTTAGACTTGCAAAAAATGACTTGTGAGCATCTCTGCCATGAGCCCAAAACATGGTGACCAGAAGTCCCCGATTCCTCAGCCTGCCCTCCAACTGGATACGACCCACGACGTCGTTTGTACAAGCAGCCGAATACGATGACATCACGTTTCAACGTTAAGTGTCCTCTAGCGGTCATGTGACCAGTCATGTGACCCGACCAGAGTTTAGTGAAAAAACCTTGAGGTGTGTGGGATTTGAACCTGGGGCCACTGGCTTGACAGCCGCCTGTCAGAACCACTCTGCTACCGGTTCGTTGCTGTCTGTACCCCTAACCAATACCCTAACCCTTACCCACACCCTAATCCTATTTTTTTTAAAGAAAAGTTGTTTTTTCATGCTGCTTGGGCGGAAGTCGAGTAGTACCTTTTTTCTGCCACTGAGGGGCGACTGAGGGGTGCTAGTCTAGCAGATGTGCTATGGTGGTATTGGAGTGATAGACGCCATTGGTCGTATGAGTTGCTGGATATGTTGCAGTATTTTTTCTCTGCCACTGAGGGGCGCTAGTCTAGCATACATGCTATAGTCGTATTCCAGGTGTTGCTGCATTATGACCTCATGGAGCGTATGAGTTGTAGGAGGACTTGTTGTGATTTCTGGGGACAGTCCCGGTTTTTGGTGATCTGGCTCCGGCTGGGAGCTGTTGCCGAAAATGTCCCCGATTTTCTACTCCTCGTCCACAGCTGACATTACTGCCTTTCACAGGCTCTAGCGGGCTCATTGTTAAAGTTATAGTGAAGATACAAGAAAGACATGTATGTTAGGGTTAATACTCCTGTCAGTGCCCCTGACCAAGGTACTGGCAAAAAGAACTGGAGTTGGTCCCCAGGCGCTGCACAGTGGCTGCCCACTGCTCCTAGTTCTAGGAAGGTTCCTAGAGGATGGGTCAAATGCAGAGGATGAATTTCCCCAAGGGGATAAATAAAGGATAACTTAACTTAACTTAACTTATATCTTATGAAACTAGAAGACGCCGTCAGGTAGGGGTGTCACGATACACTCAGTTCACGATACGATACGTATCACGATACTGGGTTCACGATAACGATACGATACGATACGATTTTAACAATATTTTTTTAAACTTGAATAATGACAATATATGACTGGAAAAGTAGTATTTTATTTGAAATGCACAAATACAAAACATGCTGTTGTGGGAAATTGTTATTACAATAACAACTAGAAAAAACATGAGATTGGAGATAAGGCTTATCTTGAAATAGAATGAGTTACACCGTCACTTAGATTTACTTTGAACTAAAAGGTTTCTCAGCAGTATAAATTCTCATTATGCATCTTCAGTTTTTCTTCAAACTCAAACAACAAGACTTTTCTTAGTCTATTTTTTATGCATCTTCAGTTTTTCCTGTCAAGTAAACAGTTTTGCCAGAAACTCAATTGAATGGTTTCTCTCCTGTATAACTTCTCATGTGTCTCTTCAGAGACTTGTTCAACTGAACTACTTTCCACACATTGAACTTCAACAAACAAAGACGTTTCTTTGTCTATTTTTGAAAAAAAAAAATTTTTTTTTTTTTTTCACGATATGAGATTTCATCTCAACGATACATATCGTGACGTTTTACTATCGCGAAATTTCGTGGGACGATATATTGTGACACCCCTACCGTCAGGCATATGCGAGCCCACACAGTGGTCGAGCTGCAGGGTGGGCAAGGCCGCACAGTGGCCGAGCCTACTGTAGGAATCCTTTATTTATCCCCAACATAAATGGGAGCTCAGGCTCTGTCTGTCCCACTGTGATTGTCCCACTGTGACATCATCTGTGATGTCATAAATCCCACGGTGACATCATCACTGACATCCTCAGTGATGTCATAAATCCCACTGTGATATCATCAGTGATGTCATAAATCCCACTGATGTCATCAGTGATGTCATAAATCCCACTGACATAATCAGTGATGTCATAAATCCCTGATCCCAATGTGACATCATCAGTGATGTCATAAATCCCACTGATGACATCATCAGTGATGTCATAAATCTGACATCATCAGTGATTCTGGTCTCATTGGCCGCACAGCAGCCGAGTTGCGTGCAAGGCCGCGCAGCGGGTGAGCTGCGAATGCGAGCTGCAGGGCCAGCTTGGCGAGCTGCAGGGGCAGCTCAGCGAGTTGCAGGACGCCTAGGAATCGAGCGCGCAAGATTCCTAGTTATATCAAAGTGGGCAATATCTGTCAGTCTGTCTGTCTGTTTCATTTTTTGTCCCACTGATGATGTCACAATATCGTCAGTGCCTATGACATCATCAGTGATGTCATAAGAGGATTTTTTGTCAATAATGATGTCACTGATGACATCACTGATGATGTTAACTGATTATGTCAGATCACTGATGATATCATAGACATTGTACGCATCACTGAAAACATCACAAGTGCTCTTATGACATCATTGATGATGTCACAATGCCTATGACATCATCAGTGATGTCACAATGCCTATGACATCATCAATGGGACAAAAATAGAGATCGATAGCCAGATAGCCAGACAGACAGACAAACATTGCCGACTTGCTCCCTTTTATAGATAGATAGATAAGAGTATTCACTGCAGAACTGGAAATGTACCCGATTTTCATTTCAGAAATCTGGTCACCTTATCTTAACACGTTCACTGCCATTGACGAGTTGATACGTCAAAAAAAAATCCAACGGTTGACTGCCAATGATGAGTTGATACGTCAAAAAAAAAAAAAATTTGACGGTGGGACGTTGATCTAACCCTTTTACATCTCTTATATAAATATTGGAGCCGCCGAACGTGTACAACCCATTCCACCGACCCACTAAGTGGCGACAGTCCTCTCCAGACTAGAAAAAGCCGAGCCAAAACTGCAGGGGAACGCGCGATGAAACCATTCTCATACTGTAAAATGGATTGGCGAAAACGCTTTCGCTTTCGCGCTGATTGCTGGCGGTGGGGGATTGCAAATTTGCATAATAGATTATGGGTGCAACACACTTTGAAACACGCAGCATAAATAAGACCAGAATCGCAAAAGAAACGAGCGAGCCCATCCTCGCTCAGCGGCCGCCAGCAGACAGGAGCAGCAGCAGCAGCAGCAGCAGCAGCAGCAGAAACGAGCTTGTGACACGCCCGCTGCAGCCAAGAAGAACACACACGGAGGGAGGAGTTTGAAGTAGAGGGGGGTTTCCTGCTGTTATGGAGGAAATTACTGTTCAAAACTATTGTTTAGATGTCTGACGTCTTACTGATGCCAAAAATGAATGGTTAAAGTGACTGTTCTATCGAATTTCACAAAAAGCTATTTATCTCAGCTTAAATTTTCAGACGCTGAAACCATGCTGTATTCAAGTGCTAATGCCTACATAACTACTAACTCTACAAACTAACTATTTTAGACAGAGAAAGCACACATTCTATTAGTTCTTTTGAGATATTTTGTGTTCACAAAATCTCAGCAGAAAAGAATCCTCGGGTCTTGAAAGATGAGCCAGAATCCTCAAAAAAAACCTCTGGCAGAAGCTACCTACAGTAAAAAAAAAAAAAAACGGCTGGCAGTGAATGTGTTAAATTCTAATTTCTTGTCAATCTTCATTCACGTTATATTGATGATCTTTAAGAGGTTTTGGGCTCATAACATAATGTAATTAACCCTCCTCGACACAAACATTTGAATAAGTCATGTAGTATAGGCCGTTTTTTTTTTGTCGTTGTTGTTGTTGTTGTTGTTTTTTTGCTATGATATGACTAGCGTTACTACCAGACCAGAAATGGGAGAGCGGCCTAACGTCAAACACGGAAGTGCATAGAGCCTATTTCTATGTTGTCTATAATGGTGTCATCAAACACACACCTCACTGTGGCGTGTGTGTGTGTGTGTGTGTGTGTGTGTGTTGCAGTGCTTCCACGTGCCCTACTCATCCCTCACCATGTTCATCAGCACGGATCAGAAGGAGAGGGACTCTGCCACTGCCTACCGTAAGTCCAACCTCCTGCCATCAACAAGCCTTTTACGTTAACACTGTCAACGCTGAGGTTCATGTACCCCTTGCCCTGACTCTGCTCCGTCACCTGCGTGTTCATGTACCCATGCTCTGACTCTGCTCCGTCACCTGCATACTTCTCAGGTATGACGGTGGAGGTGCTGGGCACCGTGGTAGGCACGGCGATCCAGGGGCAGATAGTGGGCAGAGCCATCTCCCCCTGTGTCCCCACTGAGTACGATGTCCCTGACCAGAGGAACTCTTCTCAAATGGGGCCCGAGGTCAACGTGTCCCACATCTCGCTGGATGAGACGGTGCGGCTTGGAGTCTGTTTGCTGGTGTCACATAAACGCTAATATTAGTACATGTTAGATACAGCATGTTAGATACATTCAGGTACTTTGACAGACTGAGGACACGTGCTTTAGGCTCTTGGTCTATCAGATTGCTGGTTTTGTTTGACCAGGCTGCTGCCATGTGTTACTCTGAGCTATACTCTGAGCTAACGATGCCTCTTCGGTCTTCTCCCCTCATAGAAACGGGCTTACATGATCGCCTCAGGGGTCATCTGTGCCATCTATGTCTTCTGTGCTGCGATCTTGTTCATGGGTGTGAGAGAGCGAGAAGGTAAGAACTAATAAGACAAGTTTCCATTTACCTAACGGCAAGTTTTGAACATTTATAACGTCACCCTCTTAAAATAATGGCCTCAGTCACTTTTTGAGGAAAATGATATTTTTGCCTAAATCATCTCTTCATAATGCTGGTCACCTCTGGTAAAATGGCCTAAGTCCTTAATTGAAAAGATCATGCTGTTCCTAAGACCTGGTAGTGCAATGACCTATGTCAAGCGCGTGACTTAGGCCGTTTTATTTTTGCCTAAGTCAAGACAATGTGACTTGGGCAAAAATAAAACGGCCTAAGTCACACGCTTGACATAAAATGCAACTGTAAGTCAGGCCTAAGTCAGGTTTTTTTTTTGCCTAAGTCACAATGGCATGTTCGTAAATTGGCCTAAGTCATCTAATCAGTCATCTAATCGTTTTATGTTACATAATTGACAGACAGTGTTATTTGTATGTCAATAGTCAATGTCAATAAAAAAAATTGTGGAATGATTAATAAATATCATATATTCAGCATTTGGTTCAGTTTTTTAGGTTTTCTGAAAAACTTGAAAAAGTGACATACAAATATTATATATACAAATATTTCAAAATAAAAATGGTTTCAGAATATAATGGCTCAGCATTCCGCTTTGGATTCCATTCAGTAAAGATTTCTTAGTGCTATTTTGGACAGAGGGTGCAGAGAATCTGATTTTAGTTTTGTTTTGCTCTTCCTGGGTTCTAGAGTGATTTAGGTTCTGTTTTGCTCTTCCTGGGTTCTAGAGAGTGATTTTGGTTCTGTTTTGCTCTTCCTGGGTTCTAGAGAGTGATTTTGGTTCTACTTTGCTCTTCCTGGGTTCTAGAGAGTGATTTTGGTTCTGCTTTGCTCTTCCTGTGTTCTAGAGAGTGATTTTGGTTCTGCTTTGCTCTTCCTGGGTTCTAGAGAGTGATTTTGGTTCTGCTTTGCTCTTCCTGGGTTCTAGAGAGTGGGCGGATCAAGTCAGAGCCCATCACCTTCTGGCAGGGCATCAGGCTGGTGATGGGTCACGGGCCGTACGTCAAACTGGTCATGGGCTTCCTCTTCACCTCTCTGGCCTTCATGGTAAGACTGTAGAATCTATTTTATAGTTTATTATACTAATGAATATGCATTTCTGAAATTCACATGTAAGGGTGCCTATAGTTTGATTAAAATGTATTTTATACCTCTGTCTTTGACAGCTATTGGAGGGTAACTTTGCCCTTTTCATCACCTACGCCCTTGGCCACAGGAACGACTTCCAGAATATCCTCTTGGTTATTATGGTGAGTGTTTCCATTACCATAATGTTACCTCTCTGCTCTACAACCTGTGAAGTTCTCCCTGGGGGCATAGAGCAGTCAGTTGGGGACTTTCCCCCACGCCAGGAGATGCATGGCCCTGGGGGTGAAAGGGCAGATTTCCAGGGTGAGAGGAGTAGTTGTTTGGCCCCCTGGGAACCCGTCCCCTGCCCACACTCTGGCTCCACGATAGCAGGAGATCCAGGGAGAGACACACAGTGGAGCTTTTGTTGCCTGCCCTCCTTTCCATCATTTTCTCGCTGCTTTCTGCTCTGATTTCCCTCTGATTAGAAAAGAGCCAAAATAGAGTGATAAGGCAGTGTTAGAGTAAAGCCCCAAACGCACAGGGAGCGTCAAGACTCTCGCGTTTTGAAGTTCACCCATTGTTTTAAATGGCCAAACACGCACCAAGAGCGTTCTGTCGTGCGTCAAACTGCCTTGATGCCCGTACTCCGAACCTGTTTCGATTTTGGAGCGTCAAATGAGGTTCCAGCAGCGACCAAAGCACTCTGAACTCCACAACGCCCCCCCCCCCCCCCTCCCCCCAGAATTTTGATTGATTCCTACGAAAAACAAATGTTTGTTTGTTTGTTTTTGTTTTGTTTTATTCCGTGAGCTTGCATGCTGATAATAAATGAAACGGTAATCCTGACATTCTGCTTTACATCCTTTCCAGCTGTCGGGAACTCTATCCATCCCTTGGTGGCAGTGGTTCCTGACTCGCTTTGGGAAGAAGACAGCAGTTTATATTGGCATCACGGTTAGTAGATTACGCTTACGTTTGGCACCACCAAGGCATCTTTCAATGAGGATGTGTTGGTGTGCGATCACGATCTTCTGTCCCCCCCACAGTGGGCGGTGCCCTTCATGATCCTGATCGTCTGCATCAAGAGCAACCTGATCATCTCTTACATGGTGTCGGTGGCAGCAGGGGTGAGCGTGGCCGCAGCGTTTCTCCTACCCTGGTGAGCGCTAGTTTATCTTCCCAATCCCGCCCACTCTTGAATATATGTATCGCTTGTGGCCATTTTTGTGATTGTTCCCTTATCTTTCCACCGTTGTTTGTCCTCTCAGGTCAATGCTTCCAGATGTGGTGGACGACTTCAAGGTGCAGAACCCAGACATCCACGGTCATGAAGCCATCTTCTTCTCCTTCTATGTGTTCTTTACCAAGTTTGCCTCTGGAGTGTCCCTGGGCATCTCTACCCTCAGTTTAGAGTGAGTCCATTGATCTACATTTAATTTCACAAAGTGTCAATTAACCAATGCAGATGGCATCTGTGTGCGGTGAGAACTGAATCTCCATCATACATGACTGTACTATGCGATTTGACCTTTCTTGTTCCTCTCTCTCCTGCTCATCATCAACATCATCCTAAAAAGTAATCAGCACTCAGAATTGTAATTCCTTCTGCAGGTCTGGGAGCTTAGAGAGCCAAAGAAAATTGAGTGAGGATTATCTTGGTCTATACGATCAGCGTATGAGATTAGCTCCACATTTACAGTCCAGCGTGGTCATGTGGCCAACAAGCACCTAATCCCTTCAACTCATAATCAAGTGAAACTAACACAAGCTCTCTGTTCTCCTGCCTCTCTCTGCATGTTTGAGCAGCTTTGCCGGGTACGTGACCAGGGGCTGCTCACAGCCCGAGGCGGTGGTGTTAACCCTGAAGATGCTGGTGTCTCCTGTGCCGGTGGCTCTTATCGCTCTGGGCCTGTTGATCTTCATGTCCTACCCCATCGACGAGGAGAGGAGACAAGGCAACCGCAAGCTGCTGCAGGAGATGCTGTGAGTGAGGCCCAATGCACACACACACAAGCATGTGTGTGTACACACACACACACACACACACACACACACACACACACACAAGAACACACAGAGGGTTATATTTGGTTTTGGGTAGTCAAACAAGGCCAGACACCTCATTGTTGTGCAGCAGGAGTCATGCATGACCAGAGCTGTCTTCCCCACTAGACAGGCCACTAAGCACCCCATGGAGGTAACAGGCCCGGTATCACACACACAGGCACATTGCCACCCCTCGTTAATTGTCGGAATGGACCCTCCGTTAAAACGGCATGTTTTTGAATAGAGTTTGGTTACAGATTCGCTAAAGCTGTTTCCATATCACATTTCTTGTTATTGATACATGCTACCGCACCGCCTCCCCCCGCCCACTGGCAGAGAGAATACTGACCATTTCCAGCTGTTTCTAAACACAGACTCCTCATGTCTAGAAAGGTAAACCCAGAAAATATCCTGCTCTGGCTAGCTAGACATGATCCAGACTTCATGTTTAGAAGTGGCCACACACACACACACACACACACACACACACACACACACACACACACACACACACACACACACACACACACACACACACACACACACACACACACACACACACACACAGACACACAGACACACACACACACACACACACACACACACACACACAAAAGATGCTAAATTCAGTTTTGTTCTGCCATCTGATTGTACCTGAGCTAAATTCAAATGAAAATCTTCAAACAAACGTTTTCTTCCCTGTCACTATTATGTGCTCTGTTTGGACAAGCCAAGTCCTTATTGTGTGTGACTTTTGGCTGTTCTCCCGTCTCGTAACAGGGACGCTGAAGCGGATTTGGAGTCGGACTCTGCGGAGCTTGGGAGCGTTGTGTAGCCGAGCGAGGAAGAGGAGAAACCAAGGCCACGGCTGTCTTGCGCGTTTGCACAGGCCGGCAGGAGGGACAGCCTCGCCAGGCGGGCTGGACAGGCTTGTGTGTTTTGGGTTGAACTGGACTAACGGAGGAGTGACCACAGACCACACTGTGGCTTGCTGCCCCATGCTACCTGAACACAACAGGCCTCCACCAGCCGATCACACAGGATTACGGGGCCCTCTAGTGGCTAACCGCTGTCATCCTGTGTGTGTATTTTCTATTGGACTTCACCTGTGGTTTGTGATACATTGTTTGTTCGCTTGTTTACAAGATTGGACTTTATACCCATGCAGTCTAAGATTGGAATGGGAAGTTACTGAGTCAGCCAAGAAAAGCTGCACTATTTTATACTTTCCATCAGATGGTCGTCTGAGGGAAATATACGGTATCAGGCCTTATTTACAGTAGGGCTACTTGTATGAAGCTGTACTAAATGTATACCGGTACTTATATTTGTTTTGGTGGTGTTTCTTATTTTGTGAAAATGAGAGATACCGGATACAGTTAAAGGAGAATTTTGGTTTTTTTGAACCTGGAGCCATTTCCTGGCATTAATTATGAATTGGCCACTCACCTAGCGATGTCTGCAGCGTTTCTGGGCGTCCTAGCGTTGTTTTGAGATCAATATCGTCCAAGTCAGTGTAAAATGGAGTTGATTTGGGGCCAAGTGGTAGCCTGTATTTCCGGCATCTAAATAGCTATTTTTCTTCCCGTTTTCGCCACATATCGCCATAATCAGATCCGTCAACATCCAGCCGAGTGTTATTTCACCCCAGGCTGTTTCCTGGACTGCACACGGATCAAATTACCTCAAACGTGATCTAGGTCACCAAGTCTCGTGAAGTCCCGCGATACTTTCCTGTCGACTGGCCAAATACAGGCAGGACGCTTTGCGGTCGTGGTTTTAGCGTAACCTATGTGGGGTTTGGCGTAACCTATGTGGGGTTTGGCATAACCTTCGTTATTTCGAATCCCACATAGGTTACGCCAAACCCCACATAGGTTACGCTAAAACCACGACCGCAAAGCGTCCTGCCTGTATTTGGCCAGTCGACAGGAAAGTATCGCGGGACTTCACGAGACTTGGTGACCTAGATCACGTTTGAGGTAATTTGATCCGTGTGCAGTCCAGGAAACAGCCTGGGGTGAAATAACACTCGGCTGGATGTTGACGGATCTGATTATGGCGATATGTGGCGAAAACGGGAAGAAAAATAGCTATTTAGATGCAGGAAATACAGGCTACCACTTGGCCCCAAATCAACTCCATTTTACACTGACTTGGACGATATTGATCTCAAAACAACGCTAGGACGCCCAGAAACGCTGCAGACATCGCTAGGTGAGTGGCCAATTCATAATTAATGCCAGGAAATGGCTCCAGGTTCAAAAAAACCGAAATTCTCCTTTAAGTTTTGCTAACATGTAAAGGCAATTCTAAATGTACTTGAATTTTCTTGTGGGAAAGAGCATGTTTCCATGACATCACAAAGGGGCTGTGATTATCAGGTCAACTGAATTACTGCCTTTCAACCACACATCTTGTATAGTTAGTTGCACTGAGATTTTCTGCTGAACTTATTTTTTAACTGGACTCTTTATTTGGTTATTTGATTGATATTTTTCTGAACTTTTGGGAAAGTGCTTTAAAAAACTCCAAGCTATCGCCGTCAAGGATGACAGCCATTTCTGAAGCTAATGTGCATTGCCTTGACCCGGAGGTCGACTCCACATTTTGAAATCATTTCAGCGAAAAAGCATGTTGCTCACTCCCCAAGGGAAGACACAGGCTTTATGTAATTATTTATTTTAACTAATTTAAATAATCCAAGAGATTATAATTTTCTAATAAAAATGTGTATGGTAGGAATTTGTTAACATAAATCTAAATATGAAGTAATTTGTAACTATGTGAATATGGGGGTGTACAGCTGTGTGTGTGCGCACGTGCGAGAGGTCGACCAATATGGGTTTTTCAATGGCTGATGCCGATATTTAGAGAGCAGGGTGGCCGATGGCCGATATATAATGCCGATTATTTTATTATTTTATTTTATTTTGCATTTGATCAAATACAATGATTTAAATATAATAATGAATGAGTGTATAAGTAGCCTATAATTCCATTATCCATTCATGCACATTGGGAATCTAATATAACAAATACTGTATATAGGATGGTCATCTTAGCCAGTAACATGCTTTAGATGTATTTTATTTTATTAATGAAATAGAAAAATACATTGGGTTATGCAGTAGATTTCAGAAGTGACTGGTAGTCTATTTAAGGGAGAGCACATATGTCAGAGACCTCATTCAACTGTATTATGCTATTAACTGAGAGAGTTACAAAAGAGTGTGGGCCTGTAATTCGGCACAGGATTGCGGGAATCGGACATATTGGACATATTTTCGGGAATTCCCGCATATTTTGAATTTATAATGTGGGATGAATCCTGCAACTGTTTGCGGGGGCCGATGTCTATGCATGTAGTAATCGTGAACATCGAGTATAAATTGTCACGCTACATGTTTTTAGACGGCATGTCGTGCTACTTGTTTTTACCCTGCCATAATAATCGGCCTTGTAAGCGCAGGCAGTGGCCGATGCCGATTAATTAAAAATGCCAATAATCGGCACCAATTAATCGGCCGGTTGATTAATCGGTCTACCTCTAGTGTGTGTGTGTGTGTGTGTAGGCAATCTGAATAAGTGATTTTCAAGTCCTGGGGGGGGAGGAGGATTGAAATCACACAACACATTTTCCTCATTTTAGATTTATTATTTATCAGTCAGCTTTCAAATGTTCCTATTCTCGTAAATTATTGAGTGACATGCTTCAATCCTTGGTGTTTTATCTTGCTGTATATAGTGTAAATTGTTAATATTTATTTCTTAAGTTTGACCATAATGTGACAATAATAAATGTTATGTAAATAAATAAAGGTGTAAATATGGCAAAGAGAAATGAGTCGTCATTGATTTAACTGCTGACACTACATTTATTGTATCACTGTGTAGGCCTAGTGTCAAATTGTTGTAACTTAATATACAGTATGAGAATAATTTCCTGAAAATATTTTGTTTATAATGGTGACTGTCCTTGCAACGACCTTGCTCTGATCATTGATTGGAGGTCATGTTTACCAACTTATTTATTTATTTATTACATCACTGCAACTAACAGGCCCTAGCCTACATCTAGGAGCTCACATCCAGTGCATGGGCCCTGCAGTAGGCGGAGGGCGATAAATGTCAGACTAATCGTTTGTTGTGGTTTGTTGTTAAATAGGGATCATTTATTTTCACTATATTTCATCCATAAGTAATACAATGACAGGATGTATGACTATTTTGGTCATAGGTTTCATACACTTTCTGTAATAAAACACATAAAAGCAAAAATCATATCAGATGGGGGGACCCTGGGACAAAATCGTATCAAATGTGGGTCTGTGGTCCAATTGTGTCAGTTTAGGGGTCCTTGACCAGGAAAATGTTTGAGAGCCACTGTTTTATGTTACAGTATATGTGTAGCCTGTTATTATGTCTAAACAACATGAATGATAAAGATCTATCTGTAGAGTGCAGTCCATATAGATGAGCATCAAAGATTTGATATCCCAGGTGCAAAACTGTTCAACCTTCTTTTTCCTAAAATGACATTTATACTAACATTCCACAATCATGAATATGTGAATAGCCTTTTTTTATAATATAAAAGTCACGCAGAGCCTTATACTCACAAACTCACCAAAACTATTTAATACAATTACTGTGTGAATAAAGTGATCGTGGTTCTTGCCTCCCTAAAATCTTTCTAGGATCACCAGTGATCTTTCCTACTCAATGCTCTATCAATGGCTCACACCTAACAGTTGCTTACATGAAGTCAACACCAGGTGGCAGCCAAACTCAAGCCACATTGTTACAATGAAGCAGCACTCATCCTTGCACTGAATAGTTGCACACTGTCCAAGGTCGAGCTTGTCTCTGTGATATGTTACAATAATGTTAAATATTTGACATAAGTGCTCAGCACTTTTACACTTACACGTGTTGTTTTCAGCTTACTGTCAGTTGCAATCACTGAGATATATGATGATATGATATATCTTTATTATATGTCGATGGTTGCAATAGGCTAGTATAGTGTTGTTGGTTCAACAAAGTTCAAATCATGTGGGGGAGGAGAGACACTGTGAACTGGGGGTTGTGGAAGATGAATTTCATTAACCAGACTGCTTTTATTTGAGAAAATGCAAAACAAGAAAGCTGAATTATTCTGGTCAGGAGATGATGTTAAGTTGGAATGGTTATTCAGAGAGGACGTTTTCGGTGTGGCCGGTTTTATTGGGAGAGCATGGAAACTGAGAATGGAGAAGTTGTTTATTTGAATGTAACATTACAACTTTCATTAAATGATTGTATTACTTGTATATGTTTTGTTTGTTTGTTTGTTTGCTTGGATTTTTGGATGAACTCAATGTATCTGTGTCTTGTAAGTGCATACAGGGCACCATGGTGCACGCCGCATACATAAATACCTTATCTATCTACAGTACATAATGGTTATTGTACTTTACCATTAATTAACTTTGTACTAATAGAACTATCCAATATATAACATTAGCTCCTCCTCATTAAATTCGGACACATATTTGTTCTAATCAGAATCAGAATCAGAATCAGAATCAGAATCAGAATCAGAATCAGAATCACTTTTATTGCCACAGTATGCAAGTTACATACGAGGAATTTGTCTTTAGTGTCTGTATGCAGCGTAGCGGTCACATCAATATACAGAGATAAGAAGTAGGAAGATAACTAAAGACAATCACAAAGTGCAATCAAATCGAGTAAATATGTACATGAGTGGTGAAGTGTTCTGTGGATGATAAATATGAATTTACGTTGGATTTACATGAGATTTACAGACTGAGTTAAATAGGCGCTAAATAGGCAGTGGATTTACATGAATTTACAGTCTGTGTTAAATAAGAGTTTACATTGAATGTACATGACATTTACAGTCTAAGTTAAATAGGCATTAAATGTGCAGGGAATTTACATGAATTTACAGTCCCAGTTACACAGGCATTAGATTAGATATGAGTTAGAGTTTTATGGGGGGGGGGGGGGGGGGGTTCAGCTGAGTTTAGGAGGAGGTAGTGAGTTTGTGTGTGTGGGTGGGGGGTCCTTGGTGGAAGGGGTTTCCGGGCCTTCTTGGTGAGGCTGATGGCGGTTGGGAAGAAGCTGGTCTTGTGGCGGGTGGTTCTGGTCTTGGTAGACCTCAGTCTCTTGCCGTGGGGGAGTGTCTTAAAGAGTTTGTGGCCAGGGTGGGAGGGGTCGGCCATGATCTTGCGAGACCGCTTCAGTGTCCTGGCTGCATGCAGGTCCTGGAGGGATGGCAGGTTGCATCCGATTATCTTCTCAGCGCAGCGGATGATGCGCTGAAGTCTGTTCTTTGAGAGTGGCAGCAGCATACCAGACGGTGATGGTAACTCATTTCTAATCAGAGACTTTACTTAAGTCTATAACCTGGACACATAATGATACATCATTATGTTTATTTGTACTGCACTTTTCAAAACACAGCTACAAAGCGCTTTTAAAAGGAATTAAAAAAACTAAAAAACATGATCAACAGTAAAAGTCTGACACAATGTAAGCAAGGTAATTGTAGACCATGGATATGCATCTATCTATTATGTCACAATGATAATGTTTACACGCTGTTGATCACGATCTCACGGTGTTTTGAGGGGGCGTGTCAGACTACGGCATTTTACATCCCTGGGGAGCAGTAACACTTTTTTATGAGTGTGTGTGTGGTTTTTTGGGGTTTTTTGTTTTTGTTTCTTTCCTTCCTCATCTGCTCCCATCAGCTTTTCATCTGAGCATTGGGCTCATTTCAATCTGTTTCAGGTTGTATTTTTTTAGATGGGAGGACAAGGTCATAGGTCGGGGGTCCCTGTGTCATGGAGGTCATGGGGAGAGTGAGGGGAACTCCTACTATCGTACATGGGGACAATTCCAGGGGCCATCCCCGGAAAACCTCCAAATTCCTCCAGTGCATTTTGTTTTGGTGTTAATGTGCCCTGCATGAATTCTCCCAAATGGTGGATTGCCCCCCCCCCCCCCACTCACACACACACACACACACACACACACACACACACACACACACACGCACACACACACACACACACACACAATCCCCCTTTCCCCTCACCAGTGTCTTTCTCCTCACACATATGCTACTCTAACAATGTGGGACAATGGCGGGTACTTGAAGTTAAGCTGGAGATGACTTGGGGAGCGGGCTATTGTTGGTGTTAAGCATTGTATTACCCCCAACAATGTCCCTGCTGAGGAAAAGATTTCCAAGTTTTCATTCCTAGTGAAGGAATAGGACAGAGGAGGAGGAGCACGGCCCTCATCTGAATTTTATGGGGCCAAAGGTTTTGTTTTTCTTCTTATTGGAGGGGATGAAGTATTCCTGACTTGCAGATTGGGAGGTGGTCCACTTCACAATATGGGACGTGAAGTTGCAGGACAAGGACCTACGGCGTGAGTCGGTGTGAAATCAGACATTGCTTTGTTGGTAAAAGAAGTCCGAAATCTCCCTTCTAAATTTTCAAGCATCCCTCTCTTTATGTTTTCAGTTTCATAAAACAAATATCACACAACGGAGATCACAAAGTTGTCGATACTCTACTAGTGAGTCTAGTCCCAACACTGAGATCACACATAACGGCTGGACAATGGGTTCTATAGCCTAGCTGTTATATTCATGGACTGGTTGACTGACTGTGGAGAATGATCAGGAGGATACTGATGAGTGAAATAAAAACATATCTGTTGAACTGATTTGGATCTAACTGGATTGATTATTGTACTGCCAGGTGGTTCAGTATTAGCACTACCAGAAACCCTCACGCGAACCAGAGAGGCCTTCGAAGCACTCTCGAGCCATACGTATGTTTGACCTCAGGCCCATCTCTGACAACAGATGTCCATTGCTAATCAGTCTCATTAACTTGGCCTGAATATGGCCGGGGCTACTGGGGGCTTTGTCTTGGCCACTGAGATGCTTAATTAAGGCGAAGGCCGGCACGCTATATGATCCAGTCTGATCAATATTGCCGCGTAGAGCGAGGTGGAGGAGAGAAGCGCACAGCGGGGTGCGACGGTGACCTTGTCTGATCAGCAGACGTTGGCGAACTTTGACCTTTCACTAGCCAGAGGCCGGCGGGCACAAAACGTTTGTTTTCACAGAATCCATTCTGACCGCATTTAGAACTGACAATAAACGCTGGAATTACTTAATGTCTCCACTTAATCATCGCCTGACTCAATGTGTTTATGCCATGTTTTGTGTTCAAATGGTTTTAGCCGCTATGTTGTATAATTGAGGTCAATGAGTGCAGATGAGTTTCACGGGGGGGGTTCTGTTCCACAATGCCTCTCATGTTGCCTGTAAACAACCCTCTAAAATGTTTGTTTCAGACAGTAACTTGTTTGATGAGGAGCCTTCCTCCCTGAGAAGATAACTGACTTCACTGTGGACATTTCAGCTCTAAATTCTATTGTTTGTGTGCTCCCGGTGCTCCTTTGTGTTAAAACAGACGCACTGCACCCTCCCCCTTCACTGTGCTCTCAAGTACCTTCTCTCACCCCTTTGCTCTCAAGTCTCTCCCCTGATTACACCTCATAACCATAGACCTCCTTCTGAGTCACTTTGGGAGATATGCTAATGAAGAGGCTATCTGTGCCTCAATCTTATCTTTTGGTAATGCAAATGAAGAGATCAGCAATTATAGTGCTATCAACAACTTCTCAACATCATATACACCTTCAGGAAATTACTGGAGAGCTGTGTTGTCTGCCTTTCAACCCATTGATACCTGATGCAGCATTTGCGTGTATATCCCTCATTTGTGTGCGTATCCCTTTAAGACCGCGAACCGCGTTAACGTGGTTCGCTGTCTTAAAGGGATACACACACAAATGCTGCATCAGGTATCAATGGGTTAAGTGATTTGGAAATATTTGCGTTTCAGCTGTTTCTTATTGATCACAGGCATAAAAAATGATCAGTGAGGGTCAAGAGTTCATATGGATGCTCTCAGACAACACTCCTTTTTCAACCTGTCAACAGACAGAATCAACAGAAGCAGACAGAATCAACAGAAACAGAATCAACAGAAACAAGCTACCGGTATCAAAGGAAAAGACAGAAACATTGTTGGGTGAGCTTTGAAATGGTTGCAACCTTCACTAAAAGTTCATTAGTCACACCAATTGATTATGTACAACAATTCACACTTTTGTTCATCTATATGGTCTGTGCGTTTTAACCGTAGACTGTAAAACAGAACAGACCAAGCGAGACTCCTGATGCCCCCTAGTTATGTCACACTAGCAGATGGGATTAATGGAAAAGAGGACCAGCTAAAACCAGTGTTTGGTGTCAAGGTTAAGGCATCATTGTGCGATCTTGAAACAATGGGAGACACAGACATCTGTCATGAGTGAAACAGCCACACCGTCTGAACAGAATTACTAGGCTATGTAGAATACTGGTAGCTTGACGGAATATAATAATGGTATAATTAAATATTAATTGAGTAATATATGGGATATCATGTTAATCATGCTGGACCGAAGAAGTCAATTGGACTTCTCCATGTACATAGAGAGCAATATTCACTGAGGGACCAGATGGAATCGAATCCTTTCAGTTGAAAGGAAATTATTGATCCATAGCAGAGGCTTCATCATGACAAAATTGGATGAGTGTGTGAGTCCTGGGACAAACGGAGTTACATTGCTAGCCCTTTGAGTAAGACACATCCCCACCAGCTCCAGGGACACTGTGAATTTGAATGATGAATTAATTAATAGTAGCACTAGTAGGCTAATATTAATAGTCAAAAGTAATAGTATGGATAATTTCATAATCATGATTATCACATTATTATTATTATTATTATTATTATTATTAGTATCCTCATGGTCCTCATCATCATCATCATCATCATCATCATAATTATCATTAGCCTATATGAGGAGGTTCTCTTTCCCTAATGAGAAAATTAGGCTAGGCCTACTACCAAACCCTCCTTACTAACCCTATAATATTTTCAGTCATGACCATAAATGACTGAGGTTGGGCGTGGCCGAGCACATCCCCACGCCCTTTATGCAAATGTAAGGGCTTACCCGGATCTACCGCTGCAGATATTTCCGAGGCTCCTCCCTACACTAAATCACCTTATAACAGGATGTCTCACTGGCGGGAAAAACGCACTGTGTGGCTTTCTATTACAGACTGCGGGGCGGACCTCTAGTATAGCCTGTTGTCTGAGCCCAGCTGGCGGGAGGCGCTTTTGCTGGATAATTGAAGAAGTGTAGACTCACTGCGTCGAAATCCAACATCTCTCTCTCTCCCTCTCTCTCTCTCTCTCTCTCCCAGTGACGCCCTCATCTCCAACTCGGGACAGCTTTATCCGTTTTCTCTCTGGAGTTTACTCTGACACGGAGGGATTTTCCATGCCCTGAGTTGCGCATTGGAATTTTGTGGCGAGCCTGAGCCGGTGAGTAGTTTTATTCTGGCGATGTATAAGTTTCAAAGGAGGAAATAGGGGCCAGTCTAGCGGAGTTAACAGCCGTGCCAATTTGTACAATGTGAATGCGAAACAGTGCACTTTTGTCTCTACCCGGCCCCGGCTCAGATGTCTGCTCTGCGTTGCATGTGGAACAAAGCACAGCCTTTCAGGACATATTGTTACTTTTACGCCGGGACAGGCTAGGCATACTTCTATAAATACAACTACGACTGAAAATACCCCATGCAACGTTTCTTTTACATAAGTTGTATTGCAATAAAAGTCTAGTCCATATATAGGCTAAGTAGATTATGTAATAACCTTGTGTGCCTGCCTGGGCAGTTTGAGTCCATCAGTGCACAGCGAACATCCGCAAGACGCAATCAATTATTAATGTGGTCCCATTTGTAGAAAGTCGGCTATTAGGGATGTGATATCCTAAATAGCCCATTAGATGGCTATTTGAAATATGATCATGTCTGCTGCCTGCTGGAAAGTGACGGTAACTGCTTTCCAAAAGATCATGTTTGCTAATTACTGCAATTTGTCCCTTCAGCTTGTGTGAGGACCCTTCTGCTGAGACTATTGGTGTCATTCATCTTATCAATTCTTGGAATAAACACTAAGGGATCATATTGGCAGGAAGATGGAGTTCGACTGTTATCAGCACTATTTTTTCGATTACTTCGACACGGAGGAAGATTTCTACAAGTCAACCGCACCGAGCGAGGACATTTGGAAAAAGTTCGAGCTGCTGCCCACCCCGCCCATGTCTCCCACCCGGACACTGAGCGGTGCCGCCGTGCATCTTTCCCCAGGAGACAAGCTCAGCTGGCTCTCCAAGGTCCTCGGTCAGGACGAGGAGTGCGAGGGTCACTTCATTAACGACACGGAGGAGCTGTTTGGCAACCTCAACTCCATCATCATCCAGGACTGCATGTGGAGTAGTTTCTCTGCCAGCAAGCAGCTGGAGAAGGTCAATGGGAGACTGTCAGCTGCAGCCCAGACTGTTGTCTCTCCGGTGGCCCAGATCTCTGTGAGACCGAGCAAAGCGCAGTGCGTCTCGCCCGGTGCGCCACTGGCCACCTCGGCGACAGACTGCGTCGACCCCGCGGCTGTTCTCACCTTCCCGGCCAACAGCTGCAGGAAGCCGGCGTCGTCTGGCTCCGAGTCTCGCTCCGATTCCTCTGGTAAGGAAGCATGCTCTAAATTACCCCACCCTGCCCCTGCCTCTGGATTATATTGCCCTCTAACAATGCGTAATTTGGAGAGCTGCGCTGCACCCTTTTCCTGGGTCCAAAGTATGGTGTTGCATAAGTGGTGTGGTCTCTGGTGCAGAGGGGTTATCATGTGCAGTGCAGTCATCTGTGCTATAATTGACCACATGCTTGCTCTGAATGCTTTGCTGCTACCGGCATTCTTTCAAAAACCGCGCCCCCGTCGGTGTTGCTTGAGTTCCCCCTCTTACGATATATTCCACTGGCTTTGCATTACAATTAGTCGGTGCGGTAGAGGGGCGGGGTGATGGGAGTCGCGATGATTTATTACTTTTACACACACAGCGGCAGACCGTGAGAGTCACTCTTTCAGACTTCAGCCTGCAGCCCGCAGACCTCCTCATTTAAATTGTTGCATAATGCTCAGTAGCTACTCACTCACTCACTCACAAAAGCCTGAATTCCTGCAAGCATTGACATGGGTGACCACTGCTGCTGCTCTGTTAACACCTCAGCCTCCACTCTGCCCTCCTGGGGCTGAGGAATGTTCATTTGCATACTTGACTGTGGAATGCAAGATAACCAATTTCAGTCAAAATGTAGATTTTTCTTGACATTTAGTGACACAGTGCTCTTAATGTACCTGTGAACTGTAAAGCTTTGGTCTTTTATGAAGCATTATGTAAAAAAAAAAAGAGAGAAAAGGGACCATAGCTGGCGAAGCCTTTTGCTATGTGTGTTGACGGGTGTACGGTTGTCTTTCTCTGTGTCATCACAGATGATGATGATGATGATGATGATGATGATGAGGAAATCGACGTGGTCACGGTGGAGAGCAAGCAGAACCGGGCGCGGCTGGTGAGCGGCCGAACGCCGGTGACCATCACGGTGCGCGCCGACCCCTGTCCCAAACGATTCCACATGTCTGTCCACCGGCAGCAGCACAACTACGCTGCACGCTCCCCGGACAGCGAGCCCGAACCCGAGGACGACGACGACGACGACGACGAAGAGGAGGAGCACCAGGAAGAACCTCAGAGCAAACGTACCTGTCAGGACCTCTCCGGGCGCATCTCCCAGTGCTCCTCGTCCTCCTCGGACACGCCCCAGAGCTCGGACGCGGAGGACACTGACCGCAGGCGGAACCACAACTTCCTGGAGAGGAAGAGGAGGAACGACCTGCGCTCCCGCTTCCTGGCACTGCGGGACGAGATCCCTGGTCTGGTGGAGTCGGCCAAGACGCCCAAAGTGGCCATCCTGACCCAGGCCACAGAGTACCTCACGCAGCTGCACAGCAGGGAGAAGCAGCAGGTCCAGGAGAGGAAACGCCTCAAAGCCCGGCAGCAGCAACTCCTCCGCCGGCTAGCCTACCTGAAGCGCTCTTGAGACGAGCGCGGGTCCAGAATAAACTGCCTCGTTCGCAGACAGTCAAAGACTTAAATCTCAAAGTTACCTGTCACTTTTGAAAAGCTATGGACTTTATATGATGACATGCCTCATGTAAAGAAAGAGCAACGGATTTCATTTTTGAATAAATGCCTCATTCATATTGCTATGGGCTTCCTATGAGTTGACTCTTTGCTGGCCTGTGAACTCGTTCTGGGGGAGGCTGGAAGTTAGAGCTCTGTGTGCTGTATTTCATGTTTTCTCTTTGCACATTTCGTTGAAGTTGGTAATGGAATAGACACATATAGCTATGACCAAGGTGTTCCCTTGTATGCTTTGATGGCCAATGAAAGAACCCGTTTTGAAAAATGTCTTCTTAATAGTTTACAAGTCTGGTAGTGAATATCTATTTAGCCTTGGTTTTATCAATGAAATGTCTTGGCATTTTGTCATTGCACACTTACTTACATTGGAGTCAAAGTGTAAAGGCCGTGCTGTGTATATAAGAACGAGTGAGTCATCCCCTTGTTATTAATGCTTTTCATGACTGATTCTTGTTGTACAAATTGTTCTGTAAATAATAGCTTATTACTCCTGGTGAAGGAGACAAAATCAAAGCTTGTCATTGAACAATTGCTCTTCTGTATAAAATGCCACCAGGCACCACAGACAGAGGGGCCTCTATTTTGTTAAGAAAATATAAAAATGGGCAAAAAAAAGAAAGAAAGAAAAAAAAGATAAAGTAGCACTACTGTACTTTATATTCACACGTCACTTTGTGATGATATTTTCAATGCTTTTCTCCTTGGTTTGATTTTGATGCATGCTCACATTGCAAAGCAACATTAAATTTTGATACCATATTTGCATACAATCCTTGTGTTGTGTATCTTCTTTTTTCGACCTAAATGAAGAGAAGAATTATTTAGATGGATAAATATAGTTTAGTTGTCTTACAGGAATTGCTGACTGACTCAGTACAGTACATGCTTCACACCATACAGATACATAAACACATAACATTAACAATGCAACACCCTGTCACAACTTGCTGTATTCATTCACCATATAGTATCAGCTTTATAAGAGATTTCTCAGGGATATAAACTATTCATCTGTCTCAGAACATTACATTTCTATGTATTTCTATGGTAACTCAAGGAAAAACCGCATCAGATGGATGTTGAAGTATCAGATGGCACTCCTTCACACTGATAGTGTTGATAAGATATTTTGGAACATGCTTCTCAAGAGACGCAAGCTACTATCACATGTATCAACTGAAAATGAGGGCAGGTCATAAAAATAAGCCAATTGGTTTATTTCTCTCTCTGTCACTCTTCAGCAGGCACCTTGTGCTCTTACAGTAGGCGTGCAGTAGGTTACAGTAGGCGTGCAGTAGGTTACAGTAGGCGTGCAGTAGGTTACAGTAGGCATGCAGTAGGTTAGAACAAGCTGTCCTTGAGACTTGCCCTTGAAGTGTATGTGATACCTCTGAGGATCCTCCCCTCTGCAGTGGCTGCTGCATGCTGGGCACCTGATGTGCTCTGAACTAGGTTACACTGACACACACGTGCACGCACACGCGCACACACACACACACACACACACACACACACACACACACAGTCACACACACACCACAATCGGTATCTTTAGAACAGTCCCCTGGGTTCGGAGAGGGGTTGTGTGAACTGCTGCTTTGAGCTGAGTTCAGTACAGTGCTATCAGGACAGGTATGCAGTCAGTAAGTATCACTGCTTCACTCTACATGCCTCAGATAAAGTGGCTGTAAAAAGGTTGCTGAATTGCATGTAAAAGTGACAATCTGTCAATGATTTTTACATCATTGGACCAACTTGCTCTTAAATACAGACCCTTTCCTCCCTGCTCACTTTACTGCTGGTCTGTGTTTGTCCCCCTGGGCTTGTATTTGTTTTGTGATGTCCCTGTTACCAACCTGGACCTTTGTTCTGTAATATGTCGCTTTGTGGTCCATGTCATGTAACTGGTGGGTGTCGCGTGGCCAGTCTGTCCCCCGACACACACAGCTGGTCTTGCTGTCGTCCCCCACTCGTGCAATGAGAGGACACTTAACGAGCCATCTCAAGGCTAGTTAGCACCCTGTCGCCATAGCGATGAGTTCTAGTTAACGAGCGATTGGATGGAGTTTTATTTGGGATAGCTCAACTCTCAGTCTCATAAGCAGATGCTCGGGGAGGGGAGGGGCGGGGGGGGGGGGGGGGGGGTTTGAAACTGTCTTCCAGGAATATTCTGAGAGATGATGAAAGCTAAGTGGGAGAGCATTTGAATGCAGATTAATAGCTCCCTGTTTCAGTTGTGGTTCCCTCCCTCATTCATAACCCTATGGTGGGCATGGTACTGCACTTATGAGTTTCATTCCTACTGTGCTCATCCTGTAGTCTGGTAAACCAGCCAGTCACGTGAACTCACATTTCATTTCGTTCTGCGGGACCGTCTGGCCTCAAGCCCTGGGAGACCTTTAGCAGAAGCTGCAAAGCGGACTAGCCAATCAGCGACCCGCCTCGTAGTTGACATCGTAACCGGCCAATCAGGAACGCCACTAGCAAAACAATAATGGCCGCCTCATTGCCTGTCCGCCTCTAGGAGTAATGTCAATGTTTGTCGAGTTTAAACAGCCATAAAGTGCCGTTATTGCAGAAATAGACTCAATAACAACAATTAAACAAGTACAGGAGTATGCAACAGCGGAGTTTCTCGGTGGAAAATGTGTTTTTGCCGTTCTCCCGAGTGGATTTGGGTTTGACTGGATCCAACGTTGATTGGCTGAAGGAGTTGTCTGTCAAGGCAAGTACACCTGCCCAACTTCTGCCCACTGCAAACACTGGGTGAAAGCTTCAGGCCAGACGGGAACGAAGAACGAAATGAAATGTGAGTTACCGTAACCGGCTGGTTTACCAGGCTAGTAGTCACCCTGACCACCATGCACAGTATGTACCCACACTGGCTTTGCACCTGTGTTCAGTCCTGGGGCAAGGCACTGGGCCCAGGCTATCTGCTCTCTCAGTGGAAGCTGCTCTGGATAAAAGTGAACTGAGTGCAATACGTAGGCCTATATGTAGCTACTATGCAACCTACATCATTGCAATCATTTCTCATAAATGAGTGAATTGTGAGTTATGCGTATGGATGACCTCACCGACCAGTCACAGCAAGCCCAACTAAGACATGAGCTCTCGTCATTTGACTAATAAACTGAAACAACAATTTTATTCAAGACCAGCCTGATAGACTAGCCAGGCACTCCCTGAACTGCAACCGTCCCACACCTCCCCGGCCAGGCACTCCCTGAACTGCAACGCCTCCCCGCGCTTTTGTTACGGCTGGGACTGGTTGATGTTTCACCTGCCTGTATTCACTCTCGCGTGGGCCCCTTTTCTGCCCTCAGGGCACCGTTTTCTGGCACAGTAGAGTAATTCCCTTACAAAATCTGCTTTTGCTCTCAGGAGGCTCAGTTAATGGAGTTGAATGAACCGCAAACAATAGAAGGGTAGATGATAGAAACCTTTTGCATGAATCTATTCAACATAACAATATTCACTTTGGTTTCTATTTCTTTGACATGATCTCTAGGATATTTCTGCAACACAGAGTGCTCCAAGGCCTACATTTTCCCCTGGTAAACTGAGTGCACTTCATCCAACATATCAGGTAATACAGACCTGACTGTGAGACTCATGATAAAGTAAACTGCAAGGTAGCTCCTAAGATTGCCATCAGCTGCAGCTGGTGTGCGGTACATGACAGTTCCTTTACTATATCAGGAAGTGAAAGTACAATACAATCAGATATTAGGCCTCGGATCAGATAGGCGCAGCAACCTGCCTGACTTCCTGTACCTACCAACCACTGAATTCATCTGAAGTGATACTGAAGGTTCAATGACTTTCTCTAAGAGGTATACGGTGGTTAGCATTGTTGCTGCTTGTTAAATTGGCATCAGGACATTGCAACCACCCACTGCGATTATGCAAAGTATTCAATCCAGTTTGCTTATGGAGACACAAATGAGAATATTGCTGCTGTCGGGTGAGAAGCTTCTCCAAAATGTCAACCTTTCAGGAACTATAGTTTCAGCTTGACCACCATTCAGGTTTGAGTTTATCCAAGGAGGTGTGGAAGAAGAGAACGGTGTCATTGTTCAATTGAAGTTAAAACATGGAAATCTAAATTGGAATGATGTCAATAGTGATATGGTAGGCCTACTACTATACTGTCCATAACCTGGGAACAAATCAGGGGGTTAAGTGCACCCTATTTCTGAAAATGGGAAGTGTTCCTGAAGGAAACGCTGAGGTAAGAGGATCTCTTTGTCCTGTGGGCTGCTGCTCGTTTCTGCCCTGACGGTTAAACTCCACAGACTCGCCCGACCTGATTTGATGCTCCCCAGCTCACACCACGCCCACACGGAGCGACCTCGGAAACGGCATGTGCGATCACTTTCACACACATGTTGGGAACGTGGGTGGCTGCTGTCTGCCGTTACAGCCCCATGTGTGTTTCATTCTCTCACATCTGCGTGCTGCATTTGCTTTCCATGATCAAGCAGAGTCCTTTTAGTCCCAAACTGCTGCAACATGTTGATCTCCCCTATGTATCTATACTGTATGTATAATCTATATGTATCTATATGTATATTTATCTATCTATATTATAGATAGATAAATATACATATGTATATGTATCTATATGTATTATGTATGTATATGTATCTATATGTATATGTATCTATATGTATCTACAGTATATGTATATATATCTATATGTATATGTATCTATATGTATATGTATGTATATGTATCGGCTGTGCGTATGTGGAGATCTGTGCACAGCTGTGTCATGGAGCTCTGTATATTCTTCCCAGGGTACGAGGAAGCATGTGAAAGCTGCACTGGTGGCCAGACACAAGTGTGTGATGTGTGTGATCAGGGTGTGGCTGTGTGTGATGTGTGTGATCAGGGTGTGGCTGTGTGTGATGTGTGTGATCAGGGTGTGATGTGTGTGATGTGTGTGATGTGTGTGATGTGTGTGATCAGGGTGTGATGTGTGTGATGTGTGTGATGTGTGTGATGTGTGTGATCAGGGTGTGGCTGTGGACAATTGATGATTCGGCTGGGTGGAGTTAGAGAGCCGCCCCTCTTAGATTTATAGATCCTCCTCACACACACTCTTCTTCCGTTTCCCTTCATAAGTATTTGACATCACTGAGCTCAGCAGTCGTTTCTTGCCTCTGTGCATATACAGTGATATACATCTCCTCGCTGTGACACTATGAGCCACACAGTGAAGTTGACATTGTAGTTAAAAAAAAAAAGGAGACCATCTGTTGGCTGTTGGCCTGGGAAATTCTTGAAAACCGTAACTTGCTAACATGATTGATGGGTTAATCGAGTTAAATTGTGTTTAACAATGAGAACAGAGGTGCGTATGGCGGGTCTAGAGTAGACGGTGAGATCAGAGAGCGGAGGCCCCTGCAAGGCTATACGCATGTACATTACATCTGCTCTTTTGTCCAAAGGTCAAGAGTGTAACTCCAGCTCAGAGAGAACCTCAGAACAGCCAGATGAATGTATGTGTTCAGGTGTGTGTGTGTTAGCCTCCCCCCCCCATGCACTGTAGCCTATTACATTTTTCTCTCACTCTTATCCTGATTGAATTTGAAGAGCAGTAAGTCCCAAGCAGCCAGCTGATGAACGCAATAGTCAGATATATTCCTGTGACCAAAGAATGTCCTATTGTAATCCAGCCATGCATTGGTGTTACCTCAACCACATAGCGCACCGCCCCTAGCACAATGACGAAACCTCAACATCACTGCCACAAACAAGCCCATTAGGTTTGAACAGGGCCTTACGGTATCTCTGTTCGTGCTAACTCATCACTCCGGCATGTCGAGCTAATAAACTGCCGACAAGGTGATCAAATGAAAGTGGTCCTGAAGCTAGAAAAGCCGGTGTGATCATTGCAACACATTTCAACCACAGTTCACTCTCATAATTGAGCAACGTGTGAACAAGTGCATCTCTGTTCTTGGGAAGAGAGAGAGAGTAAAACTTTCGCAACTTTCGGACCATCCCTAGCTGTCGCTGTGATGAATCTCTTACCTCTGCACTTTTCCCCCACTAAGCACAGAAACGTTGAGCAATATTTCCGCCGTGTGAACTGGTTGCGCTCTGACTGGCCTGATTTGTATGGCATGTATACATTGTGTGTTTACATAGGGAGGCAGAGGAGGAAACAGAGCACAAACACACACACACACACACACACACACACACACACACACACACACACACACCTCTGCACTGGTTTGTGATTCTAAGAGCACGGTTGAACTGGCTGCTTATCTCTGACCTACACGGCGGCTGACATGAGGATGAATATAGCACTGTATAATATAGGTTGAACAGAGACAGGCTTATCTTATGATAAGCTTATCATCTCCTGGCTGTTTAAGGGATGAGAATGAGTTGTAGTACAATTGAATAATCTCCCATTAGGACAGACAGTGGTTCTCAAACTTTTTCTACATCAAGGACCCCTAAAATGACACAAATTAGACCACCGAGGACCCCCTCCCCACCATTTGATAAGACTTTGTCCCAGGGTCCCCCATCTGATAATTATTTTTGGTTTTAGATGTTTTATTACATAAAGTGTTCAGGCCCGGCGTTAGGGGCGGGCCTGACCGGGCCGCCCCCCCCCCATTCAACAAACTGGCCCCCCCATTCAAAAAAAAAAAAAAATGCTAAAAACGTTTTTCCGTTTTTCTGTTTTAAAGTTTAACATGGAATCTGGCTGTCATTAGGCATTGATTAACTGAATGCTATTGCTAACTGTTACTTTGAACATCCATTTGCAATGATTCTGGCTGGATATTAACTATTGTAAATTTGTCACAATGAATGCAATTTGTGCACAATGTGTAAATACACTTAATATTAATTGTTTAGGCCTAATTATTTGTAAAGTCACAACACATTAGAGATGTGTGTAGTTCTTCACAGATTTAGCCTCTTCATTTTGCTCTCAAATGCACCAGGTTGACGAATTTTACTTTAAAATGTACAAAATCTTCTTCCGGGGGAGAATCCCCCCGGACCCCCCTTGGGTAGCTTGGCCCCCCCAAGCTAGGGGCAGGCCCCCTCTGTAACTTGGGTCTGGAGCCGGGCCTGAAAGTGTTTGAAACCCATGACCAACATAGTCATACATTCTGTCATTGTGCTACTTATGAATGGAATTACAGTGGGCGTCTCTGTGGTGTAGTGGTAGATTCCCTGCTTACCAACACGTAAGCAGGTTCGCGCCCCCATGTTACCTCTGGCTTGGGCGTCCCTACAGGCACGAATGGCTGCGTCTGCGTATGCGTGTGTCTGGTGTCCTGGTCACTGCACCAGCACCTCCTCTGGTTTGTCGGGGCGCCTGCTCGGGGCGTAAGGGCATGGTGTGAATAGCGTGATCCTCCCAGGTGCTACGAAAGCTCCCCACTGTCAGGTGAAAAGAAGCGGCTGGCAACGGCGCATGTATCAGAGGAAGCATGGTGCTAGTCTCGGCTCTCAGGCTACACACCCTGTCAGAGGGAATTGTAATGTGCCGGAGAGAGAGAGAGAGGAGAAGTGGACTGAGTGATCCTCTTCTTACTCAATGCACTTACACACACCCTTCCCCTTATTCTATTTTCAAGCAGCTGACGGTCAATGCAGGAGGGGAGAACACAAGCGGGAAGACACGCGCACGCAGCAAACACGCACAGGAAGACTGTGACACGCACGCAACAAACACGCGCAGGAAGACTGTGACACGCACGCACAAACACGCGCAGGAAGACTGTGACACGCACGCGCAACAAACACGTGCAGGAAGACTGTGACACGCACGCGCAACAAACACGCGCAGGAAGACTGTGACACGCACGCACAAACACGCGCAGGAACATTAGTCCTCCATCTCTCTGCCCACACTGACCCACATTCCATCCCGGTTGTGTCACTGGAAGTCAGCCGGTCCTGTGGCAGCTACTGTCCATCTGATCCTAATGAGGCCACGGGTCTACAGTCACAGTCACACAGTCATACACACAAATACGCACATGCATGCTGGAACGGACACAAAGTAACACATTCTTTTACACTGTCTTCCTGTCTCTGTGTCTCTCTCTTGTGTTTCTCATTTCCCTGTTCTTCCTATTATTGCTCTCTCTCCATTTCTTCATCCCCTCTTCCCTGAACCCAGTCCCCCCTAGAAACGGTCCTGCCCTTCCCACAGGTACTTAACTTATCTCTGCCATTTGCTGATGTAGGTCAGTCTCTCTCTCTCTCTCATTCTCTCTGTCTGTCTCTCTCCCTCCCCATCCTAAGGCCAGTGTTATATAATAGCGATGAGGCAGTTGGAACACGCTGTATATGTTCCGCTCTCCGTCTACATCTGACCTCAGCTGACTTGTGTCGTACCAGTGTTTTGCTTTAAAGTGCAGCCAATCCGCCACATTGTTCCGCCGTAAAACAAAAATAAACAGCCTCACCAGTTCCTGTGCACCTGCTGCTCAACACAAACAAGATATTTGTTATGCTTTGTCTTGAGTCATCCCTTTCCACACTTTCACTGAACACCTCCATTAGACTAGGCCTACTTGACAGACAGCTATTCTGTCCATTGTGGGTTAGTAGGATCCTAGACGGGTTTGGCCGTGTTAGCGCGCGGGGCCATGTCGTGTCGGTGGAGCGGGCCTTTCAGCTCGCCTGTCTAAACTGGAGCTAATCCTAATCCCGTTAGTGTAAACACCGCTGCCATCTGGGCCCAGACACACTACAGTCTGATTATAGTAAACCCATCAAAAAGTCTTCAAGGCAGCCATCACTACATGTGAGAGCTGCTAGTGGCTAGCCCTAAACTCTCTGACCCGGGTTTACAACACAGTGCCGAAGACAAATAGCTGCCGGATAAACAACTTGTCTTTATTTTACCTGACACATAGCCAGCAGCACCAAACATAAACGAGATGAAGGCGACTGGCATCAACGTTAGTGTTGGGTTCTTTGGAAGTGAGTGGTCAGCAGTGATGTAAC
The DNA here is from genome assembly GCF_964638095.1 of Poromitra crassiceps. Lineage (NCBI taxonomy): Eukaryota > Metazoa > Chordata > Actinopteri > Beryciformes > Melamphaidae > Poromitra > Poromitra crassiceps. The sequence continues at coordinate 25,506,606 of NC_139625.1, read as the reverse complement.
CATGGTACTGGTTAATGGTAAGCAGTGATGTAACCATGGTACTGGTTAATGGTAAGCAGTGATATAACCATGGTGCTGGTTAATGGTAAGCACTAAGCAGTGATGTAACCATGGTACTGGTTAATGGTAAGCAGTGATATAACCATGGTGCTGGTTAATGGTAAGCAGTGATATAACCATGGTGCTGGTTAATGGTAAGCACTAAGCAGTGATGTAACCATGGTACTGGTTAATGGTAAGCAGTGATATAACCATGGTGCTGGTTAATGGTAAGCAGTGATATAACCATGGTGCTGGTTAATGGTAAGCACTAAGCAGTGATGTAACCATGGTGCTGGTTAATGGTAAGCAGTGATGTAACCATGGTACTGGTTAATGGTAAGCAGTGATGTAACCATGGTACTGGTTAATGGTAAGCAGTGATGTAACCATGGTACTGGTTAATGGTAAGCAGTGATGTAACCATGGTACTGGTTAATGGTAAGCAGTGATATAACCATGGTACTGGTTAATGGTAAGCAGTGATATAACCATGGTGCTGGTTAATGGTAAGCAGTGATATAACCATGGTGCTGGTTAATGGTAAGCACTAAGCAGTGATGTAACCATGGTACTGGTTAATGGTAAGCACTAAGCAGTGATGTAACCATGGTACTGGTTAATGGTAAGCACTAAGCAGTGATGTAACCATGGTACTGGTTAATGGTAAGCAGTGATATAACCATGGTGATGGTTAATGGTAAGCAGTGATGTAACCATGGTGCTGGTTAATGGTAAGCAGTGATGCAACCATGGTGATGGTTAATGGAATGATGTAACCATGGTACTGGTTAATGGTAAGCAGTGATGTAACCATGGTGCTGGTTAATGGTAAGCACTAAGCAGTGATGTAACCATGGTGCTGGTTAATGGTAAGCAGTGATGTAACCATGGTGCTGGTTAATGGTAAGCAGTGATGTAACCATGGTGATGGTTAATGGAATGATGTAACCATGGTACTGGTTAATGGTAAGCAGTGATGTAACCATGGTGATGGTTAATGGAATGATGTAACCATGGTACTGGTTAATGGTAAGCACTAAGCAGTGATGTAACCATGGTGCTGGTTAATGGTAAGCAGTGATGTAACCATGGTGCTGGTTAATGGTAAGCAGTGATGTAACCATGGTGCTGGTTAATGGTATGCAGTGATGTAACCATGGTGCTGGTTAATGGTAAGCAGTGATGCAACCATGGTGATGGTTAATGGAATGATGTAACCATGGTACTGGTTAATGGTAAGCACTAAGCAGTGATGTAACCATGGTGCTGGTTAATGGTAAGCAGTGATGTAACCATGGTGCTGGTTAATGGTAAGCAGTGATGTAACCATGGTGCTGGTTAATGGTAAGCAGTGATGTAACCATGGTGCTGGTTAATGGTAAGCACTAAGCAGTGATGTAACCATGGTGCTGGTTAATGGTAAGCACTAAGCAGTGATGTAACCATGGTGCTGGTTAATGGTATGCAGTGATGTAACCATGGTACTGGTTAATGGTAAGCAGTGATGTAACCATGGTGATGGTTAATGGAATGATGTAACCATGGTGCTGGTTAATGGTAAGCAGTGATGTAACCATGGTGATGGTTAATGGAATGATGTAACCATGGTGATGGTTAATGGTATGCAGTGATGTAACCATGGTGATGGTTAATGGTAAGCAGTGATGTAACCATGGTGATGGTTAATGGAATGATGTAACCATGGTACTGGTTAATGGTAAGCACTAAGCAGTGATGTAACCATGGTGCTGGTTAATGGTAAGCACTAAGCAGTGATGTAACCATGGTACTGGTTAATGGTAAGCACTAAGCAGTGATGTAACCATGGTACTGGTTAATGGTAAGCACTAAGCAGTGATGTAACCATGGTACTGGTTAATGGTAAGCACTAAGCAGTGATGTAACCATGGTACTGGTTAATGGTATGCAGTGATGTAACCATGGTACTGGTTAATGGTAAGCAGTGATGTAACCATGGTGATGGTTAATGGAATGATGTAACCATGGTACTGGTTAATGGTAAGCACTAAGCAGTGATGTAACCATGGTGCTGGTTAATGGTAAGCACTAAGCAGTGATGTAACCATGGTACTGGTTAATGGTAAGCACTAAGCAGTGATGTAACCATGGTACTGGTTAATGGTAAGCACTAAGCAGTGATGTAACCATGGTACTGGTTAATGGTAAGCAGTGATGTAACCATGGTGCTGGTTAATGGTATGCAGTGATGTAACCATGGTGCTGGTTAATGGTAAGCAGTGATGTAACCATGGTGCTGGTTAATGGTAAGCAGTGATGTAACCATGGTACTGGTTAATGGTAAGCAGTGATGTAACCATGGTACTGGTTAATGGTAAGCAGTGATGTAACCATGGTACTGGTTAATGGTAAGCAGTGATGTAACCATGGTACTGGTTAATGGTAAGCAGTGATGTAACCATGGTGCTGGTTAATGGTAAGCAGTGATGTAACCATGGTACTGGTTAATGGTAAGCAGTGATGTAACCATGGTGCTGGTTAATGGTAAGCAGTGATGTAACCATGGTACTGGTTAATGGTAAGCAGTGATGTAACCATGGTACTGGTTAATGGTAAGCAGTGATGTAACCATGGTGATGGTTAATGGAATGATGTAACCATGGTACTGGTTAATGGTAAGCAGTGATGTAACCATGGTACTGGTTAATGGTAAGCAGTGATGTAACCATGGTGATGGTTAATGGAATGATGTAACCATGGTACTGGTTAATGGTAAGCAGTGATGTAACCATGGTGCTGGTTAATGGAATGATGTAACCATGGTGCTGGTTAATGGTAAGCAGTGATGTAACCATGGTACTGGTTAATGGTAAGCAGTGATGTAACCATGGTG
>NC_139625.1:25426192-25498692 GCF_964638095.1 Poromitra crassiceps | reverse complement strand
GAAACAACAAGCACCAGGACAACAAGCACCAGGAAAACATTATTATATACATACATACATACATACATACACACACACACACACACACACACACACACACACACACACACACACACACACACACACACACATATATATATATATATATATATATATATATATATATATATATATGCAGTGATATACAATGCAATGGTATGCAGTGTTCTTACATCAGGTGAAGCTTTGTCACATTGTATCCCTTATGAAATAGACCCATAGTCATCTTATAATAAACTTTGTGAATATTATGAATATTATAGTGATACCATCATAAACCGGATCATGATAACTCAATACTGAGTATCACAGACACACTATAAGTATAAGTCACTAACAAATGTTATTGGAATATTGCAGTGACCTTATGCCACACTTTAAAAAAAGTTAGTGTATTTAAAGAAGCAGAACACTCAGTTCTCAGATCAACTTCCTCTCTCATACGAGCTTGGCTTCTCTTTCACATCCTCTTTGTTTAAAAGGCCCTGAGGAATGAATGAAGCAGTGAAGCTGCACCAGGAGGTGAAGGGCTTACTTATACTCTACTACACTCTAGTGGCTGTGAGTGTGAAATGCAAGAAATGGCTGCTTTAGTTTTCAACCCTTACCTTACCATAAGAGACTATAGTACACTACATACATAAGCAAATAAATGTTCCAGTGTTTTACCAAATTAATCTAAATGTGTTGCAGCAATCAAGTTTCAGTTCCGCTAAGTTCAATGCTCATTCTTGTACATATACTCCCTTATTTGCACACACTAATGAGTTTGCATGATATTGGATGATGTGGTTGACAATATCAGCACATAAATATTGAAAGCAGATAGGTTCCATGGATCTGCAGCTGCTCAGATTCCAGACAATAAAAGTCACTCAGGCATACAGCTTGTCTGCAGCCAATCGATAAAAGCTCTCTGCGTCTGGTGCCTGGGGAGCCTGGGAGAGAGGGGTCAGCAGCAAAGACATTATCCTGCTGTTTACAGTACATGGCCATGATGGCAAATGCCACTTTGCACCGTTGGTTTCATCATGTGTGCTGTTTGTAGGAGTAGCCTACCGGACACATCGACTGCTTTAATCGACCGCTCGTGCTACAGGGCTGCGTCGGGGGACAATGTATACAGTGATATGTTTTGTCATGTGATATCGTTCTGCTGTGAGTGCATGTCCAGCACAGTGTTTTATGGAGCAATACCACATGCTGAGAGGGGTGAGTAGTGTGTGTGTGTGTGTGTGTGTGTGTGTGTGTGTGTGTGTGTGTGTGTGTGTGTGTGTGTGTGTGTGTGTGTGTGTGTGTGTGTGTGTGTGTGTGTGTGTGTGTGTGTGTGTGTGTGTGTGTGTGTGTGTGTGTGTGTGTGTGGGGCGGGGGGGGGGGGGGGGGGGTACACATGTTGGGTACAAACTCCTACTCTGGGTGACTTGGAGAACCAAATTTAAACAACCATTTTGGTTTTATTGGTCATGATGTTTACAATGTAAACTTTTACTTGCCATTCTCTGCAGTCAACGGACTATGAATGGTAGGATTTGATAACTAATGCTTATAGGCATAAAGAGACGATGGCAGTGCTTCATCCAGCACGTGCCCCTGAGGCTGTCTCTATTATCCTTTTGTTCGTTAGTCAATACCTCCCTGCCAGAAACCAGCTCTAGAGGAGAACAGCGTCTGCCTGTCTGTTGTGACGAAAGCCATCCCTGATATCAGATATATAATTCATTTTGTTGTTCAAAGCAAAACATGTACTTCTTTGTTCCCTACATCACCCGTCTGTCTTTCTGATTGATACCATATTTGGAGGCTAAATACACTCTGGATTCACCGCAGCCAATCAGAACCTAGGTGTGGGCGTCCCATCCAGCCAGTCCGAGTCCTCCGCCGTTGCCTGGCAACTGTGGCTGCTGCTCTGTATTTCGATCCATGGAAGCATCCTGCAGGGGTCTGGATGGAGAGCTGCAAGAAGAAATCATCGTTAAATCATCATTAAATGCACCGGAGGAGCAAATGACCCACGGAGGGACTCCATTTCCCACGCTGCTAAGCAGGAAGACCATCAAAACCAGTGGCAGTGAACTCGTCGACAGGGAGTGGAGAGAGAATAAGGATAAAAATATAGCTGAATTGGCATCTTCAGATTTGGTGACCTAACACACGGGAAAAGGTCTTTGCTTTTATGAGGACAAATATCAAACTCTGCCCACGTTTAAAAGTGTTGATGCATGAATTAATTACACGCATCATGACGCGGTGCTGCTCCTCCTACAAGATGGGTCAGCTCCTGCCCGATAGCGTCTATAAACAACCAGCTGTCACATACATTAAATCACATCCACAATTCTGCTGCTCCAGGGAGGTGGTCACTGAAATGGTTAAGGGGAAGGATGCAGAATGTCAATAAAAGATGAGAGGAACACACACACAGGAAGACAGACACAGCGATGCAAGAAGAACTGAGCTCAACGCATGACACCAGGGATTAGCCAGAGCGTCAACGCATGACACCAGGGATTAGCCAGAGCATCAACGCATGACACCAGGGATTAGCCAGAGCATCAACGGCGCATACCAACACCTTGCATCTCCATTTTCCTCTCTGAATCTCTCTCCATCCCTCCCCTACATCTCACCTCCTCCCCCGCTCTGAGCATTTGGCTGCAGAGTGACTCTGCAGTGGCAACAGTCCTGATCTCATCTCCTGAATGCACCAGGGCTGAAATTCAACTTGTACATGAGTGAGCAAGGACTCCTGGTACTCGAGTACCAGCCACACTACCTGCGGTACTACCTGAGTGAGAGAGAGAGAGAGAGAGAGAGAGGCAACAGGGCACTGTGGAGGGTGAGTGAGCTGAAGCGGTAGTAGCATGAGTCTTAATGGTCAAACTGGGACCGTCACAGGACAGGACTTGGACAGAAATGGAAGAACCAGTCGAGCCCCCTGGGGAGATGGCAGGATGGTGCTGAAGCCCTCCACCCCCACTAGGAAACCAAAATCGGTGAGTTTTACAAGTTTACGCAGCATCCTTAAAAAGCTTGTGGCATAATTGTGAAAGTTTCCATGTCTTAGTAAAAGTAAATGAGTTGCTATGTTGACAGTGTGTAAGAAAAACAGTTCACAGCAGATATTGGCCAGTACTGGTAAGGGTTTTCCATATTTTCAGGATACTTACTTCCATTATGCAAGGTATTTGTCCTATTTTTCCTTCTTATCGTCACTGAATATTGCAATGATTGCTTATGTTCACTAGTTGAGGCTTCATAATCACAGTAGCCAAGTCTGATGTCACTGAACGGCAGACGGGAGAAGACAGACACTTGACCACTCAACTTGATAAAAGTCCATGTAAACGCTGGAGGCCTGTTTTGAGCAGGCTTACTGGCAGGTGATGCAGCATTTGAAGCTTTTGGTTAAATGAAAAGTAAGTGACGAGGTGATTTATTGGAAACTAGCAATGTACCCGGTGTTGCCCGGGTTAAATAGGCACAATACAACTGCACCTTTTGCTTGGCCTACAAGGATGGTGATGTCCTGGACTTTCCAGAAGGTTTCCAGGACTTTACAACCTGCCATGACCTTCCCCAGATTATAACCCACCTCCATGCACATTTTCAGACCAATTCAACCTGGGGTGTGGGCATATTATGGTATGGTATGGTATGGTATGGTATGGTATGGTATGGTATGGTATGGTATTATGGTCTCCAGGACTTTCCAGATGGTTCCTGGACTGTACAACCTGCCCATTCCTTCCCCAGATCTTAACCCACTGCGCTAGAGAAAAGGGGCCGTAACTATGGATAGGAAGGTGGTATAGTCGGGATTCGAGGGGTGGCTAGGGGGATGTGGTGGTGGTGGGACAAGGATGGGGGGAGGGGCTGTAGCTAGGGATAGGAAGGTGGTAGAGAGTCAGGATTTGAGGGGTGGCTAGGGGGATGCGAGTGGTGGGAGCGGGTGTGCTGCCATAAAGCTGAATCAAATGTCCACACCACTGGACATTTGATATAATATATATATATATATATATATATATATATATATATATATATATATATATATATATATATATATATATATATATAAAGAATTGCCTTTTTCAGCAAGAACTTCTGTTCTAGAAATTCCTCAGAAACCCTATGGTCGATATACCTAGGAAAGCCATACATGTTGTACACGATCCCTTGAATGCCCGACGTCTCTATTATGTGGTTGTTCACGAGGCTGTGAGGTCACAATAGGTCATTTTATGAGGTCAAGTTCCGAAAAATGGTCTCATAATGAAATGGCTACTATGGGGACTAACTTCATCATACATGAATACAATTGGGCTCATTGAATCCACAAGAGTCTCAGCTTTCCAGTCATACCAAATTAAGGCAGTTGTTTAGGGACCCGAGTATGCAGAAATATTCAAATAGAATAGGCAAATATAATACATTTATACTGCATGCCATGTTTCCCCTCGGGGATTAAGAATAAACACCATACCATACCATACCATACCATACCATACCATACCATACCATACCATGCAAAAAAAGTATAGTTTATGCTAAAAGCTGCATGGGATTAGTATAAAGTGGGCATGTCTGTAAAGGGGAGACTCATGGTTACACATAGAACCCCTTTTCATTCAGATATCTTGAGGTGAGAGGTCAAGGGCCTGCTTTGAAAATGACCATGCAAATTTTCCTCTCGCCAAAATTTTGCCTAACTTTGGAGTGTTATTTAGCCCCCTTCCCGACGAGCTAGCATGAAATGGTTGGTGGGCAATGGATGCCTTAGGTCTTCTAGTTTCATATGATACCAGTATCTTCACTAGCTTTAAAACTGAGCCCGCTATGCTACAGCCTCTGAAAGACATTAAAGAGGGGGCCCCCGTCCCTAGTGGAAATTTCACCTTGGTACAACAGGTCACTCCATATGTCTGTCATCCTCCAGCCCAAGCCAGAGAATGCCATCACCATTGCAGTGTCGGCACGCGTGCTCTTCAGCATGGAGAAGGAGCAGCAGATCTATGAGCAGCAGGGCCTGGAGGAGTACATCAAGTACCAGGTGGAGCACGAGGATGAGCCTTTCAGCCCTGGGCCCGCCTTCTCTTTTGTCAAGGTCAGACACCGTGGAGAGAGTGGCTGAAACACACACACACACACCCCGCACGCACACACAAATGTGTTTGTATTTCTCAGGCTCTGGAGGCAGTGAACACTCAGCTGAGGGAGCTCTACCCAGAGAGCGAGGAGCTCTTTGATGTCGTGCTCATGACCAACAACCACGCATACGTCGGCCTGAGACTCATCAACACCATCAATCATCACCGTGAGTGACTGATACACGCACGCCCGCACATGCACACACACCTAACTAGATCTAACTGATCAAAAAATCAATAATAGGACCAAATTGTAGAAGACAAACATAAGGAAGAAGAGAAAATCTCTGAACTGCTTTAGCCTAAGATTGTTGAGACACAATTAAATTCCTGAAGTACTGAGGGGCTTTCTAGAGCCAGGAGGGTCAACTGTGCTTTACACCCTTTAATTGTTGATACAATTCAAATTCAAATTCTAACCTGCTGAGTGAGCTGTTCCAACACGGGTCAGCGGGTTCTTTAGCCTGTTGTTGAGGACAATAACAAGGTTAGGAATTATAACATGCAGTATGCCAGCTCTATTCAACTATATTGTTCAGGGGGAATAACAAGGTTAGGAATTATAATATGCAGTAGGCCAGCTCTATTCAACTAGGCTATATTGTTCAGGGGGCCACATCCAGCCAAAGTGAACGTCACTTCCTGCTTTTCTCCCTGTACCAGCGTGTGAACAAATATGAATGGTGGTGAACGGAGCGATACGCTACCTTTTTGATCCAGTTTGAATTGTGTCACGGGAGTACACATGTCAGGTTTGTCAATGTAAATGATAACTCGAGAAAGTCGCAGTTTGTTATAATGTAAGTTATAAATCAGAAAGCCTACACACAACCAGTCGCATAAGTGACGACTCTCCCGCCTGTCCATTGTTGTTGATGGTGTGACATATAATGTGCGTCACGAGATGTAGCCTAGTTGATTCACAAAACTAAATCGCCCCTTAATGATGAAATTCCCACCCTGGTAAAGAGCACCCTGTGGGTGACCTAACAGAGCTGGAATGTTTATTACAACACATCCTCGCACCAAGTGGAGAGAAAGAGCTTTTAAATACAAAATTGAAAATTGGAAGTCACGTGACCATTTCAGGGTACGCCCACATTTCAAGGTACACCCATATAAGGTACGCTCACAGACAGACAGAAAACGGAAGTCAATTGCTGAAATCAAACTAAAAGTAGCGGTATCCCATGTGTCTGACTGTAACACAAAACATGAAGTTTCATCCACATCAATAGTTCACTGAGTGTTTTATTCGTCCTCTTGCAGAACTGTTCATCGAGCGCTTCTGTATGAGTGGGGGAAACAGTTCTATAGGCTACTTAAAGGCCTACCACACCAACCTGTACCTGTCTGCTGACCCAATCAAAGTTCGAGAAGCCCTGGAGGAAGGTCAGTGTAAACAGAGAGAAGCCACATGTTACTGAGAAAGTACATTACACCATTTCTACACAAAGAAGGCAAATAAGTATGTATATCGTCTGTGGAATGTGCTGTAGTAACATAAAATGGTGAACGTGAACTAATGTCTGTGCATCAGGTATAGCAGCAGCCACCATGTTCACCCCGGAGAAGATGAAGGAAGTGTCGGAGACCCAGCTGCGTGTTGCCTTTGACGGCGATGCTGTTCTCTTCTCTGATGAGTCCGAGCGTATCTTCAAGACCCACGGACTGGACAAGTTCTTTGAGCACGAGAAGGCATACGAGAACAAGCCCCTGGACCATGTATGTGCACAGCAGTATATTTCAGTACTATACTGATGATGAAAATTGTAATACACATATTGGTCTTAAAGGAACACTCCGCCCATTTTCAACCAGCTTTGTATCATTAGAACATCAGTAGTATATCAGAAAAATGTAAACTGTTTTGAAGTCTGTCATTTAATTTGACAATTATTGAGTGTTAAAATGTGGACCAGTGACATCACTGGTCCACACTAACTCAAATTAATAACTCATTAACTCAAATCAACTCTCAATAACTGTCAAACTAGATGAATGACAGAATGTTTGACAGTTATTGAGAGTTGATTTGAGTTAATTAGTTATTAATTTGAGTTAGTGTGGACCAGTGATGTCACTGGTCCACACTTTAACAGTCAATAACTGTCAAATTAAATGACAGACTTCAAAACAGTTTACAGTTTTCTGATATACTACTGATGTTCTAATGATACAAAGCTGGTTGAAAATGGGCGGAGTGTTCCTTTAATATAAACCAGAATTCAAGTGTTACTAGGGGTAGCCTAACTAGGGGTAGCCTAACTACTTTTCCCCTGCCTTCTTTCTCCAGGGGCCATTGAAGTGCTTCCTGGAGGCTTTAGGGAAGCTACAGAAGAAGTTTTATGACAAAGGCCAGCGCTTGGACTGCCCCATTCGGACCTACCTGGTGACGGCTCGCAGTGCGGCCAGTTCGGGGGCCCGAGCGCTAAAAACTCTGCGGTCGTGGGGTCTGGAGATCGATGAGGCTCTCTTCCTGGCGGGGGCTCCCAAGGGCCCCATGCTGGAGAAGATCAGGCCCCACATCTTCTTTGATGATCAGATGTTTCATGTCACGGGGGCAGCAGAGTTGGGGACGGTGGCATGTCACGTGCCCTATGGGATAGCTCAGAGAGTTGCCCAGAAGAAACAAATTAAGGACAAAGAAAGTTCTTCAACGTCCAAGTAGGCTGGACATTACTGCAAAGCCCCAGTCTGTGCAGAAGACTGGGGCATAAAGCGACATTTAACTAAGCACTAAGGCATGTAACAACTAATTATAGAATAACTGCTGGAAAATGTAATAACTTCCTAATGTAATACAATGTCCTTCTAAATGGTTTGAAAATAAAACTTGTTGATGCAATACATTAAATTGCATTATTACATTAACCGTTGATTAGTAGCCTACTTGCAATCTATTGTTAACTGATGATACAACATGTTATTGTGTTGCTGCTTAGTATAATGTGAGGTTCTTACATTATTCAGCAATTTATTACACTAATGGGGTTTATTACTATTTTATTATTATTAATATTATTAATATATATATATTTTTTTTAACCCATATAGAGAGACATTACATTTTACCAAGTTATTACATTATCAGTTGCTACAAGGCAGCATTGTCTGTGCTTTAAATTGTCTAGAGGCAAAGTATTAACTTGAAAATTGGACAGAACTGAATATTTGTAATTTAAAAAATAATGTAAATTCTAAAATATATTTAAAAAGCTGTTAGATTCTATATAAAAACTAAATTATTATAATCAATTATTATAAAGTTACTTCAGATCTCTTGTTGGTAGGTGTTGTGAGAGGATACAATACTGCTGCTTGGCAATCAATCATATTATATTCAGATACAGAATCACCACTAAGATTTTTTCTTTTTTTCACTATGTCATCTGTCTGTGCTTTGTTTAAGAGTTGTTGGAACTGGTGCCTTTATCTAATTTGATGTTAGATGCATGTTTAAATCCATTATTAACTTTTCATTTGTCAGTCTGGCATGTAGGTGGTATATGTTACAGTAAATGTATGTCTTTCTTCTTAATATATTGTAGACATGGTTGGTTGATTATTGTCTTTGTATGTATTTTAACATTTCAAATTTAACGTGGTGTGGGAAATGGACCACAAGCTGGAGGGCATTTTTTCTGATTACAGAGACAATAAAACACATTTTTGGCAGATTATTTTGTATGCATCATCATATCTGATTAATCATTGACACAATACACATCTTTGGATTATGCAAAAATAAAATGTCTTTATGTGTTTACTCTTTAGTATAGAATATCCTGCAGCAAAATCCTGAAACTTCAGAAACTATAGGGTTATGGAAGGCAAAGCTACTGGATAATGCCATTGCTTTGGATGTATTGTCATCTGTCTGTCTTTACTTTGTTATTTAGGTAGGCTATTTGATGTTGTTATTGCTACTGCTGCACGTTTAACGGAATGAGCGGGAAGAAGATTATTGTTGAACAAGATCAAGCTGCTCAGAGAACAAAATCTGGGAAAACACAGACCAAATGAATAAATACATTTGGGGGGCAGAGTGGCACAGTGGTAACTAAGCACTGTCGCGAAGCTCCTGGGTTCGATTCCCATCTGGGACGCTGTGAGCACTGAAGGAGTGCGTGCCCGTCCGCATGTCCTCGAGTGCCCACCGCCCGGGTGGGGTCGTCAAAAAGGGCCTTTCTGTGTGGAGTTTGCATGTTCTCCCCGTGCCCCCTGGGGGTTTCCTTCATACATGTATAGGAACCCCACACCAAAACATGCAATATCCTGGTCGCTGAAGTGGTGCCTCCTCTGGTCATTAGGGGCACCTGTTCGGAGGGAGGGGAACTCGTTGGAATAGCACGATCCTCCCACGTGCTGTCCTAATGGTGAAGCTTCCCCTGTCAGGTGAAAGGAAGCGGCTGGCTACTGCCCATGTCTCGGAGGAAGCATGGAGCCAGTTTCAGCTCTCCTCAGATCGGCAGAGGGTGGAGCAGCAACCAGGATAAATAAATTAAATTAGCACTAATGGGGGATAAAAATGGGGGGGGGAGAATAAAGGGATAAAATAAATACATAAATGTATGTATATCATACGCCTGTTATGCAATATTATTTCTCTCTTTCAGGACTGATGGGGAAAAAACTTTACATTTAAAACATTTCACTGATCTCCACTGTCGTCATCCCTCCCCCCACCCTGAAACTGAGGAATGTTGCAGGTATCTATCTATCTTCTATCTATATAAAAAGGAGCTAGGGCTCTGTTTGTCTGTCTGTCCCACTGGTGATGACATCATCAGGGATGTCATAAATTCATTCATTCACTCACATACACACACACACACACACACACACACACACAAATGTTTCAGAAATAGTTTTGGAATGTCCTTCCAGAGAAACTATAGGCCACAACGTGCGTAATGTCCTATTGAAATTCCTCATTTTGTGTTTTGTAATTTATTTTTTGAAGAGGGGCTCTCTCCTGCTCCTTGTCCCATCTTTATCTAAAAAATAATTATTCTTGTGTTTTCTTGCTTGTTGTGTTGTGGTTTCTGGTATCTTTGGTCCTCTCTTTTAATGCTTCTATAAAGCACGTTGTAATTTTGTTTTCAAAAGTGACACGAATAAAGTTTATAATAATAATAAGTCAAAATGGACATGTTCCTTTTTTAAATCATTGGCTTCACCCACTTTCTTTCACAGTCATGATGACCAACAATGCCAGTTGTGCGAAGGCAAATGAAAATCTTTTCCTCAATGTGGCTTGATTTTGTTGGCTTGTTTGTTGGTTATGTAAATGTTTTGTTTACAGTTGGGACAGTGATAGATGCTTTCAGTAAATTGTTCCGGAAACTGGAGTGGTGAAAAATAGCTAACTTAAATACATTTCATCGACATATACGTGCAAATACAGAGAGTCATTATTTTGCAGCCAATGATCAGTTGTAAAATGACAGCACCTTTGCTGGTGATGTAATATTTCACTGGTCCTCCAGTCGGCAAAGTGGATTAAAAAGCTACAAAAGCGGCTCCAGTGAAAAAGCCGGACTGTTTCTATCACATCGAAAATTCAGCCCTATAGTGCCTGAGTGCCTGGTAGGTCATAAACTGAAAATGAACCAAGAACCAAAACAAATTTCAAATGCATTTTAATTAGATTTTCATAAGACTGGACAAAATAGTGTTCAGACGTAAAGTGCAAAAAACCCAAACAAAAACAAATTGTCACTTTAATTTCCCTCTGATAGTGTCAAAAATACAGCATCAGGACCAAGAAGGACCAGGACCAAGAAGCATCCTGAAAATGATACTTTGTGTCATAAAACTGGTTTCTCTGAAGGCCCTTCAGGCCCTTCAGATTTATCACACAAGGTAATTTAAAGTAACATTAAGGTGCTGCTTTAGTAACAACAATATTTGTAACATAATAAATGTTGGTCTCATTCCTTCATGGGTTAATATTTGCTCTCAGATGAGTGCCGCCAGCAGAGCCCCCACAGCTGCTCCAGTGCTGCCCACTGCTGCAGTAACAGCTGTTCCCAGACCGGCCATACCTAGAGTGAGATTACAGATTACAGTGGTTAGGACCCTCAGCAGACTGAGCATGAAGTATCACATCCTGGTTGAGCTAGAGTGGGTAGAACCAAAATTATACCATGGTCTGGGTGAATACTCGATTCTGATTGGCTGCAGGGTGTCCATTAATTTGTGATAATGTAAAGTGATAATGTAAGTACACCTAGCTAAATGGTCTGTTCATCGTTCATATCAATGCGCCAGGATCACGACAGAGCCGTTTGAGCTCTATACCACCGTTAAGGGTTAATAATGGACTTTTATAAGTGTAGAAAAAAATGTAGTCAGTCAAAGTAACTATTTAGATTACCCGTGTGCTCAGTTTATTAAAATAACGGCTATTTAGAAATCTGTCATTTTCGGAGATCTGCTGATGTTGTCAGCTGACAGAAGCAGGGCTCTCAGCTGTCAACTGTCAAACCAGCTCTGTTTACAAGTTTGCAGAAAGCCAGCCAGGCGCTTTGCACAAGCGCGCTGCCTCTATCACTGATACAAATCATGTCAAAGAGGAAAAAGACGAGATCAACAAAAAGAAAACAACAAAATGGGCAGTTAACAGCAACACACTGAGAGACGTCCCTGTACAAAACGTACCTGGACTCCAACATACAAAGCTTCAGATGGTTTTCAGTCTACTCTGAGCATGGCATGCGCCATTTACGTCTATAAGACCTGCAGACGTTAACGTAATTCCCTGGAATGTGAGTTTAAACGAGCCAGTTACATGGTGTTGCATTCTTAGACATTGCAGTTTGCTTTATTTTGTACGTTGCATACAATTGGCCAAATTATTAGTTAGTTTATGGGCTAGAAATTCTGCCAGGTGCAGGCACTAAGCGGCCATTTTATCTAATGGTAATCTTGAGCAGCCGAGGGGACTATTTTGTCTCGCTGGTTCTCAACTCATATTCAAGGTTATGAAAACTAGATTTTGATTGCAGAATGCATGACAATATAAATGAATGGTCTTGTTTTGTTTCTTTGGCAAGTGACCATGGTATAAGCGGGTTAATGCACTTCGAGGTGTCCATTATGTAAGGGTTAATGCACGACGAGGTGTCCATTATCACTTTTTAAGGGACGACGTGGAGGCGTGAACCGTCCGAGGCGAAGCCGAGGATGGTTGCCTCCGCGAAGTCCCTTAAAAAGTGATAATGGACACCTCGAAGTGCATTAACCCGCTTATACCATGGTCACTTGCCAAAGAAAAAAAACAAGACCATTCATTTATATTTTCATGCATTTTGCAATCAAAATCTAGTTTTCATAACCTTGAATATGAGTTGAGAACCGGCGAGATAAAATAGTCCCCTCGGCTGCTCAAGATTAGGCTATCATTGGATAAAATGGCTGCTTAGTTTCTACACCTGGCACAATTCTAGAATCAAGCTAACTAATAATTTGGCCAATTGTAGCCTATGTAACAACATACAAAATAAAACGGCAATGTCTGAATGCAACGGCATGTAACTGGGTTGTTTAATCTCGCATTCCAGGGAATTGCGTTAACGTTTGCGGGTCTTATAAGACGTAAATGGCGCGAGGCAGGAGTAGAGTGAAAACTATCTGCTTTCAGTATGTTGGAGTCCAGGTATGTTTTGTACAAGGACGTCTCTCAGTGTGTTGCTGTTAACTGCCCATTGCGTTGTTTTCTTTTTGTTGATCTCGTCTTTTTCCTCTTTGACTTGATTTGTGCATAGCGGGTGGACCCCTTGATTTGTATCAGTGATAAGAGGCAGCGCGCGCTCTCCCAGAGCGCCTGGCTGCTGGTTGCTGCAAGTTGTAAACAGGGGGTTTGACAGTTGACAGCTGAGAGCCCGGTTTCTGTCAGCTGAACAGAGCCTCTCTCTCTCTCTCTCTCTCTCTCTCTCTCTCTCTCTCTCTCTCTCTCTCTCTCTCTCTCTCTCTCTCTCTCTCTCTCTCTCTCTCTCTCTCTCTCTCTCTCTCTCTCTCTCTCTCTCTCTCTCTCATTTTTGATAAACTGAGCACACAGGGGCATATTAACCCTTAACGGGGGTATAGAGCTCAAACTGCTCTCCTGATAACACTGATGAAACTATGGCGCATTGATATGAACGGTGAACAGACCATTTAGCTAGGTGTCCATTATCACTGTACAATATCACAAAATAATGGACACCTTGCAGCCAATCAGAATCGAGTATTCACCCAGACCATGGTATAACAGAAATTAATGGACTTCGCGGAAGCAACCGTCCTCGGCTTTCGCCTCGGATGGTTCACGCCTCCACGTCGTCCATTAATTTCTGATAATGGACACCTCGTCGTGCATTAACCCTTACATATCCTCCTTAACTTGCCCTTCCTTATTTTTCAAGAGACAAGACAGCCACAGGCCAGACAGCAAATCCTGCTTCTGCATTAGACTTCTTAAAATGAGTCAAACATTGACAAATGGAGCAAAATGTGAGGAGATAATGATCGAGTTCACAACCACAAATGCTTACAATTTAGACTAGAGCATTATGGAGCACAATAACAAGCCTAAAACTTATTGATAACAAGACAACAGCTATGTGAAATAGTGACACGAGAGTCGGAATCAGGGGACGAAGGTAGCTACTGATGACCTATGCCCGTCCGTCTTAACCAATCACAGTGTAACATTGGCACACTGAAATTGGTGAGACACTAGACAGCCAATCAGATCTCTAAATCGCTCTGTATACACATTGATGTGATTGCCTCCTAGTTATTGCTTTTTACCTGCCGACTGCAAAATAGCAACCGCACTCCCTGCTGCCACTCCTCCTCCGCTGGCAATCGCGGCACTTGACATCATGCCGGCGGCCCACGAGCCTGCAGCGATCCCGGCTGTGGTGAAGCCTACAGCCCCCAGGACGACGGGGGCCAGCGCCACGGCACCCAACGCACCTCCTGGAGAGGGGCGATAGCAACACAACAGTTGTCACTGATAGTTGTCAACTTGTCACCAGTGTTGTGTTGGGGAGCTACATTGCAAGCATAGCTTTGTAAGTTACCAATTAGTACTTCACACTGGAAGTATTGAATACAGCAAAGTTACTAGTGGTACTCCGATCCGGCTAAGCCGCCCACGATCCGATCCGATTCCGATTCCTGGGGTCACGATCCGATTCCAGAATCGATTCTCGATTCCAACGATTCTCGATTCCAACGATTCTCGATTCCAACGATTCTCGATTCCAGAATTTATAATCGATTCTCAATTATGTAGTTTTATATTGCAATAACACACAAAGGTAAATCTAAGACAAAAAATGACAAATGTATTAATGCTGAACTTCAAATTCAACTTCTGAAGTATTACAGTCAGGGCCTAAATTCATTTTGCAAACTAGGGGGGAATTCCCCCCTTATGTTCTTCATATAAGATGGATTTATAGGCTGGGGGGGATCTGTAGACTTTGAGAAGGATTTATAGATTTTGGGGGGAATACATTAACCAGAGTTCTTAAGTGCAAGAGGTGGTGGCACCGTGGCAGTACAGTACACAAATGACATGAACATTTGGACACTTATTCAGCCGGTATCTTGCATGTTGCCTTCAGGTGCACTGTAAAAAAAAAAAAAGAAGAATCGATTCTTGGGAGTTTGGAATCGATCCAGGAATCGTGGCATTAAGAATCGCGATCCTTTCAGAATCAATTTTTTGGAACACCCCTAAAAGTTACCCTGGGAGAAATCTAATTTGGTTAATTAAAGCTACTTAGAAAATGTTATATGTCATCCTGGGGGTATATATATGCCTCGCAGATATAACGTGATTTAGATGAGAGACAGCCGTAACACGGTTCTACTGTGATGTGATGTCCGTTCTGCTCCAATAAGACTTGGTTTACTTCACATTTACTTTTACAATAAAAACACATTTATGCAATGACTTTACATAATGTAGGCTATATTTATGTGCATCATCTGCAGCACTGGAGAAGAAAAGGTAGCGAGAGAAAACGATATCCTTCTAATCTGGACAAACTTTCACCAATCTAATCTCATCATGACATAGGCCACATAGGGATAGGCTATATTTTTCTAGCCAATGCGTTTAGAACATTCTTTTCACTTTGATCTTGCTATAGTGTAACATATTTACATGCTTGCAGTATTTAAACTGCAGTTAGATAGGTTTGAGAAGCATAATTGTATGGAATAATATATTGGAGACAGACGGGGATGAAAGCGAGGGGGGGAGCTCAGAGCGCTTGGCTTTTCTGCCCGGACTGGATCACTCCATGGAATTGGAGCTTAAAAGGGAAGCTTGTGATTTGTTTACTGCACTTCTCCAATGAGCAGATTGTGCATAATTTTACGCTTAAAAGGCGTGGTTATAATGCTTAAGGCCGCCTGTAGCGCCGACACCAAAATATCGAGTGGGCCGGTCCACGCCCACTAAACTGCGCTGCGCCGGGCGCAGTTTAAAGGCCGATGCAACGATAGAGACCACTATCTATGAAGAATTACACACATCTCTTTACTGTGCTGTGGCTTTGCAATAATGAAACAATAAGTGTCTCCCTACAGTATATATTCTACATACAGGTCACTATGGTAGAATACTGCGTGTTTAAATACAATGGCCCATATCTTCTTTTAAGCACTTCCCCACATAACAGGCAAATTTCACATAGGACAAATTTAATTCTAGGACTTTAAACAATTTAAGGACTGTCATGTATAATGTTGTTGTACTGGAGGTTACCAATAGGAGGGACTGTAACATTACAATGTGTATGCTGTGCTGTATATATTGAGGTCACACAAGTAAACACCGTTCAGTCTGCTACACGCTGTCTCATGCTTGGGGCTGATACAACACATGGTGTCAGAATTAGTCTGCAAAAAAGACGAAAACGAACCCGTAAAGTGAAAAATGGAGCAGCAAAGACCTCCAGGAACGTTGAGCCTGGAAGGAAATCTGTCTGAAAACTGGAGAGTGTGGCTACAAAAGTTTGAAATATATCTCGTCGCAAGTGGAATCGCTGAGAAGTCAGAGAAAGTGAAATGTGCCACTTTTCTTCATGTCGCGGGAGACAACGCCTTGAAAGTATTCAATACTTTTCAGTTTGACGATGATGTTGACTACCTGGAAGTCCTGAAAGAACTCTTCAGAAGGTACTGTGAGCCGAGAAAGAACCTGACGTACCAAAGACATTTGTTTTTCACACGTGTGCAAGGAAATGCAGAGTCAATTGATGCATACGTCACAGACTTAAAAAACAAAGCTAAAGATTGCGAGTTTGGAGACTTAAATGAGTCATTGATACGAGACAGAGTTGTATGCGGGATAACAAATGATCAGATCCGAGGCAGACTGCTAAGAGAACTGGAGCTAACACTTCAAAGAGCAGTTGACATATGCCGTGCAAGCGAAGTGAGCCAAAGCCAGCTTAAAAAGCTACATGAAGAAACTGAAGTGCCAGTTCAGAAAATATTCAAGCAAAAATCATATGAAAAAAAGAGAGGCCACAAACAGCACAATCAAAGAGAGAAAAGCCACAAGCTGACTGTGGAAGGTGCGGATATAAACATGAGCCTATGAAGTGTCCTGCATATGGCCAAACGTGTAACTCGTGTCACAGAAAGAATCACTATGCCAAGATGTGCAAGAGCCGCGGGCAGACAGAGCACCGACGGAAAATACAAGGACTAGAACGTGACACAGCAAATGATGATGGCATGTTTATTGGGACAGTTAAAATGAAAGAAACAGACATATGTCATCTGCAAATAGACAGAGATGACTGGAAAGTAAAGCTGAAAATAAACAACCAGACACTCACAGTGATGATAGATACAGGTGCTGACTGTAATGTAATATCCAAGAGAGAATTGGAAGAGTTGAAACTGGATAAAAATAAACTGCAAAAATCTTGCTACAAGCTAGTGGGCTTTTTTGGACAAAAAGAGAAACCACTAGGGCAGAAGACCATAAAATGCCAATACAAAGACAAGGAGTATGAACTGGTTTTTCAAGTAATAAAACAAGATGCAAGGGCAGTAATTGGAAGCTCATCTAGTGTTGAACTAGGGATGGTGAAAAGGTTGTATGGAGTGGAAGAAGGAACAGAGACAGACATTTTGTGTGAATATGAAGATTTATTCACAGGACTGGGCTGTGTTCCTGGAGTTCACCATATTCAACTAAACCCAGAAGTTCCACCAGTGATTCATCCACCGAGAAAAGTCCCAGTAGCAACGAAAAAAGACATAGAGAAAGAATTAAAACGAATGGAAAGCATGAATGTCATAGAAAAACAAACAGAACCCACAGATTGGGTCAGCAGCATGGTGACTATAGTGAAACCTAAGAAGATCAGGATATGCCTGGATCCACAGGACTTAAACAAAGCGATAAAAAGAGAGCACTATCCTCTGAAAACAGTGGAGGAAGTAGTTGCAGAGATGCCGGAAGCTAAAGTATTCTCAGTCGTGGATGCCAATCAAGGCTACTGGCAAATCCAGTTAGACGAAGAGAGCTCCAAATTGTGTACGTTTAACTCACCGTTGGGCAGGTACAAGTTTAAGAGACTTCCTTTTGGAATATCTTCAGCACCAGAGGTGTTTCAGAGGTGCCTGTCACAGCATCTGGAAGGACTGGAAGGAGTCGTTAATGTAATGGATGACATTCTGGTCTGGGGAAAAGACAAAGAGTCACATGACAACAGGTTAAGGAAACTGTTGGATAGACTAAGAGACATAAACTTGAAATTAAACAGAGACAAATGCAAAATCGGACTAAGTGAACTCAGCTACATAGGACATGTGCTGAGCAAGGATGGATTGAAACCAAACATGGATACAGTGCGAGCAATACAAGAAATACCAGAGCCACAAGACAAAACAGCACTACAGAGATTCATGGGGATCGTTCAATACCTGGCAAAATTCATCCCAAATCTCTCAGAAGTGTCTGCTCCACTCAGAAAGCTACTGGAAGGAGAAACCATCTGGCATTGGGAGTGTGAACAAGAAAAGAGCTTCACAAAACTGAAAGAGCTTGTGAGTAACGCGCCACTGTTGAAGTATTATGATGTTGAAAAGCCTGTCACACTGTCAGTCGATGCCAGCGCAGGTGGTTTGGGAGCAGTGATCCTACAGGAAGGACATCCTGTAGCATATGGCTCTAGGTCGCTAACAGACTGTGAACAAAGATATGCTCAAATTGAAAAGGAGCTGCTGGCGATCGTATATGGCTGTGAAAAATGTCACCAATACCTGTATGGGAGGCAAGTTCAAGTTGAGTCGGATCACAAACCATTGGAGACGATTTTCAAAAAAGCACTCCACAAGGCTCCAGCTAGGCTGCAAAAGATGTTAATGAGACTGCAAAGATACAGCCTGCAGGTGAAATACAAGCCTGGTAAAGAAATGCACATTGCTGATGCATTGAGCAGAGCCAGCCTGAAGGATCTCTCAAATGAAACAAAGGAACAGGAGTTGGATGTGAGCTATATAATTCAACAATTACCAGTTTCAGAGGAGAAGCAACAGCAGTTCAAAGATGCAACAGAGCAGGATGAGGAACTGAGACTCGTCAGAGCCGCAGTACAGGATGGATGGCCTGAGTCGCGGAGCCAAGTTCCAAAGTCAATACAAAAGTACTGGACTTTTAGAGAGGAGTTGACATACACTGAAGTACTGTTGTTCAAAAACTCAAAGCTGGTAGTGCCTACAAAAATGAGAGAAGAGATGCTAGAGAAAATTCACGAGGCGCATATGGGAATTGTGAAGAGTAAAGAACGAGCCAGAGATATCCTGTTTTGGCCGAGAATGGCAAAACAGATCGAGGATGTTGTACAGAAATGTGCCGTGTGCAGCAAACACAAGAATCACAATCCCAGAGAGCCCTTGATATCTCATCCAGTCCCTGAGAGAGCGTGGTCCAAAGTTGGAATGGATCTGTTCCATTTCAATAATGCAGAATATCTTCTGTGCGTGGACTATTATTCTAAGTATCCTGAGAGTTCAAAGTTAAATGGGACTACAAGCAAGCACATCATTACAGCTCTAAAGTCTATATTTGCAAGACATGGAGTACCTGATGAACTCTTTTCAGATAATGGAAGACAACTTGTAAGTGCAGAAATGCGGGAGTTTGCAACCAACTGGGAGTTCAAACACACCACCTCAAGCCCTGAGTTTCCCCAAATCAAATGGACAAGCAGAAAGAGCCATTCAAACGGTCAAGAATCTGCTGAAAAAAGCACAGGACAGTCTCACAGGACAGTCTCACAGGACAGTCTCACAGACCCGTACATCGCTCTGTTGGGAGTATAGAAACACGCCGCTGGATGGAGTAGGCTACTCCCCTGCACAACTGCTCACGGGTAGGAGGCTGAAAACAGAAATACCTGTGTCAAAGAGCCTGTTAAAGCCACAACTGTACAAACATGTACGGAGCAGGTTGATGGACAGACAAAGCAAACAGAAGCACTACTTTGACCGTGGGACAAGGAAGCTACCAGAGGTGAAAGAAGGAGAAAGAGTGAGAATCAGACAGCAAAACGAGTGGAAACGTGCTGTCATACTGAAGAAACATGAACAACCGAGGTCATACATCGTACAGACCGACAATGACCAAATCTACAGAAGGAACAGACGGCACATACGGAAAACAAATGAAACGTGGACTGTTCCAAAATACACTGAGACTGTTGACAATGTACCACCTGACTCACCACAGCTGATAGAGGATGGACAGCAGCCTGCAGGAACAGGGTCAGAACAACTTGACAACCAAGAAAAGACACTTACCTGCAAGGTCACCGCCACCACAAACTGTCATGCCTAGGTCAACAGTGAGAAATGAGCGTGTGAGCGCTGACAATGTAAAAACTTCACATTTTGGTAGACCTATTAGACTTCCCTTGAGATACCAAGAATAAAAAAGAAAAAAAAAATGTAGAAACGCTAAGGTTACTAAAGTTATTCGTGTTATAGAGAAACTGAGTTCTGTGATTTCTATTGTGTTCGTGGAGAATAACTGAAAAGAAAAATCTAAAGAAAGGGAGATGTCATGTATAATGTTGTTGTACTGGAGGTTACCAATAGGTGGCACTGTAACATTACAATGTGTATGCTGTGCTGTATATATTGAGGTCACACAATAAACACCGTTCAGTCTGCTACACGCTGTCTCATGCTTGGGTCTGATACAACACAAGGACCTTGTATGAACTCTGTTTTTAATGACATGTTCAAGAATCTGTCTATTTAGATAGATTTTAGATAAAGCTGAAGCTGACAATCAGAGGAACAGTCAGGGCCGTTTCTGCCTATGTGCATTATGTGCAAATGGACTGGGCCCCCAAACCGCATAATGCATTTGCACTGAAAGGATTTATAATATTTGTGAATTTTTATTCTTATTTTTAACATAGTTATTGTTCATAGTGTGCCTAATTTATTAATTAAAAGCTTTATTGATAATGAAATAGCCTATGCCTTGTCATTCATGTTCATTCAGGGATACTATGATGACAGTGGTTTACTGTAAGATGTCGCCTAGGGCCCCAAAAGGCCCAGAAACTGACCTGGGAACAGTGTGTGAGAGAGAACTATAACTCTTCAAACTGTCTGTCCACAAACACATTTGTCATGGGTAGGTAGACAACATACAAATAAATAAAGTGGTAGGTTACTGCTACTCGGCCACTAAATCTTAATAACAATATTTCCCAGAGTGCTGCCTGCTGGTTTCCTGGCTGTGCTCTTGCAAGATTACAGGGTCAAACCTGTGTGCTATTCTAGATTCTGTGAAGAAGTTTCAACAACTGGTCGTGGTCGTATTGGCTTTATAGGACCTGGGCTATTCAAGACGCACCTAGTTGATCAGAGGGAAATCAATAGTGTCTTGTTTATGAAATTACACCAGTGATTCACTCTTCAGTATAAAACGCTATAGTAGCGTTAATTTCCCCCACTCCTCCTAACACACATTTTTAACCAACCTGTGTTCAGCTCACCAAGTGTGATCGATCAAGTCTCCAAATGTGCATCGCTCTTCAGTTATAAAAGGCTATATTAGCGTTAATTTTAGGGATTGTCCGATCCGATACTCAGTATCGGTATCGGAGCCGATCCGGCCAAAATCACTGGATATTTGGTGGGAAAAAGAAGTAGAATCCGATCCGATCCAAACTATCACTAAATGCTTCACTAAACTTTGAACAATGCGCCGTCACGGACGCAGATGAACAACCGCAGCATGTGAACAGAGTGAGACTGCACTGTGTGTTGTCACCACAGCTGTTGATCAAGGAAGAAAAAAGCCGCATGCAACTGCAATTTAATACGATGCGAGTGCAGTACACATTTTGCTTGTCTGTCAAGAAGCTTCTCCTCTGTGATATAGCTGCCTGTTGACTACACTTTCTTCCAGAAACAGTGGGTGAGTTGTTTTAGGCTAGATTTTCTCTGTCTGTAAAGCAGTGGGGAGTTGTGTAGGCTAGATTTTCTCTGTCTGGAAATCATAGAGTGAAACTTAAGAGTAGTTTAAAGCTATTAATTGCTCTCAGCTGACATCAGGTGAGCAGCCGTTGTCAACGACCAATTGATTGTGTGGGCGGAGCTCAGAGCCCCTGTTGAACGAGTATTTCTTTGCATAGTCAGTCTAAAGCGGCAGCCTCTGGGCACGAGTCGATCGAGGGTAGGCCAGAGACTAGGGCTTTGTGTTACTTATCTTTTACCAACTACCTACACTTCTACCCATGTGTCTTTCCCCATCCCCGTTGTAACATCAGCCCATAGACGCCGTAGATATGGCAGCTTCAGATGTAGTAACCCATGTAATTTTTCCTACCCAAAACGCACAAGTAGTCCCTTTACTATTACTGCAGGACTCTGGAACTGTCAGTCAGCTGTTAAGAAAACTGAGACCATCTCAGCTCATGCTCTATCTCTTTCTAGCTCTCATTGAGACCTGGATCCAGGGGCGGACTGGGATTCTAATTCAGGCCGGGCATTAGATACCAAGCAGGCCAGGCCGATACGGGCCGACGCGCGTGCCGGCGTCCGAAGGGCGGCGACGAGAAATTTGGGCCGTTTGAAGCCCAATTTGGGCCGTTTGAAGCCCAATTTGGGCCGAGTCCAATTTTACAATGAGATGCACCCACTTTAACCCTGAATAAAGTAATAAAACCACTAGTAAACCAGTAGGCGGCGCCTGGCCTGCTGTTCAGTGAGTGGCCTGACTGGGGGCACCAAAAAAAAAAAAAAAAAAAAAAAAAATCTTTCAGGCCAGGCCAGGCCAGGCCAGGCCACCGGGCATTTGCCCGACGTGCCCGATTATGCAGTCCGCGCCTGCCTGGATCATACCTGAGAATACTGCTACTCCAGCCGCACTCTCTGTGGCTTACTCTTTTTCCCAAACCCCCAGAGCCTCTGGGCGTGGGGGAGGCACTGGTCTCCTCATTTCACCAAAATGGACCTACACGGTCACTCATCTCTCTATATCCTCCTTTGCGTCCCATGCAGTTGCTGTTTCCCTTAGGGATGCACCGATCGATCGGCACGTGACCGGAAATGGCCGATTTTCACGTGATCTGCCTCGATCTGTGATCTGCGCCGGTCACTCTAAAATGCCGATTCTGTGAGCCGATTTTCAAGTGACGTGCGCGCACCCGAAAGCAGCGAGACAGAGACGGATGAGTTGCAGCCAAAACAAAAGCTGACACACATGTCACAGCATGTCTTCGTCGGTGTGGAGCCGCGGAGCGGCAGGGTAGGTTGGAGTCCACAGTACACTCCAGTCTGAGCGGCTCGCTTCACCTCACCAGCTCTTCCCCGACCAGCGTCCACTTCACCGCTGCTGCTGCTATCTGTCAGTCACGACTCACGTTGTAACGTGGATACAGCCAGGAGAGGACTTGTGTTTCGTATTGCGAATAGAACGACGAACATAATAAAAACGCATCGGACCAGTGTGCGAGATGATTTTTTTTCGAATGGCGCTCTGTGTGTAAACTACGATATTCAAACGGAGTCAACTCAAACTCATTTCCTCATCTAGGCTACTCAATAACAGCCAAATCCACAACTGTAGAGTGGGCATGGCTTCGAAGGTCTCTGGGCTCCAGAGCTATAGGCTATAAACTCCTTGTCCATGGATAACATTTTGACGTTTATTTATTTTATTTTATTAGTTTATTTGGTAGGGACATATACAAAAAAACATTAAACCCCATAGGGGAAGATATGCTTTGTAACAGATTTAGCCATAGGCTACTTTCCATCCGAAGCCCCTGTTCTGTTGCACCTTTTTTCTTTTGGAAAAGTAAATGCATGATAGCTGTGGGATATACTGGAATTAATTGTTTTATATTCATTGTATTTACACAAAAAAGAAAAGCTCTGTCCAGTAACCTGGAACACTTTTATTTTGAGATGTTTTTGAGTGAGATCGTCCTACCTCATGCAAATGATAAGAAATGTGACATGAATGTTAATTTTCTATTAAAGCAAAGTAAAAAAGTAAAAAAATAACCCGCCAATTATTGTTCTTAGAAAAGAAATCGGAATCGGCAAAAATCGGTATCGGCAAGTCAGACTATTCAAAAATCGGAAATCGGAATCGGCCAACAAAATCGCAATCGGTGCATCCCTAGTTTCCCTACCTGTCAAGCTCAACATTGTGGTGATCTACCGCCCGCCTGGACTGCTTGGTAACTTCCTTGATGAAATGGATACCCTACTCTCCGTCTTTCCTCCACTCATTCTTCTGGGGGACTTCAACATACAGGCGGTAACCCTGCAATCCCCCCTCTTCCTTAACTTCTTCTCATCCTTCGATCTCTCCCTCTCTCTATCTCCACCCACTCATAAGGCAGGGAACCTGCTTGACCTGGTCTTCACCCAATCCTGCTGCACTTCCAACCTCACTGTCACTCCTCTCCCTGTATCTGATCATCACTTTATAACCTTCTCTCTTCCCATCTCCCTCCCCATCCCCCTCCCAGCTCCCACTCATACTATCACCACCCGACGCAACCTAAAAACTCTCTCACCGACAGCCCTCTCCTCGCTATCAACACCTCCGCTAGGCCAGGCTGCACCGGGACATTTCCTTAGGCGGCTGGCCGAGCAGAGCTTCACTTACCGCGGCCGCTGCAACGTTACTCCCCAGACAGGTAAAGCTCCAGCAGGCAGCAATCTCTCGCAGGCAAGACTGACTGACAACAGCGTTAGCCAATCAGCGCCCGTCAATGGATTTTCAACCGGAGAAAAGGCGTTTGCACATGGCGTGTCCAGACTCCAGTCCAGACCAAGAAGAGCCAAATTCACAACTGTGGAGTGGGCGTGGCTTTGAAGGTCTGGAGCCAGGCTAATCTGATGATGCGGGACCCTGGGACAAAATTGTAGAAAAGATCCTCTCATAGACCATGCCTGGGAACAGCCATGGGCTGGATTCAAGCCAGCACCCTAAGGGCCTGTGTCCATCTAGTGACTTTTCATCAGCTCCGGCGTCTATTTTCAGTTGTTTCCAATGGGGGGAGAGGGTATGCGGGCGCACACGGATGTCTAGAGAAAGTGCGCAGCGCCCAGCATCTTTTTTCAGAGCGCTCTGGCGTTTTTGTGCGCCCGACTCCCAGCGCTTCCAGCTGAAAATATTTTAACTTTTCAGAAAGACGCTGGTGTCGGGTGCTCCTTTCTGGCAACTAATCATATGGAAAAACTATTGCAACAGAGACAGAAAGGCTCAATTGTGGGAGCAGATTGGCTAGACACTTAATATTTCTGGTGAGTGTTGAGCTAAATCACTGTACTGTATGTGTGTTGTTTGCTAATGTTAGCTGTCAGCTATCAAGCAACTACCGCACTGAACTAACGTTAGTGCTTCCTTGTATATTGTGCGCTGAGATCAGCGCTTCCCAGCTTACTTCCAGCGTTTAACGTCGGAAAAAGACGCTAGGTGGACACAGGCCCTAAGGATGTCACTGTAGCATGTCACCACGGCAGGTGCACCTGTGATGTCACCGGTGATGTCATAGTTGTTGTGATGATGTCATCGGTGATGTCAGACTTGCTCCTGTGATGTCATTGATGATCTCATACATCCCAAAGTATAAATAAGCAATGTTCTTGTCCCATGCCTCTCTCTCTACCCACTAGCTCCAATCTCCCTACTCTCTCCCCAATTCTCTGTTCCACTGCCACTATACTACCTAACCTGCTGCCTTACTTCTGCCTGTGATACTTCAATAAAGCTTGAAAGACATCGCCGTGGTTCTGATCGATCACCTGTGGCGAGTTCTGACCTAAATAATCCAGCATAAAATAATTGGAAGCTACAACTTCCCTACACTGGGGCTCCATGCAGTGGTGTAGTCTACGTGATACGCAGGTATACGGCGTATACACACTGCGAAATTACTCAGATTTGCGTATGCGCACTGCAAAATGCGCTATGATACGTATCGTTTTCACTTTCCATTCATAAAATTCACCCTGATTTGCACTGAGGACAGTCCGCCCCGATTGACAGTCGCGCCGGGGGCAGGAGGCCCCGTCCCTCCCCGCAGGGAGAGAAGGCGTTGAAGAAGACGAAGAAGAAGAAGAATAGTATATATATATATATATAAGGGCTCCAATCAGAATCATATATATATATATATGTATATATATAAATATATACTTCTTTCTTCAGCTTAAAAAAAGACCACTTTGGGCTATTTAATGTGAGTGCATAAATATCAATGTGAAAAGCGAGGGTCGGGTGAGAGTGGGTGTGTCACGGCTTTATCAAGGGCTAGCCGTCTATTTTGACCCCCGAAGGACCCAAGACAGTGCCGTCAGGAATACCACACGCCAATCATGTCACATATGTTTAAAGTCAATAACATTTCTTTACTTTATATGTATTCATGTAATACATATACAAATGTCAATTAGATGGTAATCTGCATGAGAAATAAAGAAAAAGAAAAATAGAAGTTGACAGCTAAATGTATTTTTGATAAGGGATCTTTTTTTCCAGTCCAAAATGTTGAATCATTATCTCTGTATTAAATAGAAAGGCCCCTGTTCTGTTGCACCTTGTGGACACCTGCTATTGACCTTCTCAGCCTTTTTCAAATTTGTTATCGTCTTACCTAGGGTGACCAGACGTCCCCGATTTTCGGGGACAGTCCCCGATTTCGGTGCTCTGTCCCCGGCTGGAGCTGTCCCCGAAAATGTCCCCGATTTTGGCCACAAAGTCAAATAATAATACTGGCAAGAAACTCGATAACAGAGCATTTGCGGCACCACAAAAGCCTGTCATTGTGCACGTTGTGCAAAGTGCTGCCTGTGTGTGACAGAGTAGATCACAGAGTAGATGTCCTCCCTCTGCCCGTGCCGTGGTTTTCCCAGGACCCAGCCGCCCGCAACTGAAGCCCCAGAGGTGGCGAACGAGAGGCGGAGTCTGCTTGCTGCTTTTGCTACCGTCCTTGTTTACCGGACCCCATTCAGCGGGTTATCCATCCCAGTTGTTTTGAATAGTTAAAAGTACAGTAAAACTATCTGGTAAGTAAGTGCAGTAACTAACTCAAAACGTTTTTGCAGAGAAGTCAGTAACGTTTTTATGTACACCAAACTCCATTGAAAAAAATGACAATTTTTAACATGATTGGCGATGGATCATTGTTATCTAGTCATTAGCCTACTGTTCCCTAAATTGGCCTTCAGCCATCAAAACTTTGATAACCCCTGGTTTAAATTAAACACAATAGGTCATATTTATCTCTAGATTACAATTTTAATCATTAAAATTGCCTTTTAGTATTAACATGATTTTTTTTAATTATTTTGTCAGCATTTAATATTAAATTAGCAGTTAATATGGTCATGTGGCCATTGAATACTTGAAACTGGTGAGCGACACCCTAAACTCAAGGAAAGTGTTTACTGAGGTAATAAATCACTACTGTAATGTTTTTGTTTTGTGTAAATAAATTATCCACCAGTTGGTGAGGTCAAAGAGAGAAGTTGTCCCTCTCTTCCTGCCACTCTACACAATACACCAGTAGCCTATTTCCCATGAATTACCTAGGCTGTCTAATTTGTGGTAAATTGTGCCAGATAACTAGTAACCATTGTAAACTGCTTCTTTTTCAATTGTTTCAAAATCACAAAGTTCTTCATAGATCTAGCCTCTTACTTTTGCTCTCAAAGTGCACCAGATTTATGCATTTTACTGTAAAATGTACACAATTTTCTAAAAGCCGGGGGGGCATAGCCCCCCCTGGGCCCCCCTAGCGGACCAGAAAATGTCCCCGATTTTCATTTGAGAAATCTGGTCACCTTAGTCTTACCGTGTATTCTTCTATCTCTCTATGTTTACATTGTCCCTACCTGAATGTGAGCAACTGTAGCATTACTCAATTTCTACCCGGGGATCAATAAAGTATGTTATTGATCTTATTGATCTATATATATATTGTGGTTATTGCGGAGCCTATGTGCGATTCGAAATAACGCCTCGTTGACATGAAAAGATTTGAGAACCACTGCATTCGGCTATCCAATGACGAAAGCAAATGTAAACACTTTAACCTCAAAGTGGGTTCAAAGATGTTAAACACAGTTAACAACAACTGATTCCTGAAGGATTTCCTTACCTGTCCCTGCTGCTGCGAGCCCGATGGCAGTTACTGAAACACAAGAGAAAAACAAAACGTCAGTTACTAAAACTCAGGAGGAAAGCAAAACGTCAGTTACTAAAATCCATTCGGCAATATGCTCATAGAAATGTAGAAAGGCAGAAAAGGGAGTGCGTCTTTTAGGCTTAGTAGAAACCAACAAGGTGCTCTTTGGTACAGGGGTGGTGATGATGACAAAGAAGAAGCAGCCAAGGCACTCTTGTGGTTGAAAAGCCTTGCTAATGCATAAGAGCAAAAGTTAACGCACCATTGCTTCACAATTAGCTTCACAGTTCATACAGGCCTTCAGGGTGGCTCAGCGTAGCTTTTTCAACCACACGAGTGCCTTGGCTGCTTCTTCGTTTTTGTCATGCTCATAGAAATATTCTGTCAAAAATATATCTATAAGGAACAATTAGGGTATACTCACACAGTCCCATGTCTTGTACACTTCTTCCTCCGGTGTCTTATCTTGTGATGAGCTTATTCGATGAGCAGCTGTATCCGACTGAAGTGGGTGGGGCTTTATATAGAAGAGCAGGATCTTTTCTTGGGAAATGAAACTTAAATAGCATCCGGACACTAGAGGGCACCAGAGGAGCACTTATCCATTCATTGCAATATAGGCATGAGTAAGCACCCTGCACTTCTTGAGAAATGAAACTAACAAAATTAAAGTCACGTGTGGCTGGTGTTGTAGCCAACAGCAACCTCGCGTCACCAGGCTCTCAGCCAACAGTCCAATCACTCAGGCACAAGACTAGCATGCCATTTCTGAGTTAAGACAAAAGTAAAATTGGATGAAGAAAAACGATCACAAAAACTACAGAACATATAATTTCTAATCTGATAGTGAATGCTCTTAAAAGGAATTTGGATTATGTAACCTAATTCATATTGGGCAAACTAATAACTACCTAAAAGGCTTTTTGTTCTGTTTTGTGTTTCTGTTTCTATTCATCAAGCAAGGAGGCAGAGGCACATTTACTGCTTTATTTGCAGTGTTGGGGGTAACTCATTACAAAAGTAACACATTACATGCAATATTAGCCTACTTTTAGCAGTAACACAGTAATATAACATATACTGTACTACTATAATATAATATTACAACATTACAAATTATAATAGTTAAATAAACATTAATAATAATAATAATATTATTAATTAATATTATTAATATTATTAATTAATATATATTATTATAATATATTATAATATATATATATATAATATATATTATATATATATATATATATATATATAATATTATATATATATATAATATATATATATATATATATTATATTATATTATATATATATATTATATATATATATATATATATATATATATATATATATATATATATATATATATATATATATATATATATATATATATTATATATATTATATATAATATATATATAATATATATATATATATATATATATATATATATATATATATATATATATGTAATATATAGTGAATGGTGATTTGATTCACCATTAAATCACCATTAATGGTGATTTGATTGGATCGTTCTGGAGACTGAAGTCGACATTGGCCAATCCTGGCGCTTGCTGAGAGGTTTTGCATAGCCCGACACCAGAGCCGTATGCGGACACCAAGTAACGTTACGTCTTATTTAGAAATGCGGGGTTAAGAGTGAGGGCGCGCGAGAGAGGGGTTAAGACATTAGCCCGCGTCTATTCTTGTACAAAACATCATTTTCTGCGAAGTATTAGTAAAGTTATAAGCGAAGATCGATTCACAAGGATCTGAAAGTTGTCTCCGCCATTTTGTTTTTGAGGTACTTTTAGTAAGAGAGTTGCGCCATCATGCGTCCATAATGACTCATTGTAAGGACTAGTGACCCTCCATACAGCAGATCAGGAGAAAGCTGTTTGGCTCGAGCGCAGCGCTGCCTTTTAGTAAGAGAGTTGCCATGGCAACCAATAACCCATGGCCATGGGTTATTGAACTCGGTTACTGGAATTATACAATGGCTGTGAACCAATCAGATTGCTTGATTTGAGAGAGCCGTTTTAAATTGTTATAATTAATAAACTATTAAATTATTATTATTATATTATTATATAATATATAATAATAATATTAATTATTAATAATATATTAATAATATTAATAATATTAATATATTATATATATATTATAATAATAATATATTATATTATATATATATAATATATTATATATATATATATATATATATATATATATATATTATATATATATATATATATATATATATATATATATATATATATATATATATATATATATTATATATATAATATATATATATTATATATATATATATATATATTATATATATATATATATATATTACATGTATATTACATGTAATATATATATATATACATATATTACATATATATATATATATATATAATATTATATATATTATAATATTATATATTATTATATTATATATATATATATATATAATATATTATTATATTATTATATAATATAATATATATATATATATATATATATATATATATATATATATATATATTATATATATATATATATTAATATATTATATATTAATATAATATATATTAATATTAATAATATTATTAATATTAATTATTATTAATAATAATAATTATAATATAATATATTATTATATATTATTATTTTAATAAACATTAAAGTTACAAATTGAGTTACATTCTTTTTTTTCCCAAAGAACATATTTAAATAAAGATAGAATCATTTCCTAATCAAATTGGGGTTTTTTTATGCGCCTCCTCACGGGGTCTGGCTTGACTTCAAGCACTGTACAGCGCATGCAGCCAGCCCGCTAGGCTAGAGAGATGGGAATAGTCCGTTTACGCTCAAAAGTCACTCATCCCGATCTCGACTCTTCTCCTCCCTGGCACCCCAATGGTGGAACGAGCTGCCACCTTCGGTCAGGACTGCTGAATCACTGCCGATCTTTTGGAAAAGACTAAAGACTCACCTTTTCAGGCTCCACCTGGGCCCTTCTTGATCTAACTTCTTTCTCTCTCTTTCTAAAAAAAAAAAAAAAAAAATCCTAAACTAAAACTCGTACCACTCTTCCTTCAGGATTTGTAGTTGTCATAGACTGTGCTCCATAGTTGATTGCTCTATTGCTGACAAAAAGTGTGTTATTGTAAGTCGCTTTGGATAAAAGCGTCTGCCAAATGACGTAATGTAATGTAAATGTAATGCTATGGGGAGAACCACAGCGGCAACTCAACAGGCAAGACCGCGGCTTCGCCTGCGGCCTAGCGGAGCCAACTACAAAGGGCTTCCCGAGGAGCAGACTTTTTTCTCTCTCAAAACAATTGAAAACCACCGCATGTTAAAGCTGAGCAAGGAGATCGATTTTATTTCACCAGAGCCGAAGGCAGCAACACAAAAGAAATAACTTATGGAAATAACAGAAGAGAAGGTAAGCCCCACTAAACTGGTATCCAGCATTGACAGTAGATGCCTACAGTAAACACGATTCTGCCTGACCAATCAGTCGTCTGCAGTGTTTTCACGTCACCGTATGGTACCGGGTCCACAGCCCTAGAACCTCAACAGAGCAGGGACCAAAAGCAGCACAACTCAACCCCGACTCAACCCGGGCTGTCCACGTTTTTGATCGGTGGAATGAGACAAAAAAGCGAGACGAGCTGTGCGGGGCCGCGTTGATACCAGCGGTGGAAATGGGCCATTAGATTAATATCCTCTTTACTGTGCTGTTGCTTTAAAATGATACAAAAAATAAATGTCTCCCCATATAATATAATTTATATTCTGCATACAGGTCACATGGCAGAATACTGCTCAATTAAATACAATGGCCCATCTACACAAACATCACTTACAGGGGAGTTACTTACCCATTCACTTCAATAGAACTGTCCCCAAAGTCTAGCCCCAATCTAGCCTCAATGCAAAATCTGAATGTTGTGAGTTATCTCTCTTCCTTCTATAGCACACAGAGAGGAAGCAAATTGTTGCATTTCTGATCAACTGTCACAAACATCAATGACAGATGAAAAGATCTGGGGGCCGGGGCTATTTTTCAGATTCTTTTTTTTTCAAAAAATTGAGGTGTCCTCAATGGTAGCTACGGGCCTGGGGGGTGTGATCGATTGAAAATTATTTTTTATAAAGTGTTTTGGGCCCCTTTGCATGTAATTTCGAGGTTTAATCAGTTAGAATATTGACATCATTTTACCTGTCATAATAAATATATAGGCCTAGCTGTCTGAGCCTTTGTTCACACCTGGCGCTTAACACAAGTGTGCCACTGCACACCATTTGGGAACCACTGCTCTAGCCCACTGAGCTCTAGCCTAGTGGTTCTCGACCTTTTTGAGCCGCGACTCCCAAAAGACTTTAGGGTGGGTTTCGTGACCCCCCTCCCGCCGCAACCCAACCCAATGACGCAAATGCGCACACAGTCACACATTGATTTTACTCACTCACTGAAATCGTTTTTATAGTTTATATAGCTTTATTACATTATTCAATCAATCAATCAATCAATCAATCAATCAAACCTTTATTGACAGACACTTGGTCCATATGTCACATACACAATTACAAAAAGCACGTAAGAGCACAATAAAAGAACAAAAAAACATTATAAAAGAGAATTTCCACATATGTGACTGGTATCTCACAGTGCTTAGCCCAGGATCAGTGAGCAACTTAATAATGGCATTCTGAGACACGTTCAATCTACAGATGAACCTGTACCTCAGATTTTATGATGATATTAATCATCATGGGAGAAAAAAAAGTCTTTCTCTTTTGACAATCATCCCGCAACCCCGGCCCTGGGGGGTCCTGACCCCCAAGTTGAGAACCACTGCGAGTCTAGCCTACCACATACCTACAGTACGGTTAGCATCCTCAAAGTGGCAGCAGAGGGTAAATACAAGAATCCAAACCAGTCTGGGTCCTTCATCGCCCAGAACTAATACACCAAAAATACCAGTTGTGCAAATGAAAATCTTTTCCTTGTGTCTTACTTACAAGTACCTAGGTGTACACCTTGATGACAAACTGGACTGGTCACTGAACACTGACGCACTTTATAAGAAGGGCCAGAGCCGGCTCTACTTCTTACGGAGGCTGAGGTCCTTCAATGTCTGCAGTAAAATGCTGCAGATGTTTTACCAGTCCGTGGTGGCCAGCGTCTTTTTCTATGCTGTAGTGTGCTGTGGAGGCAGCATTAAACAGAGGGATGCAAGGCGGCTGGACAAGCTGGTTAGGAAGGCGGGCTCCGTGGTCGGTATGGAGCTGGACTCCCTCACAGCTCTAGTGGAGAGAAGGTCTTTGGCCAAGCTGCTCGCCATTATGGACAACCCCACTCACCCTCTCTACAGCACTCTGGACAGCCAGAGAAGCACCTTTAGCCACAGACTGATCTCTCTTGGCTGCAAGAAAGAGCGCACCAAGAACACTTTTGTTCCACGGGCCATCAGGCTGTACAATGCCTCCCCATTGTGCAGGGGGCGTGGAGGCGTGGTCCCAGCAACCTGCAAGGGGCGTGGCCCCAGCAACCTGGGCCACTGAGACTTTAGACTTGAGGCTTTAGTATTTATTTGTGTATGTACTGCAGGCACTTTCTCTATGCATATGTTTGCACACTGCACAGGCACAGGCACTTGTCTTCTCTCTTATTTCCATGTCTTAGCTCTTAGTTCCAGGACTGGCTCTACTAACTTTTTTATCTTGTTTATCTTTTTTATCTCTTCGTTTTTAGTATTTTAACATGATTTTTATCCTTCATATGTACTTTGTTATTTGTATGTGCAACTGGAAGCTGCTGTACAACTGAATTTCCCTTGGGATTAATAAAGTATTTATCTATCTATCTATCTATCTTGATTTTGTTGGCTTGTTTGTTGGTTATGTAATTGCTTTGTTTACAGTTGGGACAGTGATAGATGCTTTCAGTGAATTGTTCCGGAAATTGGACTGGTGAAAAATAGCTAACTTAAATACATTTCATCGACATATCCCTGCAAATATTTTGCAGCCAATGATCAGTTGTAAAATGACAGCACCTTTGCTGGTGATGTAATATTTGACTGGTCCTCTGCAGTCGGCAAAGTGGATTAAAAAGCTACAAAAGCGGCTCGAGTGAAAAAGACTGTTTCTATCACGTCGAAAATTCAGCTCTAGTGCCTGAGTGCCTGGTAGGCCATAAACTGAAAATGAACCAAGAACCCAAACAATTTTCAAATGCATTTTAATTAGATTTGCATAAGACTGGACAAAATAGTGTTCAGATGTAAAGTGCAAAAAACCCAAACAAAAACAAAGTGTCACTTTAATTTCCCTCAGATAGTATCAAAATTACAGTATCAGGACCAAGAAGGACCAGGACCAAGAAGCATCCTGAAAATGATACTTTGTGTCATAAAACTGGTTTCTCTGATGGAGATTGAATGTTAAAAAACAATCTTCAGGCTCTTCAGATTTATCACACAAGGTCACTTCAAGTAACATTAAGGTGCTGATTTAGTAACTGAACCATCGTAATTTGTAATGTCTTCTTCATTTGGCATAAGAAATGTTGGTCTCATTCCTTCCTGGGTTAATATTTGCTCTCAGATGAATACCGCCAGCACAGCCCCCACAGTCCCCAGAGCCCCTGCTGCTCCAGTGGCGCCCACTGCTGCAGTAGCAGCTGTTCCCAGACCGGCCATAGCTAGAGTGAGATTACAGATTACAGAGGTTAGGACTATGTGGTTAACACTAACAGCTATGTGAAATAGTGACACGAGAGTCGGAATCAGGGGACGAAGGTACTGACGAGCTATGCCCAACCGTCTTAACCAATCACAGTGTAACATTGGCACACTGAACT
Source organism: Poromitra crassiceps (assembly GCF_964638095.1). NCBI lineage: Eukaryota > Metazoa > Chordata > Actinopteri > Beryciformes > Melamphaidae > Poromitra > Poromitra crassiceps. Next base: position 25,463,912 of record NC_139625.1, on the reverse strand, counting down.
TGGTGAGACAGCCAATCAGATCTCTAAATCGCTCTGTATACACATTGATGTGATTGCCTCCTAGTTATTGCTTTTTACCTGCCGACTGCCCAAGAGCAACCAGGGTCCCTGCTGCCACTCCTCCTCCGTTGGCAATCGCAGCACTTGACATCATGCCGGCGGCCCACGAGCCTGCAGCAATCCCGGCTGAGGTGAAGCCTACGGCCCCCAGGACGACGGGGGCCAGCGCCACGGCACCCAACGCACCTGGAGAGGGGCGATAGCAACACAACAGTTGTCACTGATAGTTGTCAACTTGTCACCAGTGTTGTGTTGGGGAGCTACATTGCAAGCATAGCTTTGTAAGTTACCAATTAGTACTTCACACTGTAAGTATTGAATACAGCAATGCTACCCATGGGAGAAATCGAATTTGGTTAACTAAAGCGGTAACGCTTTAGAATACAGCCCGCAAATAAGCATGTAACTACAGGGTAACAAGACTGTACTTATAGTATAACTACATGGTAACAAGATCTGTACTTATAGTATAACTACAGGGTAACAAGACTGTACTTATAGTATAACTACAGGGTAACAAGACTGTACTTATAGTGTAACTACAGGGTAACAAGACCGTACTTAAAGTGTAACTACAGGGTAACAAGACAGTACTTATAGTGTAACTATGTGGTACAAAAAGTGAATTTAGCCTGTAACTACAGGGTAACAAGATCTGTACTTATAGGGTAATTACAGGGTACCACACCTGTACTTATAGTGTAACTACAGGCTGTATTCTGAAGCTGTGTCAATTCGCCCACACTTACATAGTACCTACCATTCATTTCCACACACCAGCGTCATTTTCCTTGAATTAAACATAGCTAAAAGCTGTTGTGTGGTGGGCTGCGCAGACAACAAATGTAAAAAAACGCCAGTTAAAGTTTTTTTGTACTCCTGAGCAAAACACGGAAGCCATTGAGAATTGTCGAGAAGAAAAATGTGGATCTAGCTGTCAAGGAAGTAAGTTGGAGTGTTCATCTTCCGAATATACAATCTTTTTGTGGAACACGCAACCATGCACGCGACATAGGAGAACGCCAGGATTGGAGGGGGGGTTTCTGTTTTCCCCCGTCCTGGGCGTGGTTTCTGAATGATGACGCATTACGCAGTGTCTCTATAAGTACAGATCTTGTTACCCTGTAGTTACAGGCTAAATTCACTTCTTGTACCCCATAGTTACACTATACGTACAGGTGTGGTACCCCGTAATTACCCTATAAGTACAGATCTTGTTACCCTGTAGTTACAGGCTAAATTCACTTCTTGTACCCTGTAGTTACACTATAAGTACAGGTGTGGTACACCGTAATTACCCTATAAGTACAGATCTTGTTACCCTGTAGTTACACTCTAGTTACTATGTAAGTGTGGGCGAATTGACACAGCTTCAGAATACAGCCCGCGACCCCATAGTTACCCTGTAAGTACAGGTGTGGTACCGCGTAATTACCCTATAAGTACAGATCTTGTTACCCCCTTAGTTACAGGCTAAATTCACTTCTTGTACCACGTAGTTACACTATAAGTACAGGTATGGTACCCCGTAATTACCCTATAAGTACAGATCTTGTTACCCTATAGTTACACTATAAGTACAGTCTTGTTACCCTGTAGTTACACTATAAGTACATTCTTGTTACCCTGTAGATATACTATAAGTACAGTCTTGTTACCCTGTAGTAACACTATAAGTACAGTCTTGTTACCCTGTAGTTATACTATAAGTACAGTCTTGTTACCCTGTAGTTATACTATAAGTACAGTCTTGTTACCCTGTAGTTATACTATAAGTACAGTATTGTTACCCTGTAGTTATACTATAAGTACAGTCGTGTTACCTTGTAGTTATACTATAAGTACAGTCTTGTTACCCTGTAGTTATACTATAAGTACAGTCTTGTTACCCTGTAGTTATACTATAAGTACAGTCGTGTTACCTTGTAGTTATACTATAAGTACAGTCTTGTTACCCTGTAGTTATACTATAAGTACAGTCTTGTTACCCTGTAGTTATACTATAAGTACAGTCTTGTTACCCTGTAGTTATACTATAAGTACAGTCTTGTTACCCTGTAGTTATACTATAAGTACAGTATTGTTACCCTGTAGTTATACTATAAGTACAGTCGTGTTACCTTGTAGTTATACTATAAGTACAGTCTTGTTACCCTGTAGTTATACTATAAGTACAGTCGTGTTACCTTGTAGTTATACTATAAGTACAGTCTTGTTACCCTGTAGTTATACTATAAGTACAGTCTTGTTACCCTGTAGTTATAATATAAGTACAGATCTTGTTACCCTGTAGTTATACTAGAAGTACAGTCTTGTTACCCTGTAGTTATACTATAAGTACAGTCTTGTTACCCTGTAGTTACACTATAAGTACAGTCTTGTTACCCTGTAGTTATAATATAAGTACAGATCTTGTTACCCTGTAGTTATACTAGAAGTACAGTCTTGTTACCCTGTAGTTATACTATAAGTACAGTCTTGTTACCCTGTAGTTACACTATAAGTAGTCTTGTTAACCCGTAGTTACATGGTTATTTGCGGCCTGTATTCTAAAGCGTTACCACTAAAGCTACTTATAAAAAGTTCAAAATACTTTGTATTTTGAAATTTGAATTTTACTTTTCAATGTTAATTTTGCATTTTTCCAATCCAAAATGAATAATGATAGAAAGGGAATGGCCAAAATGAAAAATGGGGTCAGACTTTGATTGCTTTTGTGTTTTTCGATTCTGTTTGGAAATTGATTTTCAGCTTAAATTTTCTTTTTTCTTTTTTACAGTTTTTCATTCTTCAATTGCGATTTTTGACCATTTACAATGTCTCAATTAGAAAGTCAAAATTAATTATACTTTAGTACCCCGATCTGAGAACCACTGCATTCGGGCTAGCTTTAATATCCAACGATGAAAGCAAATGTAAACACTTTAACCTCAAAGTGGGTTCAAAGATGTTAAACACAGTTGACAAGGACAATGGTTTCCTTACCTGTCCCCGCTGCAGCGAGCAAAACACCGGTTACTAAGACACAAGAGGAAACAAAACGTCAGTTACTAAAATCCATTCGGCAACATGCTCATAGAAATATTATGCCAAAAATATATCTAGACTATAAGGAACAATTAGGCTATACTCACACAACCCCATCTTGTGATGAGCTGAGCTGTATGCGAGGTGGGGCTTTATATAGACAGGCAGGATATTTTCTTGGGAAATTAAACTCAAGGTGCAGCCACACTTGCACAACGTTTATTTTTATTTTTATGATTTTTATGATTTTTATGGTTTTATGGTTTTATTGCTTATTTTATTCTTCCCTTACTAAGGGATTGGATGATTTAAACATACTGTGCAATTGTGTGCCTTAGCTGGCACTCTTCCTGTGTTTTAGTGCAATGCTGTGACTGTGACCTTGTCTGTTCTGTGTTACTGTGTCTGTTACACCTATGCTGGTACAAGCACTTTTGCCCAAGACAAATTCCCCTGCTGGGACAATAAAGTTTATCTCATCTCATTTATGCTGGGATACCTGGCATGGTCGCGCAAGTGTGGCTGCATCTATTGTAGCATCTGGACACTTAAGAGGAACACTTTCTTGAGAAATGAAACTCACAGAATGAAAGTCACAGCCCGGGTGGCTGGTGTTGACATCAGTAAAATTACAACTTATGAAGAAAAACGATCACAAAAAACTACAGAACATCTAATTTCTAATCTGATAGTCCTGAATGCTCTTAAATGAATTTGGATTATGTAACCGAATTTAATTCATATTGGGCAAACTACCTAAAAGTATTTTTGTTCTGTTCACGTGTTTCTGTTTCTATTCATCAAGCAAGGAGGGAGAGGCAGAGGCACATTTACTGCTTTATTTGCAGTGTTGGGGGTAACTCATTACAAAAGTAACCAGTGTTGGGCAAGTTACTTTCAAAATGTAATATACTACATAATACTAGCTACCTACATTTGTAATAAGTTACTTTCCAATATTACTTTCTGTGTATATTAACTCATTACTTATTACACTACTTTTGCATTACTTTTACCAAAACAACAGTAGCAGCAGAATGACATTGCCGTCCCGGAACCATCCCGAAAAATAATTTAAACTGCCTTGAAGTCAGTGTAAACAATCCAAGATTCTAAATGTTATTCTTTTCCTTTGTTATTGTTATATAGTGGTTATTTGGATAAAAACACACAGTTTGATTAGGAAATTATTGTATCTTTTTTAAATATGTGCTTTGATTTAATAAAATGTTACTCAATTTGTAACTTGAGTTACTTGACAAAGTAACTGGTATAATATTACTGAGTTACTGCTACTATGTGCAGTGAATATGCCACTGTCTCTGACTTGTCTTATCACTATACTGCCTTATTGCTTGTTGTGTCTCTTGTTGTTTTTGCACTCATATGCCCTGTTATATTTGTACTATGTTGTAAACGGAGTCCACAGCACAAGAATTTCACACGTGATACTTGTACCATGGAGTGACAATAAAAAAATTAAAATAAAATCTTGAATCTTGAATCTTGAATCACATGAGCATTTATAGTCAGCCTTGCACGCAAAGCCCAATTTCACACAATGAAAGGAAACCACACCACCTAGCTAATCGTCCCTTAGGGAATTTGTTGTTGACCACTTTTACCTAGAAACGCTTTCACTTTATTCCATGCATGAGTCATGCAAAAATTCTCCCACATATCCTCCCTTTCTGACTTCTGGGTCAGACCTGGGTTTGGACAATGGATTTTTGCATACTCACATGCCTGGCCCAAAGTGAAACCGCCATTCCCTTTCATGACATAAAAATGACAATGTTATATATTGGAATATACTGTATGACCTTATATTAACAGGTGTTACAATCTGTAAAATATAGGCTAAATTAAGAATAAAATGAAATAATAAAAAATGACAATAATAAAAAATGAAAAATGATTAAAAATAAAAATAAACCACAATCTTTTCAGAGAAATATGTCTATACAATCATTATAGACCTATTTCTCTAACCCACTGTTCTTTAACCATAGCTATTGCTTTTTCAAATAAAAATTAACCTGAAACTATCTTGATGACGACAACCTCATGGGCCCCACCCACTCTTCCAGTGAGCTATTTCCATCAATTTCCTTCTCCACCCCTTGGGGATAACTACATCAAGCATCTGGTTCTTTATAGACTATATACAAAATAATAAAAAGTAATAAACTAAATATAAAGTAAATATAACAAAATTAAAATGACATGGAACAACCGTGTCCATATATATGTATATATAGGCCTATTAGATAATGACCAGCAACTCACCACCTGTCTGTGTGTATCATTGTGGGTGTGTGTGTGTTTGTGTGTGTGTGTGTGTGTGTGTGTGTGTGTGTGTGTGTGTGTGTGTGTGTGTGTGTGTGTGTGTGTGTGTGTGTGTGTGTGTGTGTGTGTGTGTGTGTGTGTGTGTGTGTGTGTGTGTGTGTGTGTGTGTGTGTGTGTGTGTGTGTGTGTGTGTGTGGGCTGGAGCACTTGGCATATACCCAACCCCCATGCTGTTGACTCTTGTGCTCTTCCGGTGCAGAGAGAGAACTTCTTCTGGCTTGGGGCATACAGGGACGACACTGGTTTTCACTTTTTGTTCTGCTATTTGGGGTCATCTCTCAGATCCTCCAACCCGAGAGCCGGCCCACCGCAGATTGTGCCAATTTTACCTGACTGACCACTTTCCTCTCAGCCAACACAGATGACTTCAGCCTTCAGTGTCTCTGCCCCCTTTTCACAATACTCTCTCCGGCTCATCATTCAACTGTCATTCATTCGAATATGGCAATGTCGGGGTCCCGTTGTGAAGTGTTTATCGCATTGCTCCGATCATTACACATAAGCTTGGTAATACATATATACATACACATCCACAAGCAACTACATTTCCACCAACCATCCCATGTGTCAATTCCCCCAATGAGTGATGGTTATGATTTGTATACCAGATATACAAAACCTCTTCACTTACCAACATTTCACAATTGAGACCTATTCAAAAATTAATCACATAGACCAAAAATGTTTGTCATCAACTGTAACCAAACTGAAACAAAAACACTCCTTCAGCATATCAACAATTAATTTCATCACTCTTTGTTGATTTAGACCACATCCTCTAAAAACATCATACTGACTTCAATCACCAGAACCAGGATACGTGCAGGTCTGTATAGTAGTACATATTGCTGATTCTGGCAATGTGCCCATCAGTTCAAAGCTAAATGTGAAAAATAAATCTACCACATGCACATCTGCATACAACTATGAATTGATTATACATATCACTGGAAATAAACCCATCAAATAATTAATCTCTTAAAATAAACAAAACACATAACCTTATCCTCCAGACACAGGATACATCTGTCAGTTTGACACTCAGACAAACATAAAACATTAGACATATACATTCAATTCACATGAACCACAGACATGAACCACAGACATGTGACATGACATAACACAAAGACAATTAGCTTACAGTATCTCGGAGGAAGGAGCTGCATGTCTGTAGTAGCCCCCCCCCCCCCCCCCCCCCCCTTTCTTTTCCAATCCACTGTGAAGAAGATTGCTCATACTGTATAGCAACAGCAGCAACAGGCGAGAGAGAATTGCCGGCCTAGTAACGCTCTCCCGTCTGCTGTTTTAAATCCTTTGCACAAAGTTGATACAATATCGTCTCTTCTTTGTACGCGCAAGTAGACGTATTGTCCTCTTCTTTACGTGCAAGTAGATGTAAGTCCTTATATATATTCCTCAGACAGTCCGATAGTTCAATTGTATTCCACTTTGACAGTGTCCCGTGGGACCATGGTAGTTATGGTGATATGGTGAGACTCACCGGCACATGGCGATACCATGTTGTTGACCAATCTCTACTCACAGCTCATCATCTGAGTCCATTGAGTCCGTCTCTCCAGGCATAAGATCAAACAGTCCTGTCCATCACCAGTAGTGCCACACCCATTGTCATCTGTCAGGCAAAACGTTCATGAGCATTCTTCACATCTTTAAATATTTCACAACAACCCTACTACCCACATACCATTCTATTTTATTATTGTTGTAATGCCTATTATCGAAACCAACTCCCCATAAACCCTTGGGAGTGAACTAATTCAAAACTAATTTTTCATAACTCTTTCTGTCTTCTAAACATACTGAAACATGTTTTCACTAATCTCAACACACAAAATTAATTACCAGCTTTAACAAGAGCACGATAGCAACATAGCACAATACTAAAATAACGCAATAATTCCTCACAAAATTACTCACTGCTCTTAGAAAGAGTAACATTTACAAACACATTTATTTTCATAAATTGGCCTACAACAGCTCATCAGATTATTACTAATTATCATACACTATGTCAGACTTAACGCGCATGTCCTATCATGCACATACAAACAACCATATCAATGTGCGGTGGTGTATTGATGTATGTTAAACATCCAAGTTTGCTTTTTACATGCAGTTATTTTACATGCGTTACCTGAGTTATTCTTTCACACTTTCATGATCTTGTACATTCTCATGCTGTGACATGCACTTTGCCTATTATTTATTTACAGTGCATACGATGTTGCAGTGTGCATTAGCCGGGCCCGTATTTGCAAGCATATAGCAGCAGAACCTATATAGTCTACATAGACTTAATAATTACTTATGACAATTACTACTCATAATTACTTGTGCCCACTCATAAGACTGCATTTTTTCTCTCAGACTCAATCTGGTCTGCTTTTTTTCTCTCAGACTCAATCTGGTCTGCTCTCAGACTCAATCTGGTCTGTTTATTTTTTCTCCTAGTCGTGGCAACTTTTCCACGAGTTTTTTCCTAGTTATACCCTAACCTCACTGGTCCAGACCTTCAGAGCTCTTGAAGCGGTAACCCCATGTTAATGGCATAATATCTAAAATACTCAGTTATTACAGTCAGGCTTATCTTTTGCCTCCCCTTCTATCTCCAGGGCTTGAAGATTTACTGCAGTATTAAACTGCGCATTTAAACTCTTGCCACCTTTGGCATTTTACTTATTTACAGGCTATTCTATAGCTCTTGCCACCTTTGGCATTTTACTTATTTACACACTATTCTATAGCACAAAGTCTAAATTTCATACCGGTAGTTTAAATTTGTTAAAACACACAAATAGTTTTGTGTGAGTGAGATTCCCCTTCTGCAGCGAGTGTCCTATTTCGTGGGTCTTTTTCAAAGTCGGAGCAACCTGTCGCCACTCACTTTCATGGTGTGTGTGAACCACAAATCATTCAATAATTAATAATCAATAATTAATAATTGGCTTAAATGCCTTACCTTTTTCTTTGGCTGTCACACACCACAAAATCAACGCAACTCAGGTCGGCAAAAGTATGCTCTGGCTTTCAAAACGCGACACGTTGGGCGTCATTTATGTCGTGGATAATTCTATATGATATACTATATAATATGTCGAAATAATAGGACAACCTCTCAGTCGCTGTGAAGATATGAATCTGTTTAATTATAACCACACATGAGCATTTATAGTTAGCCTTGCACGCAAAGCCCAATTTCACACAATGAAAGGAAACCACACCACCTAGCTAATCGTCCCTTAGAGAATTTGTTGTTGACCACTTTTACCTAGAAGTGTAGTCTTAGACTGAATTTCAATCATGGAAGACCAAATAAGGCATTGATAGAGCACCCCATGCTGTCATACCCCTCAGCCCAAATGACGTCACTAAATGACGTCACCATCTCCGACGTCACCTTCTCTATGACGTCACCTTTGCAGTGTGACGTCAGTTGCCCAAATGACATCAGTTATGACATCATAAATGCCCTTCTCCCAAATGACATCAGTTATGACATCATAAATGACATCAGTTATGACATCATAAATGCCCTTCTCCTGGTACTATATAAAGCCCCCATCACCACAGCTTAAATCACACTTGTGCAGTCATCACTCACCTTGTGTCAGCATCACGCATTCATCCAGCATCTCCAGAGCAAAAAGCTTAATTCAGTCCATCATCATGTCTGAGTCTGAAGACGAGCAGCAGAGGGTCAACCCCGCCCTGGACGCCTTCCTCCAGAGCACGATCAACGCCCCGGCCAGCCCCGGGCAAATCTCCAATCCCCAGGCTTCATCTTCGGGCGTCACAAGGGACGCTCCTCTCACCAGGGGCCGCAGCCGCAAAAGGAGATCCAGCGCCATGGAGGTCCAAGTCGTCTCGCCCGGATCTCAGTCCGCGCAGCACTCCGGAGGCCGTGGCCACGGCAAAAGAGCCAAGAAGTCCACCTCCAAGAAAGGCCCAGCGAAACGCTCCTCGGCGGACGCTACGAGGCTTCCAGCCCCTCCAGGCCTCCAAGATCCCCTGATCGCAACGATTTCATCACTGGTCGGGTCCCTCATCGATGCCCGGCTGAGGACGCTCGGGAGCCCCACGCTCCCCACAGCAGCAGCCCAATCAGCACCGCCCCAGGTTTCAGGCTTGTATCCCCCTTTTCAGCCGGCATCTCTTCCGGTGATATCAGCCCAGCCAGCCCTGCTTCAAACTCCAGGTGTGTGCGTCGAGTTCCCTCCCCTCCCCGCACACATCCCCCCGATGAATACCCTCGCCTCAGCTATCCCCTCCCCCGCATACGGGAGGCCTTATATCCCACTCTCAGCAAACGTATCGCCCAGGCTTCGGTCCATGATCCTTCAAGGCAGAGATATTAACCTAGTCAGTATTATCCTGCCGTCTGCTGAGTGCAGCAAGAAGATAATGGGCGGCCAAGATATATCGGCCGTCCTGAAATCTCCCGACCCCCGTCTCGCCAGAGAGCTATCACCAACCGAATTCTTCGTTGCGTTCGGGGTTCTCCGCGACATTATATGCTCAGTGTATCCCAGCCGTCGCGCCGAGTTAGATGAGTACATGGCACTGGTGGGAGACCTCCACCTTAGGTACGGGAAAAGCATATTCTACCAGTACCACAAAGCGTTCTCTACAAAAGCAGCGCTGTACATAACTCGTTCCAACACCCGTCTAAACTGGTCCGTATTGGATACCGAGCTATTGGTACTGGTCACGGGCGGTCATCAGGCGATCACCTGTTTTTCCTGCGGCGAAGTAGGCCACACGGCTCCCCTATGCCCTAAGGCTGCCTTCCAGGCTTCTGGGAGCAACACCCCGTTTTCGGCCGGTCCACCCCCCCTCCTCCAGCAGGGAACCTTCCTGCCATCTCAATCAGACCGCCAGGGGCGCAAGGTAGTTATGCAATTTTTTTTTATTCTATTTGCAATAATTTTAATGAGGGAGTTTGCACCTATCCTAATTGCATTTTTCTGCACGTCTGCAGCGCCTGCAGGGAAGCGCACCCCCCCTCCGTCTGCCCCCGCAGGATCCGCCCCCCAAGGCAGTTCCCCAAAAAAGAAAAGTTGGGCTAAAAATCATAGAATCCCTTCCATCCACCCCCATCGACATCCCAGCCCTGGCTCTCGAATTAGCCTGCCACCCTGATCGAGTATTTACCGATCATCTCTTAACCGGCCTCTCCCAGGGGTTCAAAATAGGAGTAATTTCTCCCCCCACAATTTCCCACGTCTCTAAAAATCTGCAAACGGCTCAAAAAGAGCCCAAAGTAGTTTCTCAACTCCTTAGCAGGGAATTATCAAAAGGATTCATAATCGGCCCATTCGATTCTCCCCCCTTCCCGGTGTTCCGAACAAGTCCAGTAGGCGTCGCCACTCGCAAATATTCCGGCAAAAAGCGCATATTATAGACCTGTCAGCGCCTCATCATGGCCCCACTCCAAGCATAAACAGCCTCATTCCTCCCGAACCTTATTCCCTCCACTATGCAAAAATAGACCACGCCATTCGTCTAATCAAACTGGCAGGCAAAGGTGCTTGGCTTTCTAAAGCCGACATCTCAGACGCCTTCAAAGTCATCCCTATTCATCCCTCCCAATGGCATCTATTCGTAAATTAAATGGGATTCAAAATTCTATTTTTCCGTAAGGCTCACGTTTGGGTGCAGAAGCAGCCCCGCCATCTTTAATTCACTAGCAGAAGCTCTATGCTGGATATTGCTAAACAATATCCGTCTCCCCGCAGTGCTACACCTGCTAGATGATTTTTTGCTCATCGACCCTCCGTCCGTCCCCTCAATCTCCCTAGTCAAACTCAAAGAGACGTTTCACAGGCTGGGCGTCCCTCTAGCTGAGGAAAAAACCTCCGGGCCCTCATCATCTCTCGAATTCCTGGGCATTAATCTTGACACCAAGCTTATGCAAGCTTCCCTCCCCCTCGAGAAATTGTCTCGCATCCGCGAAATAGCCCAGTCCTATTCAGCAGCCAGCCACATTTCAAAACAAGACCTTCTGTCTCTGCTCGGCCACCTGAATTTTGCCATGACATTATTCCCCAAGGGAGGTCATTCATTTCCAGGCTGCTCGATTTAGCATCTTCAGTCCCCAGCCTCCTTGACTCAGTTACCCTCAATGAGGGATGCCGATCCGATCTCAAATTCTGGGCACACCTCTTAGAAAATTGGAACGGAATCTCATTTTTCTATGACGAAATCGTCTCGTCTGCCGACGACTTAAAACTTTTCACAGATGCAGCCCCATCTGTGGGTTTTGGGGGGGTCTACCAAGGCCACTGGTTCGCTGGCACTTGGCCGCAGCAGTTTGCCGGCTTGGATCAGTCCTCCGCATTATACGAAATGTACCCGATAGTGGCTGCTTGGCACATATGGGGGCGCTTCTGGGCACATAAAAGGATAGCAGTCAAATGCGATAATGCTGCAGTAGTCGCCATCATCAATAAAGGACGATCATCTTCCCCGGCCATTATGCCTTTCGTCAGGCGCCTAACCTGGCTTTCCGTCACCCATAATTTTATCATGGTCGCCAGGCACATCCCCGGGCATATTAACATAATCGCTGATCACCTCTCCCGTTCCAATTTCCAGGCGTTCCGCAGACTCTACCCCGAAGCGGACTCGACTCCGACGCCTCACCCCTCCTTTTCTGCCCTCACGCTCTCATAGAGCGCAATCCCCATCTCACCCATTTACTCCACTCGGCCCAGTCCTATATTAGGAAAGGATTGGCCAGTTCCACTATCAAGCTTACGACGCGGCTTGGCGAATGTTTGCCATGTTCTGCCTCTCCGTCAACCAGCCCGTTCACCCCCTTCTAATTCTCACAGTATGTGCCTTCATTACTTTCTGCGTAGATGTCTCCTCCTGTCAAAGTTCACGAGCTGGGACGTGACGTCACTAGAGCTGGTATTTCCCATTCCAAACTCGTAGGAGCCTCAGCAGCCCCGACGTAAAAAATCCAAGATGGCTGATCCGCGCAACAACAGTAGTTATAATCGTATAAATGCTATTTTGCACTTCTGTCTTGTTTGTGTCTCATTAAATCAGCTGTACACACAGCACGGCCTACTTCTATCTTTGTGGACATGAGGCTGCAGTGTTTGTATGCGCAAAATGCCACGAAATGCCTTGTTATCAACTGTTATTGCTAACAATGGCTAGCATTGTACTAGCTAGCCAGCGCTGGCTGGCTAGCTAGTAGATCTGACCAGTGAACAGTGAACTTCCCAGCTCAACTTTTCTGCAAATGGAATGCTAACAAAACGGATGTGACGTCATTTAGCCTCCACATCCCAGTTCTTTTGCGATAAAGGAACGCACGATAAGAGCCGATGGCGCACAGTTGCATGATGGCACCTAGGTGGGTGGGCGGTGTCTGTCTGTCTGTCTGTCAGTCACAATTTTGGGAGCCCGTGGAGCGGGCGATTTCCATAACTGCAGCCATGGCGCATCATCTCCAGGGATACTGTTATGATGTAGATATCTATGGCTAAACATGGTCAAAGTTCCAAAACTTGAGGTTAACATGTAGAAATGCTGCCTATAAGTCAAAAGCCCTCACAGAAGGATTAACAGCTCAAGTGAGGGAGAAATTAGCTGTGCTGAAAAACATAATTAATAGATTATCAAAAAAGGCAATTAATGTAATATTTGGCAATGAATCGATGAATTGACTAATCGTTGCAGCTCTTTATCGGTTTTTATAAATGTATTATGTATTTTCAAAATACAAAATACGTATTTGTATTTCAAATACATTTTTCAGACCAGTATTTTGTATTTGTATTGTGATAAATTTTTTGAGCAAGTATTTGTAATTTGTATCAAAATACTTTATGATGTATTTTCGCCCATCTCTGACCATGCCATAGGGTATATGCGCGCGCACGCACGCACGCACACACACACACACACACACACACACACACACACACACACACACACACACACACACACACACACACACACATCAGTCCTTCCACCTGAGTGCGTTTACATGCACACAATAAACTGATAACTGGGAATAATCAGTTTATGGCTAATAATCTGATTTCTGCGTTTACATGCACTTTAATAATCCGACAATAGGAGAAACCCGGGTTTACATGATTCAGTCAATTAGTCGGATTTCTCTCCAGAAAGGCGACATTAATTCCGGAATAAAACAACAGAATATAGTTGCAAAATGCAAAATCACATTTTCCTAATTTATTTGTCCAGCGCAGAGGATGGTTTAGGTGAAAATTAGGTTGTGTATCTCGTCTGCTTTACTAAAATTGGAATAGGCGTCGCTTTGGAAGTGCATCTGTCAATAATATTTCCAACTTTACCGAGCACACAGTAGTCTAGTAGGAACGGGGGGTCCCCGCGCACCCGAAAGATATATTTTTCTAACATAGATTTTTGTACTCCTCAAGGTGTCTAATAAACAAATGTTGTTGTTACCCCGTTGAAATAGTGTCCCATGGGTCCGTTTGGCGGCCATCTTTGCGGGCATATTGCGATGTCTGATGAAAATGGATAAGGGTCATAACTTTTGAACTAGACGTCATACAGAGACAAATGACACCATTTTTCTGTATGATTTCTGCATGAGGAATTGATTGAGAGGGTTGTTTTAATGATTTTAACAGGTTTGGTATAGTAAAACTCAAAAACATTTGAAAAAAGTGTCTAATTTACTCTCAAAATCTTGCAAAAAAAATCTATCTACATATTAGTCCATGGGCCAGAAGGGTTGGGAATAATGCTCATATTGATTTTTGGCAAGGTATACATCTCTAGAGTTAGAAAATATGTGAGAGCATTGCACCAATGCTAGCTAAATGTGTGTTATCACTCGATTTATAACACCATGCAAAACATAATAGTTGTGGGACTTTTAGGGACATTTGAGGCGAAGTTCATGCAAATCAAGTCTAAAAGCACCAGATTTTGCCCAGAATTAGCCCAGGGCATGCTCTAACAATTGAGCCAGAGTGCCCGAGCCGGTGACCCCCGGGGTCACCATGGTGGCCAGATCCAATATGACCACTGTCCGAAAAAGATTTTGGCTATAACTTTTGAAAGAGATGAGCTAGAAATACAGACTTGGTGCCTATCTTATGTTTTTTGATCATTAGAAAGGTGTTGGAATGCTTATCTTTATCTAATGAAGATGTGGACCCCTAATCTGCATATTTCCAAGATGGCGGCTACCTGAATATGAGTTTTACCATAACTGTTGATGCTTTTAGTAAACTCGTGTCCATTTTATGGTTTTTGAGTTTTAGAAACACATTGTAATACTCAGATTTATGATGGAATCTATCTATAGCACTCTACTTTGCATAGTAAGTAGGCTACCAATATGGCTGCTATCCCATCTTTTTTACATACACTTTCACCCAGATTGAGTGTAGACTTGTAAGAATAAGTTACCATCAAACTGGTGGAAACAAACAATCTACAGTATGTATCTTACAGATTTTATTGAAACAATTAGACAAATAGAGTATAACCCATTCCCATTGATACAGGTAATAGCCAGTCTGTGCATCAATGCTCTCCATAAATGTGAAATGCTATCAAAGGTGTTTAGAATTTGAACAAAATATTACAATATCAGAAACAAAAACAACATAACAAAACATATATTGGTGCCTATATGTACAAGTGAGTAGTAGCCTACTTATGTCCATAGGTTGAATTGAGTTAGAAGTGCTCAGTCCTTTTGATTTACCAGGGTGACTGATTTTTCATGAAAGACTTCAGATGACAAGTGGGTTTTGTTTATATCCTTAGCCAGATTACTAAAATATTGTTGTCTCGACCCTCATTGTTGGTACAGGCACTCTTGCATCCACATTGAGGTGCCACGGGCTCCAGCTTTACAACATTCACAGCACACACTACATTACTTTTTGCAGACACAGCAGAGAATGATTGCTCAGGCTTTACTGGCATCTGGAAGATGGGTCCAGTAAGGTTCCAAAGTCTTGGTCATGGAGTCCCAGCACCAGCCCCACGTACTGAACTCTGGATATTTTGCTGGACAGAGGTTGCCTGATTCCAGTAGAAGCTGGCCTGCAGCAGTCCCCATTTGACATGCTGAATCAGTGCATCTTGGGTGGGAGGCAGGTTCTCTTGATGCATTTGAAAAAAGCCAATGTCTAGCATCATCTACTTGGCTGGAGCCACAGCTTTTGCTGTACATGACAACCCCAAGGTGAGGGCGACCAGGGTTTTGGGATGAACTCCTCCTTTCTACCAAGAAGGATGTTGTACTTTCCAACAGATCTGAATATGACATATCTGCACTTCAGCCTTGTAACCATCCTGAAGCAGACACTACAGTAGAATGATTTATAGCACCTGGCACATGCTGCGGCCAGTAGCCATAGAAACTCAGGATCCATACGTCCGACAGTGACGTTGTAATACTTGCAATACGCTTCTTCTACACATTAGGCCTCACAGAGAACTGGATCGGCTTCACATGTGGAAAGTACATTTATGTTCACAAAATCTGCAATGTTCTTGGTCCCCAGAGATCACTGGCATTACATCTCCTCCATGTGCTAAAATGATGTGATACTACATCAGCCTTCCAGGGCTATGGGAAAAGGAGTGGATGGGCAGCTTGGGAAGCAACATCGGATCTCACTGAGACCGTGGACGCCTTCACCTTGGAGCCTGAACCGATCAACTCAGATGTCGATGTCTAAAGACTGGAAGCATTATGGTTGTTGTCATGTCCAGCAAGAGCTGTGTCTCCAGCCAAGTATATGAAGCCAGACATCAGCTTTTCTCAAATGGTACCAAGTCCCTTGAGAACTTGCCTCCCACCCAAGATGCACTGATTCAGCATGTCAAATGGGGACTGCTGCAGACCAGCTTCTACTCGAATCAGGCAACCTCTGTCCAGCAAAATATCCAGAGTTCAGTACGTGGGGCTGGTACTGGGACTCCCATGACCAAGACTTGGGAACCTTACTGGACCCATCTTTCAGATGCCAGTAAAGCCTGAGTCATCATTCTCTGCTGCAGCTGCAAAAAGTCATGTAGTGGGTGCTGTGAATGCTGTAAAGCTGGAGCCCGTGGCACCTCAATGTGGATGCAAGAGTGCCTGTACCAACAATGCGGTCAAGACAACAATATTTGATTAATCTGGCTGTGGATATAAGGATATAAACAAAAAACACTTTACACTCAATCTAACTTAACCCCCCCCAACCCATGGACATACCTAAGTGTTACTCACTAATTGTTTCAATAAAATATGTAAGATAAATACTGTAGATTGTTTGTTTCCACCAGTTTGATGGTAACTCATTCTTACAACTACAAAAGTGTATGTAAAAAAGAAATGGGATAGCAGCCATATTGGTAGCCTACCCAGCAAACATCGTCTTGACCGTGACGTCACCAGACGATAGAATTGTGGTTTGGCATCTACCATCTAAGTCTGACGTTCTCTCCACGTTCCTCCAATGTAACGTTTAGACTGTCACTTCAAAACAAAAAATATTGATCTCATATTGCTTTGAAAACACCACATGTAGGTGTCTTTTGTGTTTTTGTTGAATAAAATTACATTATTGTCCCATTTCTCTTGCCGTAACTAAACGCAGTGTTGTGGGTTTTGGATGTGCTATAGCACATCCAAAACCCACAACACTTTAGCAGACAGCATATGCTGTCTGCTAAAGTCACGTTGGTTATATTATCGTAAATGATATAAATATACCTGTCTCATCGCTGGTTGAAATCATGAAACAGAATTAGCGAGGCAGCTAGCCTATCAACGCAACTTCCAGTCGGGACCGTCAAAATGCTAAGTGCTCAATGTTAAGTATCTCTATATATGACCAAATCCGTAGCATTTGTAACTAATTCGGTGGCCTAATGGATAAGACACATGACTGCGAAGCGGGCGGCGCAGGATCGAATCCCGCATGAGGTGTGATCTTTTGTCTTTCAAAAATCGTTGAATCTGGACACGTTGTGGGGAAGTAGAGGAATTACGTCGCTAAGATTTCCATTCAGAATATATAATTAGACCCTGACTAGATGTAGTGGTTTGACGTGCAGCAGACGGTCGTTATACGTGAAAATGTTTGCTGGGTACTTACTCTGCAAAGTAGAGTGCTATAGATAGATTCCATCATAAATCTGAGTATTACAATGTGTTTCTAAAACTCAAAAACCATAAAATGGACACCGAGTTTACTAAAAGCATCAACAGTTATGGTAAAACTCATATTCAGGTAGCCGCCATCTTGGAAATATGCAGATTAGGGGTCCACACACATCTTCATTAGTAAAGATAAGCATTCCAACACCTTTCTAATGGTCAAAAAATATAAGATAGACACCAAGTCTGTATTTCTAGCTCATCTCTTTCAAAAGTTATAGCCAAAATCTATTTCGGACTGCAGTGGTCATATTGGATTTGGCCGCCATGGTGACCCCGGGGGTCACCGGCTCGGGCACTCTGGCTCAATTATTAGACCATGCCCTGGGGTAATTCTGGGCAAAATCTGGTGCTTTTAGACTTTATTTGCATGAACTTGCCTCAAATGTCCCTAAAAGTCCCACAACTATTATGTTTTGCATGGTGTTATAAATCGAGTGATAACACACATTTAGCTACCATTGGTGCAATGCTCTCACATATTTTCTAACTCTAGAGATTTCTTTTGCAAGATTTTGAGAGTAAATTAGACACTTTTTTCAAATGTTTTTGAGTTTTACTATACCAAACCTGTTAAAACCATTAAAACAACCCTCTCAATCAATTCCTCATGCAGAAATCATACAGAAAAGTGGTGTAATTTGTCTCTGTATGACGTCTAGTTCAAAAGTTATGACCCTTATCCATTTTCATCAGACATCGCAATATGCCTGCAAAGATGGCCGCCAAACGGACCCATGGGACACTATTTCAATGGGGTAACAACAAAATGTGTTTATTAGACACCTTGAGGAGTACAAAAATCTATGTTAGAAAAATATATGTTTCGGGTGCGCGGGGACCCCCCGTTCCTACTAGACTACAGCACAGAGGCAGGCAGGTGAGGTGACTTATTAAGCACGTCAAATGTTCATGACCCACAACGTGTGTTGAATTGAAATACTGTAGCCTACCTGTCCGAAAACGGACAGAATTTGTCACGGATATTAATGTTATGTGTGTTGTGTTTTGAACGACTGAGTCTGTTGTCTGTAGGCTACGTCATTCGATTTGCAATCCGAGACAAATATTCGTCCTCTCCTGTAGAATATCCACATTTCGGCTCTGTGCGGGGAGAGAGAGAGCAGAGCGCCCCGCTCCGCTCAGTCAGGGGCTCCGTGCTCACCGTCATCTCGCCAAGCCGGCTGTGGTGCGCTGTGGCCGGGGGAGAGACTGGCATGCCGGTGAGAGAACCGGGAGGAGAGCCGAGGGGCCAGTGAGTGCAGCGCGTCTCTCCCTGCCTCTCACGCGCTCCATGTGCTTCTCTCTCCTGCAAGTCGTACATGCGCAGATATATAAACCCGAAAGAAACCCGGTTATGCCGGATACATGCAGAGAGAAGACCGATTATTGCCGGGAAACCTAGGTGTGTTTATCGGTTTATTCATAACCCGTTTATGACCATAAACGGATAAAGTTTATCCGTTTATGCTGTTTACATGACCACTTGAATAATCAGGTAACTCAGAAATCCGCTAATAAACAGTTTATTGGTGTGCATGTAAACGCACTCAATTGTCATTGGATAACATTACACAACTGGGACAAATATGCTCAGAAGATCCTTCTCTTTATTACCAACTTGTAAATTAAAGCTGCGTCATAATAAACCAACCTGTTATGGCAAAAGAAGGGAAAATATAAGTGTCAAAATAATAAAGTATAGCCTATATTACAAAAAATGAATAAATGAAATAACTACAAGTTAAATTGTGCAGTGTGTTGACCAGTAGCATCAGTGGTGTCAATGTGGATGTGTGTGTGGTGCAGGGTGTTGTGAAGTAGAAAATAAAGTAGGCCTACAGCAAACTAGGGATGCGCAATATATTGACAATCATATCGGTATAGGCTGAAGTTAGTCATTTTTTAACATATTGGCATCGGTCTGATGTTGCAATGTCAATATCGGTTAACCGTTACGGGTATCAGCCAAAATGTTATTGAGAGGAAACAATGCGTATCATAAATCTATAATTTATGTTCTTTCCCCAAAGTTTTGGAAATAAATAAATGCATTATTTTTTCTAATTCACAGTTTACATGTGATTTTCAGGATGTACAAAATTGGATTATCATAGAAATGTGTTTTTATACATATCATATCGACATCAGTCACTTAAATATCGGTTATCGGCCATAAGAACAATGTTAATATCGGTTATCAGTATCGACCAAAATTTTCATATCGGTGCATCCCTACAGCAAACAAAACAAAATGTGCAGGTGCTGGCAGGAGGGAGAAAGCCACACTGAAGGCTAGGCCTTCACACAGGCCCGGCCCAGGCTGTAGCCTGTGGAGCATCGGGCCACACCAGGTTCTCCAGATAGATCATGGCAATCAGCTCCCCTGCAATTCACTCAGCTTCTCAGCAAACTCCGCCCCTGGCAAAGACAGACACAATATGGAACCAGCACAAAGGCAAGTGGACAGGCAGGGGCTGTCACAGGCATCAGCCATCACAGGAAGGGGGGGGGGGGTCGAACGGAATGGAGAAAGCAAAATTTGTTGAAAACTAAGCACATTATGTCAGCTGATTCCTGGACGATTTTCCTAGTGCCTTACCTAGTTCTGTGGCATACCAGAAAGTGGTGAGTACTAAAAACACATGAAGAAAACAAAATGAGCATCTAATCCGTTTACAATATAAATTATTTGAGCTGGCCATCAAACACAGGCCCGTAGCCAGGGTTTGAGAAATAGCGAGGACATTTTAGCGCGGCGTGGGGTGCCCAGGGGGGCTGTGCCCCCCCCGGTTAGAAAATGTTGTCCATTTTAAAGTAAAATGCTTCAATCTGGTGCACTTTGAGAGCAAAATTAAGAGGCTAGATCTATAGATTGATTGATTGATTTTTATTTATATAAAGAACTACAGACTAGTTGGATTAATATCCTCTTTACTGTGCTGTTGCTTTAAAATTATACAAAAAATAAATGTCTCCCCATATAATATAATTTATATTCTGCATACAGGTCACATGGCAGAATACTGCTCAATTAAATACAATGGCCCATCTACACAAACATCACTTACAGGGGAGTTACCCATTCACTTCAATAGAACTGTCCCCAAAGTCTAGCCCCAATGCAAAATTTGAACGTTGTGGTGAGTTATGTCTCTTCCTTCTATAGCACACAGAGAGGAAGCAAATTGTTCCATTTCTGATCAACTGTCATATATCATGTTAATTATGAGGGCTTTAAAACATCAGTGACAGATGAATAGATCTGGGGACCGGGGCTATTATTATTATTTTTTGTGTGTGTGTGTGAAAATACCGAGGTCAAGACCTCGGTGTCCTCAATGGTAGCTACAGGCCTGATCAAACACACTAGTATTAGCATCAGTAAAAAGACAATTAAAAAACATATTAGGGGAGGTACGGTGGTGCAGTGGTAAGCTCTATCGCCTCACAGCTCGAAGGTCGTGGGTTCGATTCCCACCTGGGACGATGTGAACGCTGAAGGAATGCGTGCCCGTCCGCATGTCCTCGAGTGCCCACCGCCCAGGTGGGGTCGTCAAAAGGGCCTTTCTGTGTGGAGTTTGCATGTTCTCCCCGTGCCTCCCGGGGGTTTCCTTCATATAGGAACCCCCTTCACAAAAACATGCAATATCCTGGTCGCTGAAGTGGTTGCTCCTCTGGTCGTTAAGGGCGCCTGTTCAGAGGGAGGGGAACTGGTTGGAATAGCGTGAACCTCCCACGTGCTATGTCCTACCGGTGAAGCTTCCTCTGGCAGGTGAAAAGAAGCGGCTGGCTGACTGCCCATGTCTCGGAGGAAGCATGGAGCCAGTCTCGGCTCTCCCCAGATCGGCAGAGGATGGAGTAGCAACCAGGATTGAGAAATCAAGTGAGCACTAATGGGGGATAAAATGGGGGGGGGGGAAATCGGGGGAAAAAAAGAAAGAAAAAAAAACACAACATATTAGGCCTATAGCCCGTCAAATACGCACATGCATCCATGATGACACTTTTGGGTTTGAAGAGCTGTTTCTGAAGTGTAGTCTTGCAGTGCCGTAGATGGAAGCTTGCTGACGTTGTTCGTTTATGGTCGGGGGTGGTGGGAAGTCGAAAGGGAAACACGTCATCTCCTCTGACCTGGAATGACCCCCAGCGTTAAAATAATTTATTTTATTTATTCTTTTTTATTTAGTTTTTTGTTTGTGTGATTTTTTTTCTTTTTTCTATTTGTTCATACTTGAATGTTGCACTTGTTTGACTGCTACGTTGCAATATCCTGTCTGGTAAGATGATATTTGTTATTACTACTACTAATAATAATAATAATAATAATAATAATAATAATAATAATAATAAACAGTCACTGAGCCACACATGCAATGTGTTGTCTTTCCACCAGAGGGAGCCACAGACCATAGTCAACCAGCTTCACATTAAGATACTGTTGCACTTGCTACTGTTTAACACTAGAACTCCCAAGGCAGTCATTTTGACTGCTTTCAAATTTTGAAATGCAATGACTTTGTTGAGATAAACCCTATGTAACTATAGGACCCTGACTTTACCTAAATGTGTGTAGGCTATATTATATTCTTCTATATTTTATCAAAATTACAAAACACAAAAGAGTTCTGAGTATTTATACCTAGAACTCCCATAGCAGTCATATTAACTGCCTGCCTTAGGGTCTATATTGACCGTTCTCTGGTTAACATGTTTTGATGATTGATTTCACTTCTATGGACCTTTATAAACCATTAGCTCCCATGTCCCTCCCAAAAACCCAGGGCTTTCTTGCCACAGGGCCAAATCCAATGGTGACAAATTGAAAAATTTACTTTTGAACCAGAGCACCTAGAATCATGTATGGATACACTTTTCCATGTAATTTGACCACAAGGATTCTGGTTCCAACATCAGTTTGATGTTACAACATCATTTTGACCCAGACATCGAAGATGGCCGCTTGCACCGAGTTGAAAAATGAACTTTTGAACCAGAGCACCTAGACTCACGTATGAAGACACTTTTCCATGTAATTTGACCACAATGATTCAAATTCTGACATCAGTTTGATGATATGACATCATTTTCACCCAAAGATTCAAGATGGCCACTGACACCGACTTGAAAAGTGAACTTTGAACCAGAGCACCTAGAATCATGTATGAAGACACTTTTTCATGCAAGTTGACCACAATGATTCCGATTCTAACATCAGTTTGACGTTATGACATCATTTTGAGCAAGAAATCTAAGATGGTCACCATCCAGTAGAGTGAAAATGTAGGCCTAACTTTTGAACAGGAAGGTCAGATATTGTAAATTACGGTGTAGAGACTATAATTTCAGTGGTTGCTACTTTTTTCCGCTCCTGGTATTCTGCATCACTGTTGCCTAACAACAGTTTTTTCTATATTTTAGGCTATTACAAAGCTAAGAACAAATAAAACACTAGGCAGAAACAACCAGTTATGAACAGTGGCCACATCAACAGGATTCTGCAATAGGCTACACACCAACATGGATGGTACAGGTCTCTCTCTTTTTCTCTACCCCTCTCCAATGCATTTTCTATACACTCACCTCTCTCTCTCTCTCTCTCTCTCTCTCTCTCTAGGGAGATACCGGTAGTCTGGCAAGCGAGACTACTCTCTCTACAACAGTTTCATGTGTCCAAAAATGTTTTTGCTGTGAATTGAAATGCACATTGGTTATGCTTTGCTGAGTTATTGTTAGAAGGATTAATGAAATTGTTTTTATTTTCCAACGAAATTGAAAAAATATTGATCTAATTGGAATTTGTATATCTGTAATTATAGCTAGTTCTGTGGTTGTGATGAACTAATACATTTACATGTTCATTAGAATTTACATTTGTATTTCCTGATATTTATTATTACCTATCCTAAAATTACAGATCCATTTATTCTTAGAATTTAAAATGAAATTATATGCAAATAATGTATGGCAGTCAGCTATGGGAGTTCTAGTAGTTATAGAATTCCGGGAGTTCTAGCCTGACAAGAAATTATTCTGTTTTGAGTTAACTCTCATATGGTCCAATAGCTTGTGTCAAAGAATAAAAAATAAATAGACACTATGACAAATCCCACTTTGCTGTGCTGGAGAAACTGTTATCCTACTTCCAGCTGCACGAATTTTCAATAAAGTTCAGAATTTATTTTCTCTGGAATATTAGTGCAGGTGTTACCATATATATTGTCCAAACTCACCAACAGCGAGTGCACACTCCATCCAACGAGAAAAATTCAGGTGCAAGGCAAAAGCAAACTATTTCGAAAAGAGAACAGACCAGCATGCTAAATGTCCTTTCAAAAGTTTATATAGGCTACAGTCTGGGCACAGCAGCAAGATACGTTTCAGCCAAAAGGCCTAATGCTGAAGCATTGTCAATGCTGAAGAAGGCCTTTTTGCTTTGTAAAACTGTCAAAACATGTGGCTAGATAATTATGATATTACACGTGCCTTAATTGGTAGACAAAGTTAAATGGAAGTCAAATGCAAGTCTTTTTTCTTTCTTTTTTAAGAAAAATTTAATTGATAAGCTGTAGCATAGGCTATAGTTTAAAAAAAATAGAATTGTCCGTAGCTCATAGTAAAAGTAAAAGTAGCTTAAAAGTAAAGTAAAGTAAATTATTATTCTGCTTAAGAAGCCCTCCTTGACCCTACTTCTATCCAGAACTACAGACATGTCTCTCTTCTCTCATTAATTTCCAAAACCCTTGAACCAGCAGCTTCCGATCAACTTTCTCTCTATCTCTCCCAGAATGACCTCCTGGACCCTTTGCAGTCTGGTTTCTCACTCTACTGAGACAGCTCTCCTTGCAGTCACAGAGGCCCTTCACACTGCTAAGGCCTCATCCCTCTCCTCTGTCCTCCTTGACCTGTCTGCTGCTTTTGATACAGTTAACCACCAAATCCTTCTCTCCATTCTGCCTGACCTATGTAGCCTATCTCAGGATCTGCACACTCATGGTTTGCTTCCTATCTCTCTAACCGCTCATACCAGGTCTTATGGAGGGGATCCCTATCCAGATCCTGTACTGTTAGCACCGGTGTCCCTGAGGACTCAGTCCTGGGCCCCTTGCTATTCCTTCTCTATCAGATAACAATTTAGCTACCACACTAGCTAGTGAGCGGCTATAACTACAGTACATTAATGCAGGAAATGCAAAGGCATGACAGAGCAAACAAGATGAGACTGTTGAGAATATCAACATGTTCCTCACGATATGCTAGGCATTCAAGTTGACGAGAAGCCACCGAAGCTAACAATGTAGCTACCACTAGCTAGCAAGTGGCTATGTTGAAATGCAAAGGCATAATGACAGAGGAAACAAGATGAGACTGTTGAGAATATCAACATGTTCCCCAGACATATTATAAAATGACTATGAAAAGCTGAAATGTCAATATATTTACTTTCCATCAACATCCATGGCGTCCGACATTTTGTGAAAACGTCACAGACGTGTCAACTGGGGACTGGTAATCTTACGACTTCAAAGGTCATGAGCTGGGCGGTGACGTCATCAGAGCTGGTATTTCCTATTCCAAACTCGTAGGAGCCTCAGCAGCCCCAACCTCAAAAATCCAAGATGGCTGCGCCGCGCAACAACAGTAGTAGTAATCGTAGTAATATTGTTTAGCACTTCTGTTTTGTTTGTGTCTTATTAAATCAGCTGTACACACAGCACTGCCTATCTCCTATCTGTGTGGACATGAGGCTGCAGTGTTTGTATGCACAAAATGCCGCGAAATGCCATGTTGTCAATTGTTATTGCTAACAATGGCTAGCCTGGCTAGCGACTGGATCTGACCAATTAACAGTGAACTTCAAGTTTTCTGCAAATGGAACGCTAACAAAACGGATGTGATGTCATTTAGCCTCCACATCCCAGTTATTTTGCGATAAAGGAACGCTGAAGCTTGAAGAAAATGTCCACATACTGGGAAGTTCACTGTTCATTGGTCAGATCCAGTCGCTAGCCAGGCTAGCCATTGTTAGCAATAACAATTGACAACGCTGCATTTTGCGCATACAAACACTGCAGCCTCATGTCCACACAGATAGAAGTTAGGCAGTGCTGTGTGTACAGCTGATTTAATGAGACACAAACAAAACAGAAGTGCTAAACAATATTACTACGATTACTACTACTGTTGTTGTGCGGCGCAGCCATCTTGGATTTTTGAGGTTGGGGCTGCTATGGCTCCTACGAGTTTGGAATGGGAAATACCAGCTCTGATGACGTTACCGCCCAGCTCATGACCTTTGAAGTAGTAAGATTACCAGTCCCCAGTTATAAAGGAATGCACGACTAGTCATGAACACCACATGAGGGGGCAGTTCAATTGGATTGATGTGTATTCACTGTAAACACAAGCAGCCCAATTAAACAGCAGATTCCACATAGGCTACCAAGTCGTGAATACCACATGAGGGGGCCGTTCAAGTGGATTTATGTCTATTCACGGTAAACACGAGCCGACTTGACTGCAGCAATATTGACATTTTAGCTGTATAGAGCTTTTCCTAGTCATTTTATATGTCTGAGGAACATGTTGATATTCTCAACAGTCTCATCTTGTTTCCTCTGCCTTTGCATTTCCTGCATTAACATGGTTAGCCGCTCGCTAGCTAGTTTGGTAGCTAAATTGTTAGCCTCGGTGACCACTTGAATGCCAAGCACGTCGTGTACACGACTTCCGATCCCGTATTCACGGTAAACACAAGCTGTCTTGAACGAAGCAGTGCCGAACAAATCAGCGTGACATCACAATCCCCGCAAATCCCCTTGAAATGCGGAACCCTGCAGCAGTTAACTAGCTAGTATAGGCTATGAATTGTGCCAAACAAACGTTAATATCTCAAAAACGCTTGGCCTATATTTTAACATTCTGACTGAGAGCAGAACTAGCTCAAGAGTTTGATGTATAATACGCATGTCGTGTTAAAGTTGTGTCAACTGTCGCAGTTTTTAAAATGTAAACAGCATAGCCGGCTAGAGTGAGACGCTCAAGCTCAGGCTCCATAGGTCCCATTGCCGTTTCCACCCAGTGACGCCATTTGTTTACAAAAATGCTGATCGGCTGATCCCTCGTATTTGCGGTGTGTCCCACACCGTTGGCTCTTGGGAGCTTTGTTGGCGACTTTTCCGGAATCGTTGTCAGTCTAGAAATCACTCTGATTGGCTGGTCAGCTGGTAGCGAAGCAGTGCAGGACAAGAGAGGGCACACACAAAATGCTCATTTTCCAACAACTACTGTAAGTAACCCTATGCCCTGTTTGTGTGTGTGTGTGTGTGTGTGTGTATGACTGATGTCACATTGTGATGTCGTCATTGTTACTTGGCATTGCGACATCAGTCATGCTGGCCCCAGTTATGGGAGAAATCAGTCAGGGCTTTCTGCCAGAAAGGGATAACATGCTATTCCGCATCATCCCTTTCTAGCAGAAAGCCTCCAAGTTTCCTTCATTCTAGTGAGTCAGATAAGATAAGATGGACAGTTGGTCTTCTGGTCGGTGCTGTGGTCATCAGCACAAGACACTACATTCATATGCATTTCAGAGACGTGGTATAATTACAACATAGTGAAAAATGACCCCCCCCCCCCCCCCACACACACACACACACACACACACAAACAAAACCTAAGCTGACAGTTCTGTATTCATCTTCATTATTAAATCACCCACCACAATTTTTTTTTAAGTGTGACCAGTTCACAGAAATAATCATCTTTCAGAGTTCATGTAAGCCTGATTTCAACAGAAGCGGTCAACAAGGCACTAAATAATACAAGATCTTGGACAAGGATACAAGGCTGCCTTTTCAACCAATCGTTAATATATCTTTTGAAACGTTCTTGTTACTAAAAGGATTGAAAACAGGCCCACTAACAGCCAGGAGTCACACATGAAATGTGTTGTCTTTCCACCAGAGGGAGCCACAGACCATCATAGTCAACCAGCTTCACATTACAGACTCTGCAGATATACTGTTTAAAACACCGGACAAATAATGTTTTCAGTAGGACAAGGGTGGCCTTTAATGACTGTCAAATAAACACCAATAGCTTATCATTATAAATTAGAAAAATTATATAGATCCTATTACAAATGCCACTTTGCTGTGCTGGAGAAACTTTACTTTGCTACAAGAACTGCCAATAAAATCAGTTTCAGTTCACAATTAATTGTCTGCAGGATATTAGTGCAGGTTTTGGCATATTGTGATATCACATCATCCAGAAGCAGAATAGCGACATCTAACAATATGGCTCAGGCTCCTGTAACTTGAATGTTCTGTTGATCCACATGTTAGTTTTCTACGTTATACCTTATATTGTTTTAACTGGCTCAGCCCCCATCATCTGGCTGTTGCAATGATGTGGAAAGTATGTTGTGTATACTTATGGGGGGGGGGGGGGTCAACTAATTCAGGGCTGATTTCAATTACCTAGAAAGGTGCACAAATAGGCTCAAGTTCATGTGTAAAATCTATCAGAAGATACTTTGGCTGGAAGTGCTGTGCTGAGGAATGTTACTTTAAATGTGTCCTTTTCAACACCATCTTGTAGCAGTGTGTCAAATCACAAGGCGAAACACAGACAGAGGGGATCAAACATTTATTTACCCTTATTAAAAGTTACAATAAAACCATTAACATCTTTAAACGATAGCAAAATAAAAGAGAACCAAAAATATTGGCCAAAACATATTTACAGAGACAATTTGCAGATAAAAAGCTCACATTTTGTACACAATCCCAACCCCTGCATCATAAACTCTGAAATGTGAACACTGCAAGACTCAAAGCTTGAATGTGGTTTTAGCCAGAAAATAATCAAAAATGCACAAACAAAGACATAGGTCTCTCCGCCTCCCCTCCTTTTGAATTTCACTTTTCTATACAGCACAAAATACTTGAAAGTTTGGGGTAAAACATAGGAATGTAGAATTCTAAAAATTAATAAGATCATTTGAAAGGTTTATGTGTCCATATAACAGTCATTTTCGAGTGAAGGAGATGGTCTGCCCCGCTCCATAACCGTTGTCGATTTTTAGATCCCAAAAAGATGAAAAAATGTTATAGGGCTGCCACACTGTTACAAGGATGCTTCTCCATGAATTGGGAAAATAAGTTCAGTATTCCTGATTCGCTCCACATCCAATCCATTACCTTCGCCACACGCACACGCCAGTCCCTGTGTGTACCATGCGGGGGGCGACACACGCTGATACTTTCATCATGAGGGCCCGGTGAGATTCCGTCTGTCGAAGAACTAATAAAAGGCAGTGAACTGGTGGTTGGATCGGCAAATGTGATATATCCTTCTTTGTCTTCTTTTGTCATTTTGTTTATAACTTTTAAGAACGTGGCACGAGTCTCTCATATATATATTTATATACTTTAATCTTGGAAAGTCAGTTCGGGTGCCGTGACGGGGTGTGATCACTCTGCCTTGGCCTCGCCCTCGGAGGCTGCGGGTGTCGTGTCCTCGGCCGGGGCGGGGGTCTCCTCGGCGGGGGCCTCTGTGGCTGGGGCCTCCTCGGCTGCCTGGGCCTCTCCCTCGGGGGCCGCGGACACCTCCTCCTCCTTGGCCTCGGCGGCCGGCGTCTCCTCTTTGGTCTCCTTGGCCGCGTGGCCGTTCTCCTCGGGCTTGTCCTCCGCCGTAGGGGAGGCCGCCTCCTCCTTGCCCTCCTCGCTGGCCTTCTTGCTCTTCTTCAGTGAGATGCCCTTGAACTTGAAGGAGTTCTTCAGGGAGAACTTCTTCTTCTTCTTGCCGTCCTTGGGCGCCTCGCCCTCAGCTTTGGCTGCCTCGACCTCCGCTGCGGGAGCGGGCTCGATTGCGTCTCCGGCGGCGGGCTCACCCTCCTTGGCTGGCTCGGCCGTCCCATTTCCATCTGTGGCGGCCGCATCTCCATCAGGCTTGGCCGAGACATCGCCGTTGATTTTAACATGTCCATTCTCCTGTGGAAAAGAGAACTCGTTAGCATCAAGATAATGAAAGTGACGCAAATAAACATGTTGCCTGTGGCAAGGGCAACCACTGACCTATTTCAGGTGGACTGAGTGAAGATGAAAGCATACTGCTTTGATACAATAGTAGAAATATAACTTGAAGAGGGTGCTGTCTGTATGATTAGCAATAGCCCAACAGCTGCTCCATGATGAAAGATGCTTGCCTGCATAATGTTCCAGTGGGGAATTCAACAGCTGTTTGCGTGACTCTTTCCAAACACATGGGGGCAGTAGTGGTGCATGAAGATTTCAATACACCTAGCAGTTTGCGAACAAAGGAATCCCCGAGAAACCTGGTTGTTTCTGCTCTCATGCAAGTGGGTGCTGCAGTTCATATCTACTGCTCCTCTCAACATGCACTTCACAATGTCTGGTCGCAGTGGAGCAAACACCGTTTCCACCCACTGACAAAGCCACGGTCATGATAATCTAACCCATAACGCTTTATTGGACATCCCAATCATGTCCAATTAAACAACTGCAAGCACAGTAATAGTGATAGCCTACATGCCTATTTTAATCAAATTATGTTATAGACAATGCAAGTTCACGATCGTCTCTGAATGGCGTCTGATTTGGGATTTGATTGAAACAAGCAGTCAACTAAACTTGCAACCCAATTCATTAATTGAATAATTACGCGTTGATCATCAAAACACGACAAAAAACCGCTAAATTATTGGCAAAAATGTCTGACTGTAGAGCTTGGAGCCAGAGGGATTTGTACCGGCGCCTGTCCTCGCTTTGTTTGCAACTCCGCAAAATGCGCCTCCAGCAGCGCAGAACGTATTTGCATCCTTTGCACAGTTTGCCTCGCATCTTTTGTTCGACGTGAGCCAGCGGTTAACTCCTCGCTACAGTAAACTCGTGAGAGAAAACACGTCCGAATTAGCGAGTCCAACCCAAAGTGCCGTTTCTGCATAAATCTCGCCCATTTAATTCACTTGCGCGACCATCAGACGAACTGGTGCACGGCTGTGGGGACGAGCACGGCCACCGATGGGCTAGTTGCCACTCGCAGGTTAGTCTGGATGTACCGTAGTTTAAACAACCCTGTTTTAATTAGATTTGACAACCTTTCATAAGAAACAGGTGGTGTGTTAACTGAGGCTGGTATTTGCGCTGCATTTAGTTGATGTTCAATGACGATTCGCTCGGTTTATATCGCTGCCATGAGCTCTACCGTGGCACCCATGCTGGAAGTGGGCGTTGGGTGCCATGTGGATCCCTCAGATGTTAGGTAGGCCGTAACTTACCTGGCCATTGGCTTTGGCAGCAGCAGGGTCGGCGACGGCTTTCCCCTCAACAGCTACTCCACCCTTGGACAAATGGGCTCCCATGTTTTCCTTTAGGTTTTCTGAACAAAAAAATAAAATCTAAAAAGAAAAACCTCGGAGAGTTTTGAGATTTAAATATCCAGCGCAGGGATAGGTAGATCTTACCAAAGAGGAAAAAATCCGGACGGACCCCCTTTTTCCCTAGGTCTGAAAGCAAGAAGATCCCCTTTTGTGAGAGCGAACCTCACGCTGGCTGAGCTCAAATTAAAGGATGTCTGGGGTACAACTGTGAGTATTTCAACCGCGCCTCAAAATCCAGCACAGTCTCCACCTACTGTATGGGCGTGGCAGGCAGCGTCTGTCCAATCTACTGCCGTGGGTTGGGCCTCCCTCGCCCCTGTCACTGCAACAGACAGCCACTCAACTCTGCAATCAGCGACACTTTCCCTCCTGTTTCATATGTTAGGAATATTGTTTCAAGTTTATTTCGATCCGCATTAGCTACAGCATTGGAATATTGTGAAAATGTATGTAAGTCGTTTTGCTCCTGAGCTTGGACAGCCCATGTTGTAAATATTGAATGAAGGGGGATACAGAAACTATAATCATGATAAAGAACTACAGTTGTCTTACAGTACAATTTAGAATGATACCATACAAATATCACAACAAAATCTTATATTTGGCTATATTTAATTGGCTATTATAGGCTTAGTGATACCATGAGAGAGAGAGAGAGAGAGAGAGAACACACGCACGCACGCACGCGCGCGCGCGCGCGCACACACGCACACACGCACACACACACACACACACACACACACACACACACACACACAAGAGTACAATAAGGTCACTATAAACTCACCCATGAGTACCCAGACACATATGCAAATCCCTATGTGACTATTATAATTATTTAATCATATTTTCTTTAGGGTCGATGATTCCAACTTCATGATTGCCAGCTTTCTGAGTAGATGACATCCTTCGCTCCTTCAGACCAGCACCGGCTTTGTTTAGAAGGTAATGACAACTCTTTCATACAAACAAGTAGCTTATAATTCATGTCAAAATAATCATCCGGTCCATCGCAGCATTCATAAAAAGATCCTTTGACTCTTGTTGATCAGCCCGTTCTGTGGAGAAAAACAATACTTGACGGAGCGGCCAGGAATTTTAATAGCCTCCCCCAGATTTTGAAGGACAGCTCCTAGCGTTTCCAAGAGTGAACTCATTACATAAGCGCTAGCATAGTGTAGCAGTCAGTGGAGACCTGATGGCACTGGGGCTGCTTTGTCACTGACAGAGACAGAAAGACAGTGAATCAGTCAGTCATGCGGTCTCTCCGAATCCCACGATCACGGCCATGACATTGCATTTTCAGCGAGTGCAAAGCTCACGGTGTCTTCTGAGTTTCAGAGGGGTCGGGGGTGACGTGTTTCAAGTGGAGTTATGAGAGCTAGAGGACTTCTGGCCGCAGCCCAGCCGGTTGTGGACCGGGTCACCTATGTGACACGGAGATGGATGTCAGCGCCTAGAGGGCTTACACATGGAAATACAATGCCAGCTGACCCATTTTCAAGCCGTTACTCTTAATTCTGGCAACCTCAACCAAATTATCTGTTCTTTCCCATCAACAAGGCCCTCATCCGCAAGTGTGTCCCAGAGATGAATCCATGTTAACAGAAAGGCCCTCTCTGTGCTTGTCATGTTTATAGCGCTTCATTACGTGGAATTTATGATTTCCTCTAGAGGCTTCTGAGGCTCCTTGTTAAAATGAAACCCCCTTTGTGGGTCCATATATGTCTCTCTGCCTTTCTTTCTCACTCTCTCTCTCCCACACAACCAATCTGATGGCACACCCCCCCCCCCCCCCCCCCCCCACACACACACACACACACATGTCACAGCCATGGTATGTGTGGCATGCATACGCCACCCAGAGAATGATCTCTCTCCATTCACTGGGCTGAGCTTCCCAGAGTGGAGTAAACCCTCGGGGGTTAAAAATCTTTACCCCCCCCCCCACAACCTAACCTGACTCCGCCCCCCAACCAAAACCACCACCACCACTCCTCCATACATTCTCCCAAATGGAGAAAAGAGAGTGAACAAATGTTTGAAAGATGTTTGGAAGTCGCCCACTCCCCTTTTAACCCGCCCACCCCCTCTCCTCCCCCCATCTCATCACCCAGTGTCAAACTCATGCATACCACAACCATGCCTGTGGAATCCCTCACTGCTTTCTGATGTGGCACGTCTGAATCGGGTCCTCATTTTGCCGGGGCCTATACATTTCCCCCCTCCTCATGTCAGATATCAAAGGGATGTTTCTGGTCTGTGGAAGAAGAAAGAAACGTCATGTCTTTCACAGCGGGGAGGCCATGCCACAATTAGCCCCAGCTGAGAAGTTCACATTCCGGCCCAGGGTGACCTAAAGGTTTGTGTTGGATCCAGGTTGACCTAAAGGTTTGTGTGGGATCCAGTTTTAGTGGGCAAATGGTATGATGACATTAGAGTGCAGTGCTAAGAGACTGAATTGGGAGAATTGTCCCTAGATGCATGTTATGTGTCCTGGCATCAGAAAGACATCAGAAAGATGCATGTGATGTCCTGGCATCAGAAAGACATCAGAAAGACGCATGTGATGTCCTGGCATCAGAAAGATGCATGTGATGTCCTGGCATCAGAAAGACATCCGAAAGACGCATGTGATGTCCTGGCATCAGAAAGACATCAGAAAGATGCATGTGATGTCCTGGCATCAGAAAGACATCAGAAAGATGCATGTGATGTCCTGGCATCAGAAAGACATCAGAAAGATGCATGTGATGTCCTGGCATCAGAAAGACATCAGAAAGACGCATGTGATGTCCTGGCATCAGAAAGACATCAGAAAGACGCATGTGATGTCATGGCATCAGAAAGATGCATGGGATGTCCTGGCATCAGAAAGACATAGAAAGATGCATGTGATGTCATGGCATCAGAAAGACTTGTAGTTGCATTGATTTTTGGGCCCCAGTGGCCTACAGCCCCAGATAGTCGGTGGTCATCAATGTCTGGGCTGTCGGTGAGCGTCTGTTGCCCTAGTTTTTGTGGTGTGTCCCCCTCACCGCCGGGCAGTCGGTGAGAGAAATCACTCTGATTGGCTAGCTGGTTAAAGCCCCCCTCTAGTGTATTTTGTCATTTTTGACATTTCATGTGTTAAGCCCCTTTTAGACTGGCCAAAACCCCACTAATATCCACAAACTAGTGGCATTTTCTTCAGTCTAAAAGTTTCCAAGCCGGACCGTTTAGCTGCTAGAGCGACCGTGTAAGTGAGGTGGGTTTTTACATGGCGGCTCTGCCCGCAATGGCGATATAAATTTTGGCGGTGGTCCAACGCGTGCTTCTCTTCCTCCTGAGTTGCCGCCCCTTTTCCAGCATGAGTCAATGAGATTCAGTGATTACCACAGGCTGAAATTCGACTTTATTAACAGTTAATTACTTTACATTGGACGGAATATGCAGAGAAAACAAAGCATCTCTCTCATGCTGCACGCACGAGTGCGAGGGGCATAGACTGCGTCAAGTCAGCCAGAATCTATGTAGGTCATCCGCCTTAGCTCTTTCAACAACAAAAAACTTGGAACGTTAACAATTCATTTGAATTTTGAGTATTGTGCTTTTACAGCCACAGTTTCACTATTATGTAAATCTTAACATCAAAACGAGTATTTTGATACAATGTTTGCTGCTTCGTTTGTTGAAACACCTTTTTCTCCTCCAACGTGCATCAGTGAGGCTTGTTTACTTGTTTAAATGACATTAGTTTGACATTTTTACCCGGAAGTTTCCATTTTGTTTTGGCTGGCCTGATGCTGGCCCTGTGCAGCCATCTGAGAAGGAATAAGGGCGGGGGAACAGACAGCCCGCAGACGTGCTGAAACTTACGGGGTTGTTAGAGTGCGATATAAAAGTTTAAAAGGCGATGCTGCTGCTGCTGCTGCCCCCTGCTGCTTTCCTGGGTAACAAAAACATGTGTACTAGTGGGACTTTTGATGTAAAAAAGGTTAGGTGTTTTTCCCTGCTCTGCTGATTAGCCACAGTGTTCCCCAGTGTATTTTGTTGACAAATAAGCTTTTTTTTGGGCTCGAAGTCCTAAAACTAAGCTGTTGGTAAAAACGGGCGATGACGTCAGACATGATGTTGTCTAACGAGTGATGTGGGCTGACAACACCAGTGCCACTTGCAACTTTTTAGCAGACATATTCTCAGTAAATCATGAAAACGTGTAAGTGGTGAGCGAGAGTGGTAGGCAAACGCTGCTTTGTTTCATGCATCTGGTTTGTATATCTGCAGTCCTATAGGTCTCCTGCAGGCGCAGAACATACACGCTAGTTGACCGTCGGCTGTAGTCTTTGCTGTGTTCAAGTGTAACCTTTTGGGGCACGGTGCGCTGTCGCCTCACAGCTAGAAGGTCCTGGGTTCAATTCCCACCTGGGACGCTGTGAGCGCTGAAGGAGTGCGTGCCCGTCCGCATGTCCTCGAGTGCCCGGGTGGGGTCGTCAAAAGGGCCTTTCTGTGTGGAGTTTGCATGTTCTCCCCGTGCCCCCTGGGGGTGTCCTTCATATAGGAACCCCTCACCAAAACATGCAATATCCTGGTCGCTGAAGTGGTGCCTCCTCTGGTCGTTCGGGGGGCGCCTGTTCGGAGGGAGGGGAACTCGTTGGAATAGCGTGATCCTCCCACGTGCTATGTCCTACAGGTGAAACTTCCCCTGTCAGGTGAAAAGAAGCGGCTGGCTAACTGCCCATGTCTTGGAGGAAGCATGGAGCCAGTTTCGGCTCTCCCCAGATCGACAGAGGGTGGAGCAGCAATCAGGATAAATACATTAAAATGAGCACTAATGGGGGATAATGGCGACACAGGCGACGTGAGCCGACGCAACAGTCGGCCTTTGTTGTCGCTAGTTCTTTGAAGTTGGGTTAATGTGTTCCATTGAAAATGTTCCAGAGAAAAGTTGAGTGAACACTGAGAATGAACATTACCATTTCTTTACCAGACACACAGACACACACACACACACAAACAGACACACACACACACACACACACACACACACACACACAATGACACGGCCTGATTTCCTCGTGAGAAAACGGAGAGTGTGGCTGGAGGACTTCCTCTGGCCCCGACCTGCCTACTTATTTCTGTCACGTTTAACATGCTGCTTCTCCTCCTCTTCGCACACCATTTTTTCATCGCCCCGTCAATGCCACTGCTTGTGTGGTTGCCCATATTTCACGCCCTGACACAGGACGAGCTCTCCAATCAGCTAAAAGCCTTCATTCAGAGTCTCTCTCTCTGCCAGCCAACTGATCTGAGCATCACAAGCAGAGCAGGAGAGCGGCTCTGTCTCGGGGGTTCCTTTTGCTGGAGGGAAGAGGAAAGTTCTCTTTCTGACAGTCACCTTGAGCAGATTGCTTGAGCATATCAGCCCCATGAATATGTAATGTCCCAGGGTTCCACACGTTGTCAACAAACCATGCATATACAGAATCACAAGAACAACACAGAGCAGGCTGTTTCCTGGCTCCCCTTGCCATGGTTTTGTGAGACACAGACGATTACAAATTTCTCGCAGTTCTGCACAGCTAACGGTCAAATGCCACAGTAGCTATTGGAATGCTCGTCAGGCACACTCATAGAAATAGCTTTTATAATAGGGAGTGAGAAAAGCGCTATCCAAGCTGTGGAATGTGTAGAAACGAATCAATTTAATTCTAATAATTTATCCGAAAACTGGCATAGAATTGCCCGCATAAATGCTTTTTCTAAAGTTATATGACACATGTCGAGATGTGTGTCTGATTTGACATACTGTATTTGAGTCAGTCTGGCACAAACAGATTTGTCAAGCATCTAATGATAAGGATAATGATAATTGTGTGTAAAGCAGGCACCTACACTGACATGAATAGGGCTGCATTGACTTCAAATAAAGCCTTTTGTTATGCTAAGTAAGTCGATCAACTGGCTTATTGACTGCAAAAAGGCCCTCACCAGCAGGCGACCACAAAGGGCTGCACATGGCAGCCATCTTTGCCGGGGGCTTGTAGAGATGTATCTGTCTGCCACGGCTCTGGCAGTGGCTCTCAGAGGAGGAGGGGGAGGAGGACGGGACGCTAGCTGGATGTCCAGAGGCCTGTGCTGTCATGCTTCCTGCCCCATTGATAAAATAGTTTTACATGGGGGGGGGGGGGGGCTTGGAAAGACCCCCCCCCCCCCCCCCCCAAAGATGGACGGAAACTGAGGCAATCACATTGGTACGTGTGAATATTCCTCATGTCCCTCCCTCCCTCTCTGTGTCTCTCTGCTTAAAGGTGTCAGACAGACTCGTCCCCGCGACGTGACGCCACGTGCCCCGCCCCGCATCGCCGTGTGTGCGCAGGCATGCCATGGAGCAGGTTGCCATGGCAACTACTGCATCTATCAGTGTTGCCGGCTGCCGTCCGTGTTACGAGGAGGAGACGTGGTTTGGTGAGAAGCCGGTCAGGGGGCGGAGGAGGATAGGGACTTGGCGCTCTGTTTTGTTTGCCTTATCGTGCTGCAGGGCTTGTTTCTTTGAGATGGCTGTGACTCCCATCCTATATGCAGGGGAGCCTCGTCTGTGGTTTCCTCTTGAACGTGACCCCCTCTGCTTCTCCATGGGCTGATGTTCTGCCTGTCTCTATCTTCATCCCCTTCTCTTTTCTTTCATTTGT
>NC_139625.1:25413301-25425992 GCF_964638095.1 Poromitra crassiceps | reverse complement strand
TCTGTGGCAAGGCTGCCGGCGTTGCGGGCCTTCTGAATGGCAATATTGTGCGATCTCTGTGTGAAAGTGGCTAGAGAGATAGGGGGAGAGAGAGGGAGAGAGAGGGGGGGGGGGGGGGGGGGGAATAGGGGATGGGATGGGTAGAGTTGCTGTGTGTGTGCGTGTGTGCGTGTGCGTGGTGCGTGTGCGTGTGTGTGTGTGTGTGTGTGTGTGTGCGTGTGTGTGTGTGTCAGACAGGGGCATGCAGTAGTAGGGCAGCTCATCCCCACGGGCAGCGGCGCTGTGGTCGGCGTTACTGGGTCAGTGTGCCATTACCTCGTTCATCATGATCACAGCCTGCTCTTCCTCTCCGTCCCCGCTCCTCCCCTCTTCACCCCCCCCCCCCCCCCCCCCCCCACACACACACACAGTAGAGAGAAATGCTGGGCTTGAGATAGGGGAGGATGGGAATGGAGGGAAATATAAACCCAGACAGAGCAGACGTAGAGCCGTATGGTCTGACTTAGGGTTATCTGAGGTGTAGTCTCGCTGGCCAGCCTCCCCTCCCTTCTGTGAGAGGAGTCTGGCTGCACAGAAACAGGCTACTGGGATAAGCCCTCCCCTGCTCTACAGCTGCTCTCCCATTGGAGCGACTGTTTCAGTCGGTGCCGGATGTCCGCTCCACGCTTATTACAAACGCTGTCATTGGCTCCGACCATGTCAATCAGAGCGGCTTCCGCTCCCTCCTCCCTGTGTGTCACTGTAAATAGTCCTCTGCCACCGCTGTGAAAACAACAACGCTAACTAGCTAGCAAGCTAATGGCAGAAACCTACACGCTAGCTCGTTGCTACATGCTGAAAATGGGAAGTTGGATTGTTGGAAACAATTTTCCAAGGTCACTCACTGCTGCCAAGCGCCGCCCATCGCAATTCCAGAATGGAGACCTGCGCCGCCAGAACGGAAGGGAGGAGAGGCTGGCCAGCGAGACTATCTGAGGTGTAAAGGCAATACAAGAATTGTACTATATTACTGGTGAAAACGAGCATCTGCACGCTCAAATCTGTGCAAAAATCTGATTTAATGCAAACGCTTTTGGTCAAAGACCTTCAAATAGGCAGGTAAGTGAATGCAACAGTATAAAGGGTCTGTTTGTTTCTCTGTCTGTCCCACTGATGACATCATCAGTGATGTCATAAATTCACTCACACACACACAATGCTATAGTTCAGTGATGATGTCACTGATGACATCATCAGTGATGTCATAAATTTACAGTGATGATGTAAGCAGGGATGAAGTCATCAATGATGATGTCATCAGTGATGTCATCAGTGATTATGTCATCAGTCACGATAGAGACTGAGGGAGAGGGAGAGAGAGGAGAGGGAGAGAGACTGAGGGAGAGGGAGAGAGAGGAGAGGGGGAGAGACTGAGGGAGAGGGGGGGGGAGAGAGACTGGGAGACAGAGTGGGAGACATTGTGCGCACGCCAATAGTACATCAAATATACAGAATTTAAAATCCTCGGCATCGAGCTCCAGTGGACACTGGAGATGATGCGCCATGGCTGCAGTTATGGAAATCGCCCGCTCTGCAGGCTCCCAAAATCATGACTGACAGACAGACAGACAGACACCGCCCACGCACCTAGGCGCGCCATCGTGCAACTGAACTGTCGGCTCATACTACATCGCAGTTGCTTGAGTGACATCACTGATGACATCACAACTGCCTGAGTGACATCACAGTTGTGCAAACACAGTTGCTCGAGTGACATCACTGATGACATCACAATTGCTCAAGTGACATCACTGATGACATCACAATGATGCAAGTAAACATCAGGCAAGCAGAAGCCATCATATAACAGAACATTATAGTCTTTCCATCAACAAAGAAGATCCATGTGCTGTGCCTCTGGGAGTTGATACCCAGACACACTCCCTACTGTTAAAAGCAGAGCAATAAACCATAAGGCTAGGTTCACACCGACGACCCAAGCCTTGCCTATGCCTTGCCTTTACCCACGCTTTTTAATAGGCGTCCGTTTTAGTCAACGAGGCTGTGTACACAGGGCGCCTGAGCGGGAACCCTGCGTGTACCCACGCCTTGCCTGTGCCTTGCCGATTTTATCGAATAGGCGTGAGTTCTATTTTGAAGCCGACAAGGCGCATGCAGGCAGACTTCTTCTGTCAAGCCATGAAAGAAAAACGCACAATATCCGTCGGAAATGGCAAAAGTCAACTGAATTTTAAAATAAAATGGAGTTACTACAACATGTTGAGCAGAGAGACAGAGAGATTGACGGGTAGCTATCACGTGGGGCTTTCTCCCCGTCGGCAAACAAATCTTCATGAGAGAGAATAGCGACCGAAGAAGCAAGATGGACAATGTTGTTGTGCCAGCACCTATTCTTGCAAGATCACCTCTCTAAAATGTCCAACTATAGTCAGACCTGGTTATACATTGTTACGGCCTCCACACATAACAGAAATAAGGCTCAAGTGGAAACCACAACATAAGAAGAACGCCACACAAGAATCAAAATATAGGGTTTTTATTGTCCTTTCCCCCAAAGTATCTAAATAAAAGGCCCAAAACCATAAAACAAAATAACCTGACAGTTTGGCCGAAATAAACAAAAGGGAGAGGGGTCTGGGCTGGCCCATATAGGACCGTCGAAGCCAGCCCCTCTCCTTTAACTAACAATTGAAAAATGTACAAAGAATAATTTAGATTAACTAAACTAAAACTAAGGACGAAAAACAACTACCATAACTGCCAGGTTAAACTAAAACAATAAAGCCTGGCACCTATTGTGCCAGGACCTAATAAAGGAAAGAAAGGGGCAAAAGTATCAAACCAAATGTACAGGTGCTGCTGGGCTGGATTCAGGTGTAGAGTAACTGTGTCCCAGCAGCAAGCCAGCTTATATACCTGCAGATGCAGAGCTGCATCAGCAATTAGCTGAGTGTCTGCAGGTGTTCAGCCATGTGTGAAGTTTATTATGCACCGTCCATGGCCACACGCAACACCCCCACCCTATGATGGTGAATACCGGGAGTGCAACGTGAGGTCATTCAGCAGTCAGAAACTTAGCATACAGTGTCGGCCAGGACATTGTCGTTGCCACGGACATGTCTGACCTCCACCAACCGCGCTGACAGCAAGATTTTAAGTCTCCTATACAGGCGTTCATAGGGACAGAGACATCACACAAAGATTATTAGTGTGCAAAATGTCCATCTGAAAAATCAAGCAAAGTTAACTGAATGTCGACCAGAAGTCAACCGAATATTGAACAAATTTAAGACATTTTAACCCATCATGTGGAAAAGTCCCACTCCGAATGTTAACTACTGCTAACCTTCTTTCAATGTTAACCACTGTTAACCCATCATGTGGAAAAAACCCACTCCTAACGTCAACCGAAGTTAACCTCTTCCTACTGTCAAAAATGTCAAAAGAGCAACATCAAGGCCATCCATTACTGCACAGGTAACTGAATGACATGACTCACTCAAGAGAACTCAATAGAGAACTCAATACAGCAATAGAAAAGGTATTGCATCCACAGAAAAGTCGCTGCAAACATTCCCGTAATAACCTGCCATCAACGCCTGAGCCCACGGTGACTGACAGGAGCGGGAAACGACAGGACAGCTTCTACTTTAGAGTTTTTCAGCTGCCCTTCAACGACAGCATTAAAGACACCCACAACATCTTCAGGGTCTTGAGACAAGGCCAACACAGCCCGAGTTCCAGCAGGGGTAGTGCTGGACAACACCAACACTACCTGAACATTACCAGCCACTTCAGCACTGGACACCTGAAACATATGAGAATGATGTGCAACAATCTCCTCTATTTTAAACTCCATCTTAAAGGGAGATGTCAGTCACATTGCCAAACTAGACAAAATGTCGCAAAAACGACAAAAGCAAAAACCTGGCCCGCCGCAGCATGACACAGGCAACACAGCCCAAAAGCGCAGCACCACGCACTAGGAAAAAACACACTGCCCACTCAGCAGCACACAAACTGTGGCGTCCAAAACAGGTGCGCAAAAAACACCGCACCAAAAATCGGCACACAAGCAAATAGACTATTACAAGTCCCAGAAATACAGACACAATGTGCCAAAGTACCACCTCAGTGTTAAACTACGTGACAATTAACACTGTAGGGAGAGAAACTAATGTTTCTCAGAAACGAGAAAAAAGTAGACGCGCTGGAATCCGCACGCTACAACCTGAGGTGGAGAAACTCCCAATCCTCAGAAGAAAAAAAAAACTCGCGATCGACGAGCCCCCATTATGTTACGGCCTCCACACATAACAGAAATAAGGCTCAAGTGGAAACCACAACATAAGAAGAACGCCACACAAGAATCAAAATATAGGGTTTTTATTGTCCTTTCCCCCAAAGTATCTAAATAAAAGGCCCAAAACCATAAAACAAAATAACCTGACAGTTTGGCCGAAATAAACAAAAGGGAGAGGGGTCTGGGCTGGCCCATATAGGACCGTCGAAGCCAGCCCCTCTCCTTTAACTAACAATTGAAAAATGTACAAAGAATAATTTAGATTAACTAAACTAAAACTAAGGACGAAAAACAACTACCATAACTGCCAGGTTAAACTAAAACAATAAAGCCTGGCACCTATTGTGCCAGGACCTAATAAAGGAAAGAAAGGGGCAAAAGTATCAAACCAAATGTACAGGTGCTGCTGGGCTGGATTCAGGTGTAGAGTAACTGTGTCCCAGCAGCAAGCCAGCTTATATACCTGCAGATGCAGAGCTGCATCAGCAATTAGCTGAGTGTCTGCAGGTGTTCAGCCATGTGTGAAGTTTATTATGCACCGTCCATGGCCACACGCAACATACATATACATATCCAGCATCAATAGAACATTAAATATATCAGATTTAGGGGCCCTTTACACGAGGACAGTCTCTGGAAGAAACGACACAATAGCGTTTCCTTCACACCTTTTCCTTCACACCTTCTCCCTGTTTACATGAGCGCTGTTGAATTTTTAAAATGCCGTAATGTACATGCCAGGTCGCTAGGTGGCATTGTGATGGTCAACGGGGCGTTGCTCGTCACTCCACGGACGCTTCTGCATGACGTCATTTCGTAATCGTCTTTCTGGGTTTTAGACACGGAAGTAGATTACGGCTACCGTAGTAATTTTTAGACTTGCCAAAAAGCTGTTTTCAAGCTAAAAAAAACTAACTGTTTTAAAGTTGTAATATTCTTCGGGGGAGAACGTTACATAGCCTAGAGGCTACCCATGACAATTCTGGACAACACGTGAAGAAATACAGTCGGGAGAGAGGAGAGGCGCTTGTGACTCGGCTCCAGGTTCGGCGTGCGGTGTGATCACAAAAGCGTGTAACAGGTTCACGCCCAGCTCGGCGTAGGCGTGGGTTGAGGCAAGGCAAGGCGTAGGTTGTCTGTGTGAACGAAGCGTAATGGGCTATATTTCATGTTAGCTTAGCATTCCTGCTTATCTTGAGAAGGAATGGAAGATATAAGACCACCACGCCCATGTCCACCTGCTCAGAAACAACACGCCCATGTCACACCCATGTCCGCCTGCTCAGAACCAACACGCCCATGTCCGCCTGCTCAGAACCAACACGCCCATGTCCGCCTGCTCAGAAACGACACACCCATGTCCGCCTGATCAGAACCAACACGCCCATGTCCGCCTGCTCAGAAACGACACACCCATGTCCGCCTGCACAGAAATAGCCGGCAACATAACTCGTCGTTTGTCTAAAATGCACACATTCCAGCCAGACATATACAGTATAATGCCGGAGCAACTGCTTGCATGCAATCACACGCAAATGCATGCCCCCCCCCCATCCCCCACCCACCCACACACACACACACACACACACACACACACACACACACACTCATTAGCTCAGTTCTGTGTTATCTACTAGCTTTTTTCAGCAGATCTGTGAGGTCATCACTCTCTCTGAGCCCCCCGTCTGTTTTTTCCTCTCACTGATTCGCTGAGCACCCACCCCCTCCAACTTCATTGTAATGCAGATTTGAGGTATGGGGCTGTATGGGGAATTGGGGGATGGGAGAAGGGGGATGGGGAGGGAGAGAGAGGGAGCTTTGTGAGAGGCTGGGGATGCTGTTAAGTATGACCTGCGGCAGGCCTGCTGTGCCTCAGCGGGGGGCCTGGCGTGAGCTGGGGGAGGGGGAGGGGACAGAGAGAGAGAGAGAGAGAGAGCTAGGATCTGTTTACATGTCTCAGACATCAAATATCACTCTCGTCAAGCCAAAATCCCAGCCTCATCTTGAAATGAAGAGATGCCCCATGTATCTTAATTGCGCTGTGATCTCTCTGGAGGAGCGGAGAAGAATAGGATGTTTGAAGGCATTTTGTTCTGGTCTAGACTCATAATGAGCTTAGTGTCACTGAGGTCATGTTGACGTTCCCTCTTTTTAGGCTAATACCATATCAAGCTAACTGGAAAAGGAATAGTGGTGATACTTATTTCAGTGTTACCCATGGAGAAGTGTTGTAAGTACACAGTAAGTACACAGTAATTCTCTATAGGTATGAAAATCTCCCTCATACATACATACATACATCTCAGTGTGCATTATCGGCCCTTTGGAACAAAGCCATTGTTAAAGGAACACTCTGCCCATTTTCAACCAGCTTTGTATCATTAGAACATCAGTAGTATATCAGAAAACTGTTTTGAAGTCTGTCATTTAATTTGACAGTTATTGAGTGTTAAAGTGTGGACCAGTGACATCACTGGTCCACACTAACTCAAATTAATAACTAATTAACTCAAATCAACTCTCAATAACTGTCAAACTAG
The DNA here is from genome assembly GCF_964638095.1 of Poromitra crassiceps. NCBI lineage: Eukaryota > Metazoa > Chordata > Actinopteri > Beryciformes > Melamphaidae > Poromitra > Poromitra crassiceps. Next base: position 25,419,149 of record NC_139625.1, on the reverse strand, counting down.
ATGAATGATGAATAGTTTGACAGTTATTGAGAGTTGATTTGAGTTAATGAGTAATTAATTTGAGTTATTGTGGACCAGTGATGTCACTGGTCCACACTTTAACACTCAATAACTGTCAAATTAAATGACAGACTTCAAAACCGTTTACAGTTTTCTGATATACCACTGATGTTCTAATGATACAAAGCTGGTTGAAAATGGGCGGAGTGTTCCTTTAAGTGTTGCTGAAAATGTATTGATACTGAGATCAGAGGATTTCACTTGTATGAAAATGTATTGATGCTGAGATCAGATGATTTCACTTGTTTGAAAATGTATTGGTACTGAGATCAGATGATTTCACTTGTATGAAAATGTATTGATGCTGAGATCAGATGATTTCACTTGTATGAAAATGTATTGATGCTGAGATCAGATGATTTCACTTGTTTGAAAATGTATTGATACTGAGATCAGATGATTTCACTTGTATGAAAATGTATTGATGCTGAGATCAGATGATTTCACTTGTTTGAAAATGTATTGATACTGAGATCAGATGATTTCACTTGTATGAAAATGTATTGATACTGAGATCAGAGGATTTCACTTGTTTGAAAATGTATTGATGCTGAGATCAGAGGATTTCACTTGTATGAAAATGTATTGATACTGAGATCAGAGGATTTCACTTGTATGAAAATGTATTGATGCTGAGATCAGAGGATTTCCCTTGTTTGAAAATGTATTGATGCTGAGATCAGAGGATTTCACTTGTATGAAAATGTATTGATACTGAGATCAGAGGATTTCACTTGTATGAAAATGTATTGATGCTGAGATCAGAGGATTTCCCTTGTTTGAAAATGTATTGATGCTGAGATCAGAGGATTTCACTTGTATGAAAATGTATTGATACTGAGATCAGAGGATTTCACTTGTTTGAAAATGTATTGATACTGAGATCAGATGATTTCACTTGTATGAAAATGTATTGATACTGAGATCAGAGGATTTCACTTGTTTGAAAATGTATTGATACTGAGATCAGAGGATTTCACTTGTTTGAAAATGTATTGATACTGAGATCAGAGGATTTCACTTGTTTGAAAATGTATTGATACTGAGATCAGAGGATTTCCCTTGTATGTAGGCTATTTTTTAAAGGGAATTCAACACACAGACTGTTCAGCTGTTGTGCTGTGTGTTGTGATCTTGGGTTTGCCTCTTTGCGTGCACTCGTGCCACAGATCCTCTGCATGTGTGTCAGGGTTGGCAACTTGGCATGTATGTATGTATGTGTATATGCGTATAATGACTGTGTGTGAGTGGTGGTAGGGGGGGGGCCTCGTTCTTATAATGTCTGCAGCTTAAACTATGGCCAAGCTCTTCCCAGCTGTCAGAGTGTAATCCACTCTCTCTCTCTCTGAGCACAGTGGTAGAAAATCAAACCTTGACTATTTGCTGAATGCCTGCCCTCCTCTAACAATTCAATCTCTCATCTCCTACCATACGCCCCCCCCCCAACCCTCCCACCCCCCCCCCCCCCCACACACACACACACACACACACACACTCACTCACACACACACACACACAGCCCAGCACCAACAACCCGTCACCAGAATGGAGGGCAGAATCCACAGAAGAGAGAAAGCCCCCCAGCGAGCATCCGATAAATGTCTCGAGTCAATACTTGGCCATTGTATACTAATGAGCCGTGTGTGGGATGGATTCATTGACTCTGCGCACTCTTATCGCACTGAAAAAAGACATCCAGGCCACTTCTGTTGTTGACCCATTCACAGTTTCATCAGACTGAACTGCATTCAGCCACCCAAACAGAACGGTACAGAGCAGACACATGGCAGACAATTAGGCTTTGGAACACGCCTGTATATATAAAGCTGTTAACAAGTGGGCACAGACAATCTGTAATAATAATAATAATGTGATCATTTATTCTTCCGGTGTCACTCTCTCTCCCAGTGATTCAGTGTCATGCTCAGGGGCACTTCAGCAGGGCTCTCTCTCCCAGTGATTCAGTGTCATGCTCAGGGGCACTTCAGCAGGGCTCTCTCTCCCAGTGATTCAGTGTCATGCTCAGGGGCACTTCAGCAGGGCAAATGCTTGCTGACATGAATCCAGGCCGTCCGACGGGAGGATGGTCTCCCTACTCACTATCCCACAACACAAGATGACATTAAGTCAACATTGCAACATTTTGGAAACATTTCAAAGTGGTCATAGTTCGCTCAGCCTTGCTATGAGTCATTTGGTTGTCCTTTTGCTGCAATTCTCCATTTGATCCATCTGTCATGGAGCATCATGGCCGTGTGTTGAGCTTGTTTGTGAGTGACCTATTTATATAACTAGAGCCCAACCGATACTGGATTTTTGAGGCCGATACCAATATTAGTGAGTAAAAAAATTCCGATAACGATATATCCACTGATATTCTTATATTATATACATACACATATGTTTACATGTTACATGTTTATATTACACTTTTTCTTTGCAATGATCCCTCAAATATCAAACACGTGACAAAGATATGACTTGACATGACTTGAGATATGTAATGTACAGTACAGGCAGGATATTTTGCAGCTTATCACTAAACTTTATTGTCCAAAATGACATCAATGCAATGAAACAGTAAACTTCACAGATAATTTAATAATGATAAATAACTAGAAATACAAAAACACAAATGGAACAAATATAAAATATAACTTGAGTTAAGAAAAAAGGTCAAATAAAAATGGGGAAAAAAATCAAATACACACGACATGCTGTCTATAACTTAAAAAATACAAAATAAAACAATATCGGCAATACCGGCCAACATATCGGCCGATACTGATATATCAGTTATTGGCCAATATCGGGCGATAATATCTGTGGACTGATATACCGGTCGGGCTCTACTCAGAACCAGCAGTGGGTCTTCAAAATCTTTGTGATTTAAATAATTCAGAAGAAGAAGAAGAAGAAGAAGTGGGCTGGGGGGTTGCGGGGGGGGGGGGGGGGGGGGGGGGGGTTACTTAAACTTCACTGTCATTCTCAGTGCAAAGTGGCACGATGGAGACATGCAGCTTGATTGTAGCAGTCGATTTGGGCTACAGCTGCTGTGGCTAAAGGTGGCAGATCTCAGTCTCAATCTGACAAAGTCTTGGTATTTGCATCCCCTCTCCTCCCCTGTGTTAAATGTCTTTGCTGTATCTGCTGGCGGGGCGATTGCCTGGAGTGAGACATCACATGTCAGTCATGCAAATGAGGTTATGAGTCTCCAGCCTGGAGGGCGCGAGGCTCGGCTCCCTCTCCTCGTTAGATTAATGACGACGAGGCTGCAAGCTAGTAGCCGCGGCATGTCAAAATCTCACCCAGCAAGCATGCTAGCATTGACCTGTGTTTGCCAGCCTCGCCCATCTTTGCAGCTTTATCACATTATCAGTAGCATTGCACTCACAAGACTGCAGGCAACCTAGCTCGCATTGACATCCATTAGGCGACTATGGGCTAGCTTTCTGTCGCCATTATGCCAGAAATGCTACCACCTGCTCATAAATGCTTTAATGGATCTCATGAGGTGGCGGCTGATTCTGCCCTGGCTCATTTAGAGCCGGACACGTTTGCAGTGTAGCATTGACCTCGTCTCCGCTGGTCTGCTGAGACAGCTAGCATTGATCTATGGCAGCTTGACCAACCTGCCCAGTTCAGCTTGCATTAAGGCCTGGGTCTGGTTAGCTCATAATACTACTGGCTACCGTCTGACAGTGATTGCAAGTGATTGATTAGAGATTGATTGGTTGAAACGGAGAATGGGGAGGGAGGGAGGTAGCAGAGTGAAGTAAGGGTGGGGGGGGGTATAGGCAGTTATTTACGTTTGTGGCTCATCAGGGAATGGGTGCAGTCAGGTGGGCCCAGGATTTACTGTTACTGTCTTCTGTATTGTTCCCTCGTACATTCACTGCTTGTCATAGGCTGAGATACAGTACTCACAGAGAGATGCATTAAAACCAAAATGGGATGAATAGATCTCCTGCTGACAGGTACAATATGAGGTGCACCTGCTCCAAGATCTGTTGGTTCCTTTGTGAGTCCTCCCCTTGGGGTTTACTAACAAGGTTATCATGGGTTAGTGTCAGTGATGTGCTGGGACTGAAGATCAATGGGAAAGCAGTTAGAAGACTCAATGTATCTGTCCCACAGACACCAAATGGAAGGGCTGCCATCAGGAGCAATGGGGGTGACTGCAGGCAGCCAGGCACAGTATTGGGGCCAAGGGCATTAGTTGGTGGGTCGGTCATGTGGAGCTCAGGTCTTAGGAGGTTGTGCGAGCTGTGATCAGTGAACCTCTAGTGGACCTAACATACTCCGCCCATGGCCACGCGCGCCACCCATAAGCCGATCAGGCACCATCCAGAACTGGTGTGGGAGATAATCTGCTTGAACCCAATGACAATGATTTTGATATATAAAGAAGCCATAATATGATGAGATTGGCCGTTCTTTATTGATGTCATTGGAGGATTTAGGTGTAACATAATCACATGACGTGTGCCATGGTGAGAGGACTGATACGGTGCAATCTGATCACTGGCCATTGTGGCCTGATTTCTGAGGCCTGCTGGTGTTGAATGCCTCTGGGATAATGGTGGCTTCATTCTGGAAAGCAAAGAATGTTGAACTATCAAGGCTATTTGGTGTCGTGATTTGTCCCTGCAGCATATGATGGATGTTGATGTGGCTCGTTATGGGGGAGCTCCATTTTCCTCTGCTTAACAATTTGCCCAAGAGGGGCTCATTCCCAAACATTCCAGGGTATCCAATTTTCCCCCCAACGTGTAAGCATGGAGGTAACCAGAACCGCCTCACTCTTACATTCCAGCTGTCAGAGACAGAATGCAGAATCATAGAAAATCACTGATATTAGTGACCTTGTAGGAAACACACACATACGCACATACTGTATGTATGTATGTATGTACTGTATGTATGTATGCTCACATAGAGACACACGTGCGCACGTCGTCCACACACACTGGTCTAAAGAGTTAAATCAGTGGTGGTGGACGGGCAGGTACTAAACAGCTTGAAAGGGCATTGTGTCTTATTTAACTGTCCTGTCTGGTTTTATATGCTCTGTGCAAAGCGGTCAGGAGATTCGTTTAGGGAGATTTATTGGGGTGTCATGGGAAAGTTTCCTGGGCGGAGGCAAGTTGTCCGCCCTAATGGGCCGAGTGACCCTGGTCTCCTCAAGGTCAGGGTGATCTGCAGTAATTAACGACTAGAAGCGAGCGGCTGTGACCAGCTTTATCGCGCCGTCCGCGCTGTCATCAAACACTTTACCTTCAGAAGGTCCCGCACTGCTCCAAGGTAACAGCTACCTGCTACACACCAGTGTGTGTGTGTTTGTGTTTGTGTGCGTGTGCGTGTGTTTGTGTGTGTGTGTGTTTGTGTGTTTGTGTGTGTGTTTGTGTGTGTGTGTGTGTGTGTGTGTGTGTGTGTGTGTGTGTGTGTGTGTGTGTTATTTCTGCTACACACCCACACGGTTGTTCAGGGTTGTTCAGGGACACCGTCTTGAATTGAATTTGATCGATGAGCAGGTCACATGTGTGTGTGTCTCCAAAGTGCTGTGTCACAGTAAAACAAGAGGTTGTTTCAGGCCAACAATGCCTCAGCTATAGCCCGAGCGATGAGTCTTAATGAGCCCAATGCCTTGGTATTCAGAGCTGAACAGAACCCCGGCACAGAGAAGCAGCCGCTCTCGGTGCTGCGAGGCAGTAAGCCTGTATCTAAGGTCAAAGCCTACAGACTCATCTTCCCCTCCATCTCCAGGAGAGGAGGACATGGAGATGAC
>NC_139625.1:25400801-25403301 GCF_964638095.1 Poromitra crassiceps | reverse complement strand
TGCCAGTTTCCATTCACCAAAAACATCTGTGTGTGTGTGTGTGTGTGTGTGTGTGTGTGTGTGTGTGTGTGTGTGTGTGTGTGTGTGTGTGTGTGTGTGTGTGCGTGCGTGCGTGCGTGCGTGCGTGCGTGCGTGCATGCATGTATGTTTTGTGTAACAGTGTGGATAAAACTATTACTGATATAGGCTTTCTAAAAAACTACAGCTTAGTAAACAAGAGTCTCCAGTTGTTGCTGTTGAACGCTCCAACTTTGGAACCCGTTGGGCATTTTTATTGAAAACGAGAATTGGGTACAGATTGAATCAATCACTTCTTCACATGCAGTCTTCTATGTGTTTTTGCAATTCATTGCTATCACTATGCGACTGTGTGGACACGTTCTATCACTATGCAACTATGTGGACACGTTTCCACCATATTTTCCCTACAGGACATTCCAGATCTGATTCCATGTGTGTTTGTCACGTAGGCCCATGTATCATAGCAGTCCATCCTGTCAGTACACATTTCAATCGCAGTGAGGGACCATATGTGCTGTGCTGACTGTCACATTAACACTAATTCACTCTGTTAAGTCATGGTTTAGAAATGCGCTCGTTCATGTTTTGTAAATAAGATAATGATATTCCATAGATTTTGTTGTGGTTCTTTCATCCATATGTTCCAAGTATTTCAGATGATCAGTATTCCATTAGGAAAGAGAACAGGAAGAAACATTCAGCACTGAACTGAATGTTTTTTATGCAATAGCCAGGCTGGAGGCATTATGGATTTGGGTTGTCCGTCCGTACGTCCGTACGTATGTCCGTCCGATGTTCGTTAACGCGATATCTGAGGAACGCCTTGACGGAATTTCATCAAATTTGCCTCAAACGTCGACTTGGACTCAAGGATAAAGTAATTACATTTTGGTGGTCAAAGGTCAAAGTTCAAGGTCACTGTGACCTCACGACCGCTCGTTTCATGTCGTTAACACGATATCTCAGGAACGCCTTGACGGAATTTCATCAAATTTGCCTCAAACGTCCACTTGGACTCAAGGATTAAATGATTACATTTTGGTGTTTAAATTTCAAAGTTCAAGGTCACTGTGACCTCACGAACCCCATTTCCAAGGTCTTTAACATGATATCTCAGGAACGCCTTGACGGAATTTCTTCGAATTTGCCTCAAACGTCCACCTGGACTCAAGGATGAACTGATTAGATTTTGGTGGTCAAAGTTCAAGGTCACTGTGACATCATGACTGCTCGTTTCATGCTCGTTAACGTGATATCTCAGGAACCCTTGACGTAATTTTATCTAATTTGCATTAAACATCCACTTGGACTTAAGGATGAACTGATTACATTTTGATGGTCAAAGGTCAAGGTCACTGTGACCTCACGAACGCCTTTTCCAAGCTCGGTAACGCCATATCTCAGTAACAGCTTGACGGAATTTCTTCACATTTGGCTCACGTCTGGACAGACATGGATTTCGACTGCTCACTTGTTGGCGGAGGCATATAACCGCAGTGCGGTCGTTCTAGTTTTCCTCTGTATTCTTTCTACCATTTCTTTGCTGGGATCCATAACTGGGATCTAGACCTGCATATGTAATGCAGATAGGGAGGGAGAGAGGAGTTTCATATTTGCAGTGCCTGTGTATGTCTTGGACACTGCACATACATGTGCATGAGTTTCTGTGGAACCTTTTGGATTGTTTTATATTTGGCACATGAGCTCTCTGGCTCAACTTCTCTCCTCCTCCCTAGTTGACAGACAAAGAATGGGAATGAAATCATAGTGAAAGAGCTACAAAAAAGACAGAAAGAGAAGGACACTGAGAAGTGCGATTAGGGGAGAAGTCCTGCAGGAATTCGATCCGCAATTTTGGCCCAAACACCTGGAGAAATCAGTTTGGCAGCCATGGCTCAAACTCACTGACCTCCACTCAGAGGAGAGGCGTTGTCCCCCGGTTTAAACTCTCTCTATTCTCTAACCCCAACATTCCTCGGGCCTCAGCGCTCGGCAGAGAAGACTATCTCTATCTGAAGACTATCTCTATCTGAAGACTATGTCTATCTGAAGACTATCTCTATCTGAAGACTATCTCTATCTGAAGACTATGTCTATCTGAAGACTATCTCTATCTGAAGACTATGTCTATCTGAAGACTATGTATATCTGAAGACTATCTCTATCTGAAGACTATCTCTATCTGAAGACTATGTCTATCTGAAGACTATCTCTATCTGAAGACTATGTCTCTCTGAAGACTATGTATATCTGAAGACTATCTCTATCTGAAGACTGTCTCTATCTGAAGACTATCTCTATCTGAAGACTATCTCTATCTGAAGACTGTCTCTATCTGAAGACTATCTCTATCTGAAGACTGTCTCTATCTGAAGACTATCTCTATCTGAAGACTATTTATCTGAAGACTATCTCTATCTGAAGACTATGTCTATCTGAAGACTATCTCTATCTGAAGACTGTCTCTATCTGAAGACTA
>NC_139625.1:25368301-25398301 GCF_964638095.1 Poromitra crassiceps | reverse complement strand
GAAGCTTGCAATGCTGGTCATTCTTTAGAGGTTGTTCATGGTTCTACCGCTGTCAGCTATCGGTTCCTCCTCCGCCTTCCCGAAACGCTCCCACTGCCCCAGGGTCGTACAGGAAGCCACGGTGCCCCGCTGGGCGGCTGAGCGTGAGAGGCTCATCCCACAGGAAGCGCTCTCATATGTTTTTACCCCCTGCCCCAGAGACATGGGGGGCTGACACATATGTGAAAGAATGAGAGAGAGGGAGAGAGAGATAGAGAGAGAGAGAGAGACAGACAGAGCAGAGACAGAGATATTTGGAAGGTCAGAGCTAGTGATGTCCATCTGATCAACTCTCCAGGAATGTACAACAGTGCGTCTCCATCTCCTGGAGCCAGGACTGGAGGATATTGAGTAATAGTGGCTCATGTGCTGAAGTTGAGTCACTGTAACTAATGGGGCTCTCCAGACCAAACACACTGATAGTGGCTCATTCATCCTCAATGACAAAAGAAATGAACCACCCAGATAAGTGGGAAGTCCATGAACTGGCAACTACGAAGGATGGGGATATACGCAGTTAATGTCGGACATAGTGCTTCCTCCCATGGCTCCTGGGAGGAAAGAGGAAATCCTTTCATAACCAATGAGCCCCCATTTGTGACTAACAACACAGTCCAACACCGGGGCAGTAGATTCATCAGCGTGTTTCTCAGCCTTCATGATTCACATTATGGCTCATTTCCACCACATTTTACTGCCCTGCACAGCTCGTCACCAGTCGGCTCTACTCGTTTCGGCCCGATGGATGTTCTGCTTCGACCGCCGATCATCTGCCCCCGCCCACAGCTGGTCGTCAGAGCGACTGCATATCTGTCCTCCGCCTATAGCTGAAGTAGGCTATAACATAACGTTACAATTAAATCCATCCACAGAACTTTTAAACTGTTTATGAAATACTGGTGCCTCTAAATGACAGTGTACATGGGCAAATGTGATAATCGGCCAGGAGAATGGATATCACTTTGTTGTTAGTCAAACTCACATGCATGCGCTGCGCGGGGACGGGAGAGGCGCTACAGAGTGTGAAGCCTCTACCCCGGCGGCCTCTCACCAGGCAAGACCGCGGCTTCACCAAAGACCCGCCTGCGGCCTAGCGGAGCGCTGCACTCAACTACAAGGGCTTCCTGAGCAGCAGCACTTTTTCTCTCTCAAAACAATTGAAACCACCGCCACGATTTTATTTCACCAGAGGCGAAGGCAGCAACACAAAAGACTGATGGAAATAACATAACAGAAGAGAAGGTAAGCCCACTAAACTGGTATGCAGCATTGCATTGACAGTCAGTAGATAGACAGAGTAAACACGATTCTGCCTGACCAATCAGTCGTCTATAATGTTTTCACGTCACCGTATGGTACCGGGTTCACAGCCCTAGAACCCCAACGAAGCAGGGACGAAAAGTAGCACGACTCAACCCCAAATCAACCCGGGCTGGGACGGTTTTTACCGGTGGAATGAGACCATTTATCGAGTCGAGCGGAGCGGGACCGCGCTACTACCTGCGGTGGAAATGGGCCATTAGCAGTGGCGTGCCGTCCATTAGTCGAACTAGGCAAATGCTAGGGGCGCTTGAGCCGTTAGGGGCACCAGAGAGGGTAAAAAAAAAAAAAATGACAAATACTTTTTCATGATAATAGGCCTATTATTTTACAATAGTAGACAAAAAATAAGAAGAACAACGTCTTAAAGGGATAGTTCGGTTTGTTTGAAGTTGGGTCCTATCAGCTAGTCAGATACACTAACGTAATTCGGTACAGTGGTCTGGAAGCGAGGCGCAGTGTCTAACGAGATCCGGCACCCAGAGCAGCAGCCAAACCAGCCTTTTCTCTCTCAGTACTGGGGGTCAACAACTAAAACTATAACTGTAATTTAGCCACCTAAAACAACGCCCACCTAAACAAATCGATATCCGTGTACATGCACGCTCTATTTTGACAATTTTCAGCGCTTTACTTTTCCGCAAAACAGCAGTTTCATTCGGCACTGCTTTTTCTCCCAACCGTACAACCACCGTATTCCTCCGCTAAAAGCCAGCTTCGAGCCGCAGCACTGGATTACTCCGCAGTTATTTGGGGGTAGGCTATTTTATTTCTCCCGGTTTGAAGACACAAATAGAATACACGAACGAAAATATGAGTGATTTTGATAGCGAGGATGATATGCCATTCACCTTGGTGACAAGAGGATACAATTATGAACCAGAGAGAATACAGAAGAGGAACTTTTGCAGAGAGTGAACAGGCAGAGAGATGCGCCTGCTGCCTAAATGCCTGGGTGCCCTGGCTGCAGACCTTATTCACCATTCCCAGGATAAATTGTGGAAAACGACCCAGACCAGAGAGGCCTTGTTGTCTCTAAAGTAAGTCAGTGTTTTATCTCTCTTCTAAGCCTTCCTGTTTTGTAAACCGCGGCTCTGTGCTCTGTGCTGGCTTTAGCGGAGGAATACGGTGGTTGTACGGTTGGGAGAAAAAGCAGTACCGAATGAAATGACTGTTTGGCGGAAAAGTAAAGCGTAGAAAATTCTCAAATAGAGCGTGCATGTACACAGATATCGATTTGTTTAGGTGGGCGTTGTTTGAGGTGGCTAAATTACGTTTTAGTTGTTGACCCCCAGTACTGAGAGAGAAAAGGCTGGTGAGGCTGCGCGAGGCTGCTCCTCTGGGTGCCGGATCTCGTTAGACACTGCGCCTCGCTTCCAGACCACTGTACCGAATTACGTTAGTGTATCTGACTAGCTGATAGGACCCAACTTCAAACAAACCGAACTATCCCTTTAAGTCTTTAAATAATAGTGAAATCATTTTTCTAATTCTGGCTTTCTGGCTGCCTGGGCTGCAGCACTTTCACCATGGTCAAGATTCAAGATCAAGATTCAAGATTATTTTAATTTGTCCCGAGGGAAATTTGTCTTGGACATACAGGCTGCCACATAGGTACACAGTGCCATAACAAAAACAAAAACAACAACAAAAAACAATAGTGCATAGCACACCAGTGCCGACATGTGCAAACACACAACCAAAGTGCAAACATCAATAATTTACAGTACAATCAGCAATACATTACCTATGACCTGAGTTTAGGAGACTGACTGATATGGGGATGAAAAAGTATTTGTATCTGTTGAGGTGTCTTTTTTTTGTTCTTGATTGGGACTCTGTAACGCCTGCCAGATGGAAGCAGTTCGTATTCTGAATACAAGACATGAGAGGGGTCAGCAATGATCTTCCTAGCTTGTCTGATTACAGTTTCCTCAAAGAGTATTTGAAGGGTGGGGTGCTCCCTCACCCCCATCACTTTCATTGCAGTATGAGCCAGTCTATTTATTTCCCTGTCTGAGCCAGTCTATTTTATTTATGGTCCCTAATCCATACCACCCCACCCCCTGCGCGGCCACGCCCTCTTCTACCTGCTCGGAGCTTTTTCCCAGAGGAAGGGAAGGGAGCTGGAAGGTGGGGGTGCTGAGGGTGCTGCAGCACCCCCTGCTGGCAAGAAATGGGAATTTCGAAATTGTTGGATTTGGCTGTCTTGTGTTTATACCACCAACAAGATGCATTAAAAAACAGTTTGTGCTTCCCAGCTCTAATCTTATTTCATACGCTCTCTCTTCAAAAGTGTTTGATTTTCATCATAATCTGGTTTTCCATAATAATAATAATAAGTTCAGTGTTTATGCCTGTGTTGCTGTCTGTTGTAGTGTAAAACGACTAAAGGGAGAGCAGGTGCTTACATGAAAGTGAGTGAGAAAAGGAGAAGATACTGAATAATGACATCACAACAGTATAATCCTAATGTTAATTTAAAATTAAATATTCTTCTAAACATGGATGAAAGTCCAAAAAACATCAAATTTTCTTTTACCACTGGGGAAGGGCGATTCTGAGCCTGCACTGCAGTGGTGGAATTAGCTGCAATATAATTTTTATTATATTTTCTTTGGGGGGGGGGGGGGGGGGCACCAGCAAAAATCTTGCCTAGGGCACCAACTTGGTCAGGCACGCCACTGGCCATTAGTCTCTATACCCAAACGCCTAAAGCAGCACACCTTCTCAGTTTGGCCACGTTTTGTTTTTGTGCATTTTTCCCTTCGTTGAGAAGTGCCATCTCAGCATGTTGCCCCACCAGGTTTGACACCTCATATAAACCGGCAATTTTTGCAGAAGTGTTAATGGCCCTGTGACACACAGCCGTCCCGGTGACTAACTGGCTGACCAGTGCCTGATGCTGGCCCATTAAGCCACCCCCAGGAGAGTTCAGAGGAGAGGGTTTCTTCACCGTGGCCCCAGCCCATCCCGACTGACTCCTAAAGGCAGACATCCACCAATTAGGAGCCCATAAATAAGGAGAACGGGTGTGCTTGAAGGAATGGGAATGGCTGTCTGTGAAATATGCCAGGCAGCCAGTATACTGTCTGTACAGTATGCTGTCTGTACAGTATACTGTCTGTACAGTATACTGTCTGTACAGTAGTGGTTCTCAGCAATCAGAGTAAACTATAATATTGGTTGGATTCCCCATCCATAATCTGTGACAAACTGAATGAGCTCCAATGCCAGTAAGAAATTGTAGAACATTTCCCATATATATATATATATATATATATATATATATATACCGGTATACATACACACATATACATTTACACATGATCTAATCTGGCTATGAGTTTTGTGTGTGTCACAAGGTTCAAGTGTGTCAGCTATCTACAATCTACAAATGATTGGACCACATTCTTTCACAATGGAAATTACGTGCAGGGGTGAAAGTGGTTTGAATTTCTTACAGGAACTATACTACCCCAACCTTCATCGTTTCATATTGTCCTCCTCCCGCCCCCAGCTTCATGCATCCCTGAACACACACATCAATTTTTTGAATGCCTGTAGCCTATGGTGTAGAAATTAGAAACACTTGACAATAGGTAGGCTATAGTGAATTATTTAGGCCTGTTTAAACATTACAACAACAGACTATCCTATGTGGACTATCATGTGTGATTTCAACTCTCCTTTTTGACCAAAACATTTACCACACATTGAACAATTAAATTGTTTCTCTCCTGTGTGAACTATTATGAATAACCGCGGTAGGCTACATTGTATGCTTTGGTGCGATGTAGGATTTTGTCTTTCAATAATAATATCCTCATTGCAGCCTTGCTGTAGTTGTTGGTGTTGTTGCGGTTATTTGACTTTCTGACCACCGCCTCAGTGCTTATTATGAGGCCAGAATAACAGATGCCATTGGGAAGGCTAACCATTTACTTTTGGCTTTATTGATTGTGTATGATTCAACTTTGTATCTATGATTTTATATTATTGCATGTTTTTGTAGATTGTTGGGACTTCACTGGCCTGGAACAAACTGCTGGACTGGGGGGAATGAATAGCTGTGCCAAAAAAAGAAGAAGCTAGGCCTATGTGCTGTAGCCTATTGTATTTTTAATTTTATATTTTTTTATATTTTTCATTTGCAAGTTCAACTGTCAGCTGAGCTCTGTTATTGAAGCTTTGGCTAAAGCCCTGAATTTTACAATGATGTTTTGAAATAAATATGTTTAAAAATAATTTGTGTGTTAAAAGCTTGTGCTACGTTTTCATTAGCGTTAATATATTACAGTAATTTATTTTCAATGTCCGCGCAAGAGCAATTTGGTTAGGCCTAGTAAAATCGCTGGGCTGGGCGCAGTGTTTGTGGTGTGGGAAATGTGTTAAAAGCTTGTATTACGTTTTCAATAGCGTTAATACACTAAGGAAGGTATGTGACCATCATTCATTTCAATGTCCGCTCTCAAGAGCAATTCAGTTGGTTCATGAAATCGCTGGGCTGCGTGCTCCTATGTGCGTGCTGTGCAGTGGTTGTGGTGTGGGAGATTCGAGCTGTCAAAAGAGGACAAAAGACTTGCTCCTGGCCAATCCCGGCGCTTGACTGCTGCGTAGGCGGGCACAGGGCGTGGTTTTGGCTTAACCTATGTGGGTTTCGAAATAACGCAGTATGGACAGACAGCCGAGCAGCAGCGCAATCGGATTTTGATTGACAACAGCTGCGTGTCTTCCAGGAACGCCGTTCAGGCACAGAATTTATGTGGGCCGGACGGTTCCAGCCCACTTTCACCTCGCGCAATCCTGGTGGAACTGTTTTTGTTTGCGGAGCGGAGGCAAGCCGCAAGCGAGACTAGACTTGACACAGCCCAGTGCAGGCAGCAGCAGCGGCATTCAGGAGCTACATGCTGGAAGCGCAAATCAGCCTACACACACAGCACGGATTAAAAACCACTGACAGCCAGGTCTAAAACAGTTCTAACAACAATTTAGAAGCAATTTATGAGAGAGACTGTTGTTTATTAGTAATGACATAACGTCAGCCATGCATTTCCTTGTTGGAAATTATGGATCGACTGCACTCTGCAACAATCGGATTTTGATTGACAGGCAGCTGGATGTCTTCCCCCAACGGCGTTCAGGCACCGAAAGTCTTACCGGAACTGCGCACCGGACGGTTCCGGCCCACTTTCACCAGTGATTACGTGGCTATCAAAGTCATCTTACCACATACGCACGCACGCACGCACGCACACACACACACACACACACACACACACACACACACACACACACACACACACACACACACACACACACACACACACACACACACACACACACACATATACATATACATACAAAAATACTTGACTTGGCTGAGATTATTGTTGTTATCTGATTTGTCTCTATGTTGTCCCAGAGGGAGCTACATGGTTTCCTCACGGCAAAACTGTGAAGCAAGGGGCGAGGGGGTCAACGCACTGTTTAGATTAAGGCGCGACCAAACTGACACCGTGGCCCAAAACAACAGGCCTTTCAGTGGATCCGGGGCCGGCGACACCCCGGCCTAATTGTTGTTCAGCAGAGAATTGATACGGGCGACAAGGCAAACAAGCTCTCATCATTTCATTACGTGCCGACAAATTGAGCTGTTTCCCAGATTGAATTGTCTAGGGCTAGGGCATCTCCATCTCTCTCTCTCTCTGTATTTCTCACCCTCTCTCTCTCCCACCCTCTCTCCCTCTCCCTCTCCCTCTCTCTCCCTGTCTCTGTCTCTCTCTCTCCCTGTCTCTGTCTCTCTCTCTCTCTTCTCCTCTCTCTCTCTCTATCTCTCCCCCCTCTCTCCCTGTCTCTGTCTTTGTCTCTCCCTGTCTCTGTCTCTCTCTCTCTCTTCTCCTCTCTCTCTCTCTCTATCTCTCCCCCCTCTCTCCCTGTCTCTGTCTCTCTCTCTGTCTCTCTCTCTGTCTGTCTGTCTGTCTGTCTCTCTCTCTCTCTCTCTCTCTCTCTTTACATTCTTGGCATGCTTGAGGAGGCTGATGACACGCGCTGATAAGAATGCCAGCTGAGAGTGTTTAAAGGACTCCCGTGTGTCTCACTCCACATGTACCTCCGGGCCTTTTTCCAACATGAGCAAAAACCAAGGGGAGCGTCAGCATTGGGAAAAATAGGGGAATTTTCATCGCTCCCACAGAAGAGCTCCACTATAGTTCATCCATGGATCTGGACACATGCAATGCAGCATGTTGCTATGTAGTCCCATCTTTTCAACCCATTCCCTAGTGCCTGTCGCAATTGCATGCCACATCTATCTGATAAGAGAGGAATGTACAACGGGACCATATTTGCAGCGGTTTAGCCGAGCATAACCCCCAAAGGGTGTTTTTCCCAGAGCACGTTGAGCCCAGCTGCGCAAAGACAGGAAGTCACTCATCTTTTGACAGGATGTCTCAACGACACACACAGCCAGTCAGGAAAAGCCCAGCCCGCCACTTCATTCATAAATCTTGAGGATGCATGCAAACATAACGTAACCTGCCGGCCAAGTGGATGAAGATCTGTTTGTCGGCCGTACGTTTAAAACCCTTACCGCACAAATACTTCTGGCAGGATATGGAAAGGTCACAGGTCAACTGGGTTTAAGTCGGGATCTCTGTGGGAGGTTTTGTAGCTCACGAAAATAGGATGGGGATCATCCTGCGACCTACAGGATCTATCCTCTTCATCTTCAGATGGACCTGAGACAGGCCGTATAGGAGAGAGAGAGTTCCCGGGAAGACACAGATAACATTGTCTCTTTATGGTTAATCTTTTCAGCTATTTCCATCTCTCTCTCTTGCTCTCTCTCTCTCGCTCTCTCTCTCTGTCTTACTCACACACACAAACACACACACACACACACACACACACACACACACACACACACACACACAGCCGCGTGAAGGTGACCTCTAATAGGATTATTCCAGAAACACATTTTACTGTGCAAACACAGCAGCAGATCATAATAATAATAATAAATCTCCTATCATAAGGGCCCTTTCCAAGTTATATTGCATGCGGGAGCTCTATTTTGGCATAGAGTCTGACCGCTTACTAAAGCGAACCATCAAGGACAGATTGGTGGTGGAGACATATCCTTGTAAAAAAAAAAAAAGAAAAAAAAAACCCCAGTTACAGTTACTTCAGCCCAAACCCAGTTACAGTTACTTTCCCAGTTACAAAAAATGTGAATATCTGAGTTTAATGTTGATACAAAGGACTGTGGATGTCTGTGACAGCATTTCAGAAAAAAATAATCGCATGGCTATTCACGCCGGGGACATGTTATGCCCAGTGCAGGGACAGTCTGGAAGATGGAGAGATCCAGAGAGACACATAGCGATGTTTGCGACTTTTGAAATGCGTGTTTCAACAATCCGATCCAGTGGTTTTGTATCTTTGTAACTGTTATTGAAACGTGACCACCACTTTTGTCTGGTCAAACTAATTCTTTCTGGACATCAGACCCAGTGAAGACCCTGTGACGTTAACGGGATGGTACATCTCCCCATTACAAAGCAACCCAATCGCCAGAATAAAATGTTGGCATTTCACACTGATTAAAACCAGGATCAATGTAAATTTGAATATAGTATTCTATAGCCTACTCTAATGTTATTATCCTATAGCCTACTCTAATGTTATATAGTATCCTATAGCCTACTCTAATGTTATATAGTATCATATAGCCTACTCTAATGTTATATAGTATCCTATAGCCTACTCTAATGTTATATACTATCCTATAGCCTACTCTAATGTTATATAGTATCCTATAGCCTACTCTAATGTTATTATCCTATAGCTTACTCTAATGTTATATAGTATCCTATAGCCTACTCTAATGTTATATAATATCCTATAGCCTACTCTAATGTTATTATCCTATAGCCTACTCTACTATCCTATAGCCTACTCTAATGTTATATAGTATCCTATAGCCTACTCTAATGTTATATAATATCCTATAGCCTACTCTAATGTTATATAGTATCCTATAGCCTACTCTAATGTTATTATCCTATAGCCTACTCTAATGTTATATAGTATCCTATAGCCTACTCTAATGTTATATAGTATCATATAGCCTACTCTAATGTTATATAGTATCCTATAGCCTACTCTAATGTTATATACTATCCTATAGCCTACTCTAATGTTATATAGTATCCTATAGCCTACTCTAATGTTATATAATATCCTATAGCCTACTCTAATGTTATATAGTATCCTATAGCCTACTCTAATGTTATATAGTATCCTATAGCCTACTCTAATGTTATATAGCATCCTATAGCCTACTCTAATGTTATATAATATCCTATAGCCTACTCTAATGTTATATAGTATCCTATAGCCTACTCTAATGTTATATAGTATCATATAGCCTACTCTAATGTTATATAATGTTATATAGTATCCTATAGCCTATCCTAATGTTATATAGTATCCTATAGCCTACTCTAATGTTATATAGTATCCTATAGCCTACTCTAATGTTATATAGTATCCTATAGCCTACTCTAATGTTATATAGCATCCTATAGCCTACTCTAATGTTATATAGTATCCTATAGCCTACTCTAATGTTATATAGTATCCTATAGCCTACTCTAATGTTATATAATATCCTATAGTCTACTCTAATGTTATATAGTATCCTATAGCCTACTCTAATGTTATATAGTATCCTATAGCCTACTCTAATGTTATTGCTTTTTGTTTGGGTTGGGGGTGGAGGGGGCTTTATTAAAACAAAAAAAGACCCCACCCTTTCTCCAGTTAACTAAATCGAACAAGCTTTTAAATCTTTATTATGTACAATGTAGGCTAAGCACGATTATGTTGCCAATCACGCTTGGCCGTATGCCAAACTCAATTATATATATTAGGGGTGTCACGATACACTCATTTCACGATACGATATGATACACAATATTGGGTTCACGATAACGATACGATACGATATTTTAACAATATTCTTTTTAACAAAAGTAAATAATTTTTATGTATTTATTTATCATTTATTTAACCATGTGAGTCCCGTTGAAATCGAAACCTCTTTTCAAGGGAGCCCTGGGAAAATACTGGAAAAATAGTCTTTCATTTGAAATACACAAAATACAAAACAAATGCTGTTTTTGGAAATTGTTATTATAATAACTATAAAACAACATGGAAGATAATGCTTCTCTTGCAATAGAATGTGTCACACTGTCACAAACTAAATGTTTGTTGCATGGTGAAAGAAAAATAAAGTATACAATCTATTTCTTAAATAACTCATGCTCAATGGTCCCTAAACTTACGTAATCTTATGTACCCCTTGAGCTGTTTTGCCATGCCAGTAGTAGTCTACCCCCTCACTCATGCGTGTTGATTCTGCTAAATTTGTTCTATTATTATTCAGGAGCAACACATTTTTTTTTTTTTTTTTTTTTTTTACGATATAATTTTTTTCTGACAATACGCATATCGTGACTTTTCGATATCGCGATATAACGTGCGACGAAATATCGTGACACCCCTAATGTATATATATATATATATATATACAGTATATATATATAGATATCTATATATATCTATATATCTATATATCTATATATCTATATATATATATATATATATATATATATATATATATATATATATATATATATCCGTCATTATATCCGTCATATATATATATCATATATATATATATATATATATATATATATATATATATATATATATATATATATATATATATATATATATATATATATATATATATATATATATATATATGTGAAGCTACATCCTTGTACAACAACACTCACAAACAGACCCTCACTAAAATAGTGAGAATGACGGAGTGAAATGTTTTCCACGAGAGTCTAATTTCCCCTGAAGGGGTCATGACAGATGGAGAGGAGATAGCGGAAGTGTCAGAAGAGAGCGGTGCCTGCCTAGGCTTGCCCCTCACCTGGCCCATGGTCTTGGGTAATGAATGGGCCTGTGTGTGTCTGTTTGACTCATATGTACAGTATGACTGTATGAGTATGCATAGATAACATCTGTCTCATACTGTTTGTTAGGTTTTTCCTTCATGAGTGACAGGGCGTTTTGAGGTGAAAGGGGAAGTTCCTTGCCAGTTACAGGAAATATGACAGAGTCGAAGACAGGAAACAGACAGGAGGGCCCGCTACATCATCATCTGTGACCTTTGACCATTACACATCCTGCACTCACTATTCCTTGGGCCACGGTACCAAAGCCCCGCCCCTCATTTATCGCCATTTTCGAAGGACAGATATGGGCAGCAGCTTTCAAGCTTTCTCAATTCAGATGGTTTATTGAGCAACTTAAAAGATGCTTTCATGCTACCCTGTTTCATATCAATACGTACCTTCATATTGGATGGAATGAAATCTCATAGTTGATTGTACACGGCTCTCAAAATAATCACGTTATCTGCCCTCAAGAAGGCAAACAACTCCTGATGGGCTGCATCCGCGGTCCTCTCCCTATGTCCAGGGTCATCACCCGCCTCTTCCCTCCCTCTCCACCTCTCCCAGCCCTCTCTGACCCCTCCCGCCCGGGATGCTCATCCTGTTTCCATATGGTTTCCTCTTCCCCGTGGGCAGGAAAAGGCTGGAGGCCGCGGATACGCTCAGAGGGGAGGGGGGGGGTGGGGGAGGGGGGGAGGAAGTGATCTCACTGTAGCACCTGCAACCAGGAAATAGAGCAAACCGCAGCAGGGTGGTGGAGAAACAGGCTGCCTGTGCTCTCACACTCACAAACAAGTGTCTGCAAACCACATCACACTGTGTTTATTCTGACTTCCCCTACAGCTGTGGGCACGGGGACCGCAAAACAGGAAACTGAAGACGAGCAAAGTTATCAGACATACAAGCGCTTACCGCACACATACAAGACCGCTGCATATATAAGACGGTTAAAGTGTATGGAAACCTCTATCCACCTCATTTCTAGCTGCCATGATGCCTGATGGGTGCTTCTTTTTAGGTGTAATAGACTTTTTTACAGTCTATGTTTTAACTTGACAAAAAAAACGTCTATGAGGATTTTACAGCACAGCCATTCTGCTCTACAGCCGTGTCGTTCGGGTGCTGGGATAACGTAATGCATTGTGGGTAGTCGGCTACTGTGGCTAATGTTAGCGGCTAGCGTAATAGTTACTTTACATGGCAGTAAAACGCCACTGAATGACAAAATTTATTTAACTTTTAACCATTTGGAGTAACACTGTTTCTATACGGACCCCAAGCGTTGGTTAGTTGTTTATAACGTGACTATATTTATAACTTTTATAACGTGCTCCAGCTTCCGGTTTATAATTCGGGTCTGCAGCCAGAGTATAACAAAAGAAATGGCAAGCTGCAACAATAAGTCACGTTAAACCGGACCTTGTACCCACGATTACTTTTTACAGTGGGGCATTCAAAAATAAGGTGGATAGGCTACATGTATCTAACAGGCCTGGGCTGTGATGCTGAAATGACTCCTCCATCTTGTCTTTGCCCTCATGCTGTCAGGGTTATGCAGGATGAGCTAAATAACTGATTCATTTAAGCTTTAATTAGATTTGGGGTGTGAGGGGGTGCATATAATTGTGTTTGTGCCGGGGGGATATTCCCCCTACACGCTGTTCATAATCTAAAAAGTTTGAAATTCCATTACCTATCCAGGAAATTCCAAGGTCTTATTGATCGCGTAGATGCTCGGATAATTTGAGCTAACGAGGAGCGGCGTTCCACCCCTTCACCCTCGCCATGCCTCTGAATCCTCGCTCCTGTTTGAGCGCATGAATGTCTCCACTGTCTCCGGTGTCCATACACCACCTGACATCCAATCATTTATTTTTTCGGTTTATTTGTACATCATTTTTGGAGCCTGTTCAAAGAGCTCTACGAATGCCTTGTGAAATTGAGTACGAAATCAAATGTTCGCGCACAGAATCCCATATGGCTTTGAAATATGGCAGCATTCACCTCACGCCATATCTTCATGTAACCCACAATGCAATTCCCTCATGGCATTTGAGTATATGGAGGGAAAAAAGGAGGTAACTGCAGTGTGGTTATGATTTAAATGAAGTGAATGTGCACTGCCCAAATAGCCTTTCTTCAATTTGTCTGACTACATCTATTACCCAGTCAATGGCAGTGTGCAGTGTGTGCTATGAGAGAGCACGGTACGCTTTCTGAATATGAATTGGTTGCACTGGCAACAGACTACTGTACTTTTTACACTGCGTTGGTCCAGTCCCGCTCACAAAGGCTGAGCAGAGAGAGAGAGAGAGAGAGAGAGAGAGAGAGAGAGAGAGAGAGAGAGAGAGAGAGAGAGAGAGAGAGAGAGAGAGAGAGAGAGAGAGAGAGAGAGAGACACACACACACACACACACACAGAGACAGAGACAGAGAGATCTGGGCCAGGCAGATAGTGCAGCCCACTGACATACATTCTCCAGATGGAAAAATGTAGATTTACTCCCTCTCTCGCCCTCTGCCCCCCTCTTACTTTAATCAGACTTACTACGAAAAGCTCATTCCTTAGTGTGTGTGTGTGTGTGTGTGTGTGTGTGTGTGTGTGTGTGTGTGTGTGTGTGTGTGTGTGTGTGTGTGTGTGTGTGTGTGTGTGTGTGTGTGTGTGTGTGAACCACCTAACAAACCACAAAAAAAAACATCTCCCAGTTTTCCAGTTTCTGAGTATTCTGTAGAAGTCCACAGTGGAAAATGCATCTATTTCATTTTTCCCCCATCCTCGCAGGTGTTTTGCACCGTGCAGTAATCCTACGGTTCTGTTCTCAGCTTTTTAATTTTCTAATAAATCTTATCTCATCTATCCAGAGCCTGGTCTATTTGTTTTCATTATTCTGTCATTACACAGTCTAAAAGGCGGATAACAAGCCTTCTTCATTCCTGGAATGCTGATTTTTTTTATGTCCCTCCCCCAAACCCCCTCTGTGGTCCTCATCTCTGTTGTCAGAGTAAGGACCCTTGTGATTCTTCAGATTCCATTCTGTGAAATAAGAAATATTTTTCCGCTGGGGCCTCTCGTATATCGAAATGTGTACATTATAAACATGCCACTGTTGTTTTTGCACCGCGGGCAGAGGGGTGAAAGAGACGCGTTACGCTGCCAAATAAACACACTGTCGATATTTATAAGGCGGGTGGCCCAGCGTGTTCGCTCCCTGCCGCACGCAGGGTTACAAACCAACAGAAGAAGGATGATGCATCAGGAGAGTGGGCCATTTACTACGCTGGGCCTCTCCACTCCATACAAACCTGAAGTCCTCTCTCATATTTTCTCACAGTTGTTGAGCTTGAAGGCAGCGACAGACTCTTTGCAACATTAGCTAACATAAGCAGAGTGCAGCTCGCCGTCATCAAAGCGTCGATACTATTCACCGTATTATTTGCCCATATAAGGACGCTTCTGCATGACGTCATTTTGTAATCGTCTTTCCGTTTTAGACCCGGAAGTAGATTACGCCTACCGTTATCATTTTTAGACTTGCCAAAAAGCTGTTTTCCCAAATATCACAATATTTCCGAAAATTGGCCCAATCCGGGTACTCCTTACAGTTAATGTGTATATGTATGTATGTAGTATACTGTATGTATGTGTCTGGCGGAGCCCTGCGGACCACTGGTGGTTTTTGCAATAAACTCAATTGAGCACCATTTTTTGCCAGCATGTGACTTTTTTGTATTATAGGCTATTGTGTTATGATTTCATGCATGTACATTGTCAATTAGATTGTTTTTTACAAAGTATTTTGAACTTTAGCTTTAGTTAACCAAATGAGATTTCTCCCAGGGTAACTTTGCCGTATTCAATACTTCCAGTGTGAAGTACTAATTGGTAACTTACAAAGCTATGCTTGCAATGTAGCTCCCCAACACAACACTGGTGACAAGTTGACAACTATCAGTGACAACTGTTGTGTTGCTATCGCCCCTCTCCAGGAGGTGCGTTGGGTGCCGTGGCGCTGGCCCCCGTCGTCCTGGGGGCCGTAGGCTTCACCTCAGTCGGGATCGCTGCAGGCTCGTGGGCCGCTGGCATGATGTCAAGTGCCATTTATTTATGTCGATGGTGCTGACCAGTCGGACTAGCTAGTATCTGTCAACCCCTAGGCTACTGTTACTGGCAGTGAGAAAACACTGTCGATGTGCTTTTGTAACTAACGTTAAATGCCGACCGGGTACAGCCATCGGCTCCTCGCAGCAGTAACGCTATGAACATGTAACTGAAGTTGGCCGCAGTTGCCAAACGTCATAGTAACGTTTTGTTTTGAAATTGGCCGCCAACTAGCGCTGAACCGGAAGAACAAATATAATTGCGTCTAACGCGGAAGAGAGAAAAAGTGGGCTTGGTGAATAAGGTGAATAGAATGTTGTCTGTTGTTTTTATCGGGACCACCCTAATGTGCTGGGAGCCCACCCTGGCCTGGAGACTGTCTTTCAGCAGGCATAATGTTGAGTGAAGCAGTGCATCCTACTGACAGACCCCCCCCCCCCCCTCCACCCACCAACCCTTTGTAACCATGAGCTGAGTTCCAGACTCAACGGTCGCTCCGCTGCCTCTCGGCTCGACACAAAATCCATCCGCCGCTTATTTATTTCCTCCTGTAAACAAACAAAGGTCAATAAAATAGAGTAGTCGAGTCAGAGCTCTCTCTTCCCGCCCGGCGCCAAACATGGCCGCCGGCCAACGCTGCGAGAGAACAGAGGGACACACAGAAGGCCCAGAAACGTCTTCAAACCACTTGTAATATCACCCGAGGCCAAAGAAACAAACGTTTTGAAAGAGAGAAAATGAGCTCACTAAAAGTAAGCGGAGTAAAAGGACAGAATTCACTTTATGTTGTTGTTATGTTTATGGCCTTTATGTTGTTTATCTGCCACTCACTGAGTTCCTTTGCCACTTTTGCAATGTTGTGTGCAGTAGGAGACATATTGGATTTTTTTTTACTTGCGCTGACGATACTCATCGACCTTTCTTTCTCGTCTCCATTTCTTCCCCAATGTTAATTTCTCTCTCTCTCTCCCCTCCCTTTCTTTCTCTCTCGCCCCTCCCTTTCTCTGCCAGCTGTCAGCGTTGGCAGAGTGCCACACAGGCGCTTGCCGCTCGGATAGTGACAGATGCAGCTGCAGTCAGGCAAAGGAAAAGGGAGAGAGAGAAGTAGAGAGAGAGAGACAGAGAGAGAGAGAGACAGAGAGAGACAGAGACAGAGACAGAGAGAGAGAGGGAGAAGAAAAGGGACAGAGGAAGAAGTGTGAAACAACAGAAAGTCGGCTCTCCCCATTGTGTCAAAAGGGACAAGGTCCTGGATTAGGCCACGGCCAATAATCACAGCCAGATGGGCGGTGTGGAGCGGCGTGGACGCAGAGAGAGAGAGATTGAAAAACAAGATAGCACATGGGACGTTTTCAGAGTCGGGTTACAGCACAACTTTATTCCGACATTAAAAACATCGTATGTATACAGTCGATACACCGTTTCATGAAGTTAACAGCTTCCAACACAATGTGATCGCGGCTGAAGTGCCAGATTGCGTCACTGATAGGCCACATCTGTGTGGCATTTAAGTCATGTTTCCCTTTCCCCCTCTTATTAACATTCCACAGGCCATTTGGAAGCGCTGACATTGGGATATTGCCTTGACCAAAACATGCTTGTTGCCCTCCTACGCAAATTGGACCAGTCATTGATGTTTTCAAAAGAGCCGTTTGTCAGCCGTATAGAATGTATAGAATGTACATGTGAAGTCTCAGGCTTGGCTGTGAGGGTGGAAGGAACCCTGTTCAATAAAGAAAGATACTGAAAGACAAGAACAGAAAGAGAGGCCATATTAGAAATAGGATAACAGTACTGTTATTTCTGTTAGGAAAGCTGTATTTGACAGGCTCTTACTCTCTCCTGTTCAGCACCTGAGGCACCCTCTCCCTCAGTTTTTGCCAGCGATATCTCCACCTTAAAAAACAAACAAAAAACAAACACAACTATCACATTTGAATGATGTTTCATGTCATATTAACTGTTATATAAAATGTTTATCAAAGTAAGCTTCGCCACATGTGAGATCTGGCCTATTAATGGATCAGTGGGCATAATCATGATAATCATGCTTGAGAGGCCCATGAACTTACAAGGCCAGGCTTACATTGGGCCATGTCAACAAACAAACACACACACACACCCACACACACCCACACCCACCCCCCCACACACACACACACACACACACGCGCCCACACACACACACACACACGCGCGCACGCACATGCACGCGCACACACACACACACACACACACACACACACAAGCAAACAAACAACATACGCCCCGCCCCTCCTTCCACCTCGGCTCTTCTGTCTTCAAAGTCATTGTTTTCCTCCTCGGCTTCCTTTGTCTCTTCTTCTACCTCCATCTGGTGCGTGTGGACACGGCCTCTCGCAGCTAATTCACTTCCTTGGACACCATCTGCTGCGTGACTTTCTACAGTAAACTGAGCCTGCATGGCTGGCTGTCTGTCTGTCTGTCTGTCTGTCTGTCTGTCTGTCTGTCTGTCTGATGGAGGGACAGGGGTCTGCCTGTGTTGTCACCTGTTCAGCATGCGGCCTTCTGCCACGGGGGATCGCCTTTCACCAGGCGCTCGGTGCATCGAGGGAGAGGGGGGCGTGTTTGACAAGGGGCTGGGTCCCGCATCAACACTCCACTTATCTGATAGTTAATTCTTAATGAGCAGCTCGTGTCTTGGGGTCTGAATGCCTTGTTCAATGTAAACTTGCACCGGGTCCTGGAGGAAAGGTGTTAGCATTCTCCTGCATCGATTTGAAAGTTTTCCCAATTGCACAATTGATTTCAATGAGATTCTGCACGAAAAATGAGGCCTTGAGGTAGCTGTGTTGAAACTCTGTTACCTCCATCAGGTGAGAGTGAATATAGGTTTCTAGATTTCATCGGATCTCTTTGACTGTAAGAGCCAAGAATGCAGATTTCTCATCTCTTCTAACAGCCAAAAGGGCTAACAGTGAAACAGAGACAAACCTCACAACTATTCCCTCTGAATTTAATTATATATCAGCTCTCTAATCTGCTAACTTAATTACCAAAGACTTCATTATTGAGCACGTCAGCCTCTCGGAGGTGAGCTGAGATAATGATAGCAGAACAGCGCCATTCAATTACCAAGCCCAGTAGGTGATTTTCTCACAGACTTCACTTTTCAAAATGTCAGCGGATTAAAGGCTGCTTTTCTGCAAGGTGCTGTGGACTCGTGAGGAAAGAAGTGGGAATAAATCCACTCTTTGAGGCACCTGTACTCTTACCAGCATACGTCACTGCAAAGTCAGCACCGCTAAAACTCCACTCTGGACATTACCAATAGGTATGAAGATGAATGAAACCTTGGAAGCATACCTCATGACCTATAACGTGATATGGTTTCTGGCCTAATCCGAATCAATGTGTTCCAGGCTGTGTGGAAACAAATGGCCTGTCCCCACTCGATTTCCAGCCTCACTTCCTGCCAGATCCATTTCTTCCCCCCCTCTCTCTGCCTTTTCCACCTTCTGTCTCTCCAGCCCTGAGCAGAGAGCTCAGCCCTGAGCAGAGAGCTCAGCCCTGAGCAGAGAGCTCAGCCCTGAGCAGAGAGCTCAGCCCTGAGCAGAGAGCTCAGCCCTGAGCAGAGAGCTCAGCCCTGAGCAGAGAGCTCAGCCCTGAGCAGAGAGCTCAGCCCTGAGCAGAGAGCTCAGCCCTGAGCAGAGAGCTCAGCCCGAGCTCTGCCATCTGTGTCTTGTGCCTTGACCCCTTTCCATAGCTGAGGAAGTGAAGGATCTGAGACCTAGCGAGGTCTGCTGGAAGAACTGCACCGGCGTAGCCCCACTACTGCCTGCCTGCCTGCCTGCCTGCCTGCCTGCCTGCCTGGCAGCTGCGTGGGAAAACAGAGCTGCTCACTAGCAGGAGGATTTGTAAGTGTCATAATGGACAATGCATTGGCCTGTGTGAAGTGCTGGTTCAGTTCACACAAAGAACACATGTATGAGTGACACATGCATGTGCACAGAGATGAGCGCATGTACACGGGCCATGCAGCAGCAAACAAGTGAACAGTAGCGACTTGAGTCTTGCAGCTGTTACCGCTGTGGCTTAACAAGAGGTGTGTGTGTGTGTGTGTGTGTGTGTGTGTGGGGTGTGTGTGTGGTGTGTGTGTGTGTGTGTGTGTGTGTGTGTGTGTGTGTGTGTGTGTGTGTGTGTGTGTGTGTGTGTGTGTGTGTGTGTGTGTGTGTGTGCGTGCGTGCGTGCGTGCGCGTGTGCGTGCAGCATCCCTGCGGATAGTGTGGGCAGAAGGCTGGTCTGCTGTGTTATCTGTCAGTGGAAACCTCACCGCTGTCCTCCCCCCACCCCCCTGCTGATAGCAGCCCTCCATCCACCCCCTGTCCCACCAGCCTGTCACCGAATAGCAATGTCTTCCCTTTAATCTTTGTTAACAGGGGCAGTGCAGAGCAATTTATGACTGCTTTCTTGTTTGGCCCTCTTTTGGACCTTGGCTTGGTTTTAGTGCAAGGTTGTAAACAAGCTCTAATTCTTAAATGTCAGGCCGTGCTTTTGGTGCATTGGAGAATACAGGAAGATTACAATGTACGCTGTGTTGGGAATTATTTGTTACATTTCCACATTATTACATTGCCACTATTGCCGCGATGCATGTAACTTGGTCAGTGGTAGGACAGTTCACTCAAACTTCATCCCAGTTTACAGCACAAATCATGTCCGTTTTTATGCCTCTGCCCAGTGATAGACATGGCCGGAGGCATTATGTTTTCGGGTTGTCCATCCGTACATACATACGTTCTCGTTAACGTGATATCTCAGGAACGCCTTGATGGAATTGCTTCAAATTTGCCTCAAACATCCACTTGGACTCAAGGATGAACTGATTAGATTTTGGTGGTCAAAGGTGAAAGTTCTGAGGCGTCCGGATGGCTCACCTGGTAGAATGCATACCATTAAAGCTTAAAGCCAATGTACACCAGATGCGGTACGGCTCCATGCGGATCCAGTAAAACTGCAGGAACAGACTCTCGCCCATGTTAAAAGATGGGCAATACATGCGGTATGGAAGAAATACGCACCTGTCGGATCCCACATGCGTCTGTCAGATTATATTGGTGTGGGTCTGTTCAGGCAGCTACATGGAGCCGCAACCCAGCTGGTGTACATAGCCTATAATCTTCACGCACCCGACCCGGGTTCAAATCTGACCTGCAGTCATTTTCTGCATGTCCTCCCCTCTCTCCCTCCCTGCTTTCCTGTCGCTGTCTAGCACATACTGTCCTATCAAATAAAGGCTAAATGCCCCCCCCCCCCCCCCCCCCATCCCCCCAAAAAGTGAATTTCTTCAAAAGGATGAACTGATTAGATTTTGGTGCTCAAAGGTCAACGTTCAAGGTCACTGTGACCCCATGACCGCCATTTTCATGCTCGTTAATGCGATATCTCAGGAACGCTTTGACGGAATTTCTTCGAATTTAACATTGACTTGGACTCAAGGATGAACTGATTAGATTTTGGTGGTCAAAGGTCAAAGTTTATGGTCACTGTGACCTCACCACCGCCATTTTCATGCTTGTTAACGCAATATCTCAGGAACGCCTTGACGGGATTTCTTCCAATTTGGCTCAAACATCCACTTGGACTCAAGATGAACTGGTTAGATTTTGGTGGACAAAGGTCAAAGTTCAAAGTCACTGTGGCCGCATATTCGTCCGTTATATCAAGGAAGTGAGGGCGGTTCTAGGTCAAGTGGGCTATAGCTCGGGATAGGAAGGTCGTAGAGAGCCAGGATTCGAGGGGTGGCTAGAGGGTTGTGTGTAATGGGAAGGGACATGGTGAGGGAAAGGGGCGGGGCTAGGGTAAAGGGGCCATAACTAGTGATAGGAAAGTCGTAAAGTGTCGGGGTTCGTGGGGTGGCTAGAGAGAGTGGCTAGTGGGATGTTGGTGTTGGGTGGGGGTGTGGGGGTCAAGGAAAGGGGCGGGGCTGGGTAAAAGGGGATGTAGCTAGGGATACGAAGGTCATAGGGAGTTGAGGTTCGAGGGGTGGGTAGGGGGAACGGTTGGGGGGATGTGGGTGGTTTAGTGGTAGGGGTACGACCATTTTCCAAATGGCCTGGTAAATGGTAAATGGCCTGCATTTATATAGCGCTTTTATCCAAAGCGCTTTACAATCAGTGGGTAGTCTACATTCACCCATTCATACACCGATGGCGGCAGGCTGCCACGCAGGGTGCCTACACACCATCGGGAGCAAGGAGGGTTAAGTGTCTTGCCCAAGGACACAACGACAGCAGCTGGGAGGGAGCGGGGATCGAACCGCCAACCCTTGCGTCATTGGCCGACCCGCTCTACCTCCTGAGCTAAAGCCGCCTCTCTTCCACATTGATACATCCGTGATGTGGTATTTCTAGTTTATTGAGCAAGGACTAATGCCTCCACAATTGGAGTTGGCCGGGAGATCACATTTTCACCCATGTTTGTCTATCTCTTTGTCTCAAAGGTTATGAACGGATTTGTACATTTTTTTTTAGAAAAGTAGTTAAGTAAGTAGATCATAGGCCAACTTGGAACTGATACAATTTCCACACCCACTGGCCAGAAGGGGGGCATGACAATGGAATTGGCAATCACAAAAACGGACCTACCTTCCAAACAGATTCACGTAACACCACAAGACTTTGTAGAAAGGTTGTCCATGGGCCAAGGAAGATCTGATTAGGGCTGCTTTCTCACTGGGAAGTGGGAACGATTGCTTTCGTTCCGTTACGTGCCAGAGTACAATTGCCCCTCTCCCCTCCCTGGTCAGCTTTCACATTACAACATTTATTCTGCACTCGGGAACGGAACACTTGCAGAGTACACTTGTGTCATCAGTTTTGCCTGGAGTTTATCCTCGCCCGTGTGTTGTCTTTGTGGTTGTGTAGTGTTCCATCCCTGGGCATGCCAAAGCGTTCCCCCAGACCACCTTTTCAAGTGGACCCTGTCACGGTACGCTGTTCTGCACCCGGGCACAGAATGCAACGTTCACACTCATGAAACGAACCACAAGTGGGGTCATTTTGGGGACAAGTGTGCTCGGAAATGGTCCCGAGTCCTGAGTGTGAAAGCACCCTAACTTTCCATGCCCACTGGCCAAAAGAGGGTGTGGCAATGGGCATGGTGGATATGCACTCAACTAAGTGCCCTCTAGTTAAGGAAGAACTTCATGAAGAACCATGCTGATATATTTTGCACATGATCCACACATATCTGAAAACTGTAAACAGCTTTGCACTCATTCATTTACTTTGACAGTCAATAGTCGGGTTTCCATCCACCTGTTATGCTGCCTAATTCGCAAAAACCTCCAAATATCGCAAAAAAGTTTTCACGCTTGAGGGAGGCGGAAAAGTCGGGTGTATCGATAAAAGGAAAATGCGAAACGTGCAGTGGAAACAGTTTAAGCGATATTCCATTGTCTCTCCATTCAAAAACAACACAGTTTGCCTTGATCACTGCAATACCCGCCGTGGTAAACAGAAGAAGACTGGGATATTAACTTTAAGGTGACTCACTTCTAGAATTGAATGAAATTGTATTCACTTACTATCTGCTCCGTGGATTATAACGTTATGCTTGCTGAGTCGCACCTGGTAATCCAGAAATGGCGTTATGGTACCTTTGTCTACTTGTAGATCATCAAGAAACTTTAAATGAATAACGTTAGATGTGTTTAACAGAGCTGTATATCGGGTCTAGCAGCTGATCAGCAGCTCAGACAGCCTCAAACACGAGGTGATTGACAGCTCTATAATTCGCAAAATAGCAGTGTATGGAAACGCGCATTGTTTCGCATTTTATTTTGCTTTCTGAAAATTTTATTAAAAGTTGCGATACATTTGGATGGAAACCCAGCTATTGAGAATTTATTTGAGTTAAAGTTGATACCATGCAGTGATGTCATTTGTGCACAAAGTAGCATGCGGTCTCCTGAGCGGTGTCTCTCATTCACCCCCTTCCCCACCATCCCCACCCACCATCCCCACCCACCTAGCAAACTCAGAGCAATCGACCCCAGCGCTCATTTAGCCCGATCAATGCTTATGGAGAATCAATCTACAACTGATGCTGCACTCATTCAAACTCAACCATGTCAGGAATAACAGCACTGTATGGACCCCTGACATGGCCGTTTTTCACATGATCAATAGATTTAGGGATGTGACAGACCGTGGCAGCAGTCAAGCGGGTCGGGTGCTGTGCTCCTGCAGCATGGCGGGTCGGGTGCTGTGCTCCTGCAGCACGGCGGGTCGGGTGCTGTGCTCCTGCAGCACGGCGGGTCGGGTGCTGTGCTCCTGCAGCACGGTGAGTTGGAAGTTGCGGAGTCGGGGGAGAGCTAAAGCAGAGGGATGGAGAGCTAAAGCAGAGGGATGGTCTCCGTCTGCTGGACTGGCCCACTCTAAAGCGCACATCACTCACGATTGATTGGCCATGGGGCCCATTAGCCCCCTGGCTTTTTCTCCATTTCCACTTCTCTCTTTTCTCCTCACTCTCTCTCTCTCTCTCTCTTGACCATCCATCTTTCTCCCTTTCACTTAAAAGCCTCGCTCTTCATCCTTTGCTTTTCGCACTTAAGTGTCTCCCTTGATCTCTCTCATTTCTTTTCTAAACTCTCCTGGGTTGTGTCCCATCACTTTCATCCCCTTCTCCCTATAGGTCTATCTCTCTTTCTCACTCTTCCACTCTCTCTCTCTCTCTGGGGGGAGGGGGGGCTCTACAGGACTCGCCAGCTCATGGCACTCCTTCACCCCCATGCCTCCTTTCCTCCCGCGCTTTTATAGCGATCGAGCTCGATCGACCCAGTGGCAAAAATCTGATCCCGTTAAGAAAGCGAGAGAGTGTACTGCGAAAATGCCCCGACGGTCACTTACCATTCTACAGCCGTGACAACATGATGCACGGGGGAGTGGCGGCCATTACCGAGCCCATCCATTTAGGTCAGTGTGCTCGGGGTTATCAAACCCCGGGGGGAGTGGTGTATGTGTGTGTCTGTAGGGGGAGGAGGGGGGGGGGGGACTGTGGGGTGTGGAGCAGGCTGGCTGGAAGGGTAGAGACTAGAGAGCCTATTATACAGTATGATGGGGGTTGATGTTGGGGGTAGTGGGACAGGGAATAGTGGTGGTGGTGACAGAAGAGGAGAGTGGTGGAATGGATACTGTGATGTGATGGATTGAAGGGGTGGGAGTTGGAGAACATAGGGGGGGACACTTTGGTTATGTTAGTTAGGCTGTGTGTGTGTGTGTGTGTGTGTGTGTGTGTGTGTGTGTGTGTGTGTGTGTGTGTGTGTGTGTGCATGTGTTCATGCTCACCCGTGTGTGTGTGTGTGTGTGTGTGTGTGCGTGTGCGTGTGCGTGTGCGTGTGTGTGTGTGTGTGTGTGTGTGTGTGTGTTAGGGCACTGGTGGTGGCTAGAACTGTAGCGATAGTAAGAAATCTTGTGTTCCTCATCAGCATATTTTTACCATATTTCCCTCCAGTCTGCATTACATTTCAGAGGGAAATATTGTGGTTTCTACTCCACTTTATCTGATGGCTGTAGTTACTTTATCTGATGGCTGTAGTTACTTTATCTGATGGCTGTAGTTACTTTGCAGAATAAGATTCTACATAGAAAACATATGATAAGCTTATAATATGTTGCATTGTAGTTTAAACTACAGTACATGGAGCAGTTAGACTTGCCACATTCCTCTTCCAGGTTAATGCGGCACTCATTTAACACTCTGAAAGGGACCATTCTCCAGAATGAGTACTTTTGCTTCTGATACACTTTACTGATATATGTACTTTTGCTTAAGTAAGTACTATTTTGAATGCGGAACTTTTACTTTAACTGTATTTTTACATTATGATATTGCTACTTAGTACTCCTGTTTGGAACATACTATAAGGGAGTTGGACACCTCCTTCTGACAGGAGGTGGTCACAGATGAGGAGATGCTGTCATTATGCTTCCATGCTTCCTGACAGGCCTAATGGCCCCGGTGTGACAGTGTGGCCTTGGTGACATGCAAGCAGGGTGACAGTGAGGAGACTGTGTGTGTGTGTGGCTGCCTGCCTGGCCTCTCCTCTGTCTTGATAAGCCGGCTGAGTGGTGAGTGAGCGCTAACCAGTCTGTCATCTCCTCCTCTCAGAGTGCTGACAACCAACTTCTCCTTTCCAATAGGCTCCTCAAGAGCACACACACACACACACACACACACACACACGTACATATCCACCCCACCCACAAACCAACCCTCTCTCTTTCTAGATTGTCCACTCACACCAAGGTGGGGTGGAGGTGGCAGTAGCCGGCGGTCAGGCTGGAAGGCACGTCAGAGAAGCCGGTGTTCGGGGGGAAGACCACCCTCCGTCGGCGCGTGTCCCTCCAGGTGGAGCCCACCTCCTGATGCCTCTGTGGGCTCCACCAGTACCCTCCCTTCCCCTGGTGCGGGGTGGCGAAGCTGGGCAGCTCCAGGCTCCGGTAGCGCCTCACGTACAGGGGCTCGTACAGGCTCAGGCGAGGCTTCCTTCACACAGGGAGGGGTGGAGACAGAGAGAGATAGAGAGAGAGAGAGAGAGAGAGAGAGAGAGAGAGGGAGGCAAAGACAGAAAATCAATGCATACAGAGAATTACTCGGTGTACTCATTTCCGAGCTGTGAGGCCCCATTTAATCGCAGACATAAAGGCAAGGACACGGAAAGTATATTGAAAGGCATGATGGTCTTTATATATTTCATGTTGTGAATTCCTCACCTGACAGAGCTGTGTCATTTAGTCATAGTTAATACCACACCCTCTACATGGTTGTTGCATGCAAATAGGTGGCATTCATCAGAAGGTGCTAGAGAACCTCACATGCAACAACCGTCTAGAGCAGTGGTTCTCACATTTTTTCACATGAGGGACCCCTAAAGTGACAAAGATTAGACCACGGACCCCCATTTGATAGGATTTTGCCCCACGGTCCCCCATATGATAAGATTGATGCTTTTAGATGTTTTATTACAAAAAGTGTATATATGACCAGAATAGTCATTGTGTTACTTATGAATGGAATTATAGCAAAAATAGATTACTTTTATTTTGGCTGGGGACCCCCTGGAACCCCCTCAAGGACCCCTGGGGGTCACCGGACCCCCATTTTAGAACCACTGATGGTCTTTATATATTTCATATGGAGAGTATATTGAAAGGCATTCAAGATTCAAGAGATCAAGATTCAAGATTTTTATTGTCACTCCGTAGTACAAGTATCACCTGTGAAATTCTTGTGCTGTAGGCTCCGTTACAACATAGTGCAAAAAATAAAAGATATATAAATAAAAAACAAGAGGCAACAAGCAATAAAGCAGTAAGACACGCCACAGACAGTGGCGTATTCACTGCCCATAGTGCAAATGGCATGAACATACTTTAAACATAATTAAACATAATAACATTCTGTTAGGTGCAAATAGCGTATACCTAATTAAACATATACAGTACTATTGAACATTAGTCATACATAATGGTAGCATCTACAGTGCGGTACAGTACGGCTACTACACTATTTGTATATGTTAAGGAGTCTCGTGGCCTGTGAGAAGAAACTGTCCCTCAAGCGATTTGTGCGTGCTCTTGGGACCCTGTATCTCCTCCCTGAGGGTAGCAGGGAGAACAGACTGTTGTGGGGGTGGTTTGTGTCTTTGATGATCTTCAGGGACCTCCTGAGGCACCGCTGGTTGTACAGATCTTGCAGTTCTGGCAGCTCACATCCTGTTACGTGCTGGGCCGTGCGCCTCACCCTTCTTAGCGCCCTGCGGTCCATGGTGGTGCAGTTCCCATACCAGGTGGTGAAGCAGCCAGTCAGCATGATGGTCTTTATATATTTCATTGTGTTTTCATTAGATCAAAGGATGCGTCTGCCTCTGTGTTCGAACATTAGTCCAACTGAAGGAAGCAACAAATGATTCACACTATGAGTCATTCATTCATTCATTCATGCAAAACACATCCCCTCCCTCTCTCCCTCTCTCTCTCTCTCTCTCTCTCTCTCTCTATCGCTCTCTTCTTCTCTCTCCCCCCCCCCCCCTCTCACTCCGGTAGTAAAATCTCTCGGCACAGTGCCAACCCAACCTAGTGCTAAGTGATTTAGCCTGGCACCGCACATCTCTCATTAACTCCACTGGGCCTGCAATGAGCAGGTCTATATAGAGTGGTGGGGGGAGAGGATGGAGAGGGGAGGTAAGGGGAGGAGGGAGAGGAGAAGGTGAGATATTAGGAAACAGAAGAGAGGGAGAAAAGAGGAGCTGACGGCGGTGTGGTTTGTGCATGAGAGAAAGAGGGAGTTGAGGACACACACACACACATGTGTGTGTGTGTGTGAGAGAGAGAGAGAGAGAGAGAGAGAGAGAGAGAGAGAGAGAGAGAGAGAGACCACATACATGCCTATACCAAAATGTGATGTGGGTCCAGCGGACTATCCGGTTACAGTGGGCACACTGATGTGAGGCTCACTGCATGGCCTCAGCCACAGACAGTGGGTAACCTTAGAGAGTCACAGTCACAGACAGTGGATAACCTTAGAGAGTCACATCAGCCACATACAGTGGGTAACCTTAGAGAGTCACAGTCACAGACAGTGGATAACCTTAGAGAGTCACATCAGCCACATACAGTGGGTAACCTTAGAGAGTCACAGTCACAGACAGTGGGTAACCTTAGAGAGTCACAGTCACAGACAGTGGATAACCTTAGAGAGTCACAGTCACAGACAGTGGGTAACCTTAGAGAGTCACAGTCACAGACAGTGGATAACCAGTCACAGACAGTGGATAACCTTAGAGAGTCACAGTCACAGACAGTGGGTAACCTTAGAGAGTCAGGGGGAGGAGGGGGGGGGGAGGGGGCGGAGAGGTCTGTTCCCTCCCCCGCCGCCTCCTCCCGCGTTCCCCCTGCTCTCCCTCCCCTGCACCCTCCCACCTCTCCTTCTCTGTTCTCTCCTCCTCTCTGTCCTCTCCCCTCTCTCACATTCCCCCTGCACTCCTTCCCCTGCACCCTCCCACCTCTCCTTCTCTGTTCTCTCCTCCTCTCTGTCCTCTCTGGGGGGGGGGGGGGGGGGGGGGGTGTGGAGGAGGAGGGAGCAGAGAGGTCTGTTCCCTCCCCCGCCTCCTCCTCTCGCGTTCCCCCTGCTCTCCCTCCCCTGCACCCTCCCACCTCTCCTTCTCTGTTCTCTCCTCCTCTCTGTCCTCTCCCCTCTCTCACATTCCCCCTGCACTCCTTCCCCTGCACCCTCCCACCTCTCCTTCTCTGTTCTCTCCTCCTCTCTGTCCTCTCTGGGGGGGGGGGGGGGGGGGGGAGGAGGGGGCGGAGAGGTATGTTCCCTCCCCCGCCTCCTCCTCCCGCGTTCCCCCTGCTCTCCCTCCCCTGCACCCTCCCACCTCTCCTTCTCTGTTCTCTCCTCCTCTCTGTCCTCTCCCCTCTCTCACATTCCCCCTGCACTCCTTCCCCTGCACCCTCCCACCTCTCCTTCTCTGTTCTCTGCTCCTCTCTGTCCTCTCTGGGGTGGGGGGGGGGGATGTGGGGGAGGAGGGGGCAGAGAGGTCTGTTCCCTCCCCCGCCTCCTCCTCTCGCGTTCCCCCTGCTCTCCCTCCCCTGCACCCTCCCACCTCTCCTTCTCTGTTCTCTCCTCCTCTCTGTCCTCTCAGAGAGGTCTGTTCCCTCCCCCGCCTCCTCCTCTCACGTTCCCCCTGCTCTCCCTCCCCTGCACCCTCCCACCTCTCCTTCTCTGTTCTCTCCTCCTCTCTGTCCTCTCCCCTCTCTCACATTCCCCCTGCACTCCTTCCCCTGCACCCTCCCACCTCTCCTTCTCTGTTCTCTCCTCCTCTCTGTCCTCTCTGGGGGGGGGGGATGTGGGGGTGGAGGGGGCGGAGAGGTCTGTTCCCTCCCCCGCCTCCTCCTCCCCCGTTCCCCCTGCTCTCCCTCCCCTGCACCCTCCCACCTCTCCTTCTCTGTTCTCTCCTCCTCTCTGTCCTCTCCCCTCTCTCACATTCCCCTTGCACTCCTTCCCCTGCACCCTCCCACCTCTCCTTCTCTGTTCTCTCCTCCTCTCTGTCCTCCTCTCTGGGGGGGGGGGGGGGGGGATGTGGGGGAGGAGGGAGCAGAGAGGTCTGTTCCCTCCCCCGCCTCCTCCTCTCGCGTTCCCCCTGCTCTCCCTCCCCTGCACCCTCCCACCTCTCCTTCTCTGTTCTCTCCTCCTCTCTGTCCTCTCCCTCTCTCACATTCCCCCTGCACTCCCTCCCCTGCACCCTCCCACCTCTCCTTCTCTGTTCTCTCCTCCTCCGCATTTCCCCCTGCGTCTCTCCTTCTCTGTTCCCTCCTCCTCCGCGTTTCCCGTTTTCTCCCCGCCTCCTCCCTCCCTCACACTCCCCCTGCTTCTCTACCCTGGCTCTCCCTCCCCTGCACCCTCATCTCTCCTTCTCTGTTCTCTCCTCCTCCACATTTCCTATTTTCTCCCCAC